>NC_041390.1:283397391-283608454 GCF_002162155.2 Triticum dicoccoides
CGAGTCGGCCGCGCAGGAGGCAGTAATGGTGCCACCCGTTCCAACCACGCCCCCAGTGGCGTCCACATCCTCGCGAGCCCCTGTGTCCCTCGCGGCATTGGAGGCCGCGGGTGAAGGATCCTTTGAGGTGGATGGATGGGCTGAGGTGCCAGATTTCTTCTTGGGCGCCATGGTCGGTGGCGCTGTCGAGCATGAAAATGTCGATGAAGATAAAGCGCAGCGTACACTTTCAGGTTCATGCAAGCGCTCCCCCTACCTGGCGCACCAAAGATGTCGCGGGATTTCCGCGGCCACCTATGGGACCGGGTGGCCCCTTGTTTGTTCGGCATGGGGACGGCATGTTGCACAAAGAGTAGACCAGCTTACGGCTGCGCGGCAGAGAGCACACAAGCGATTTACCCAGGTACGGGCCGCCGTGAGGCGTAAGACCCTGTCGGCGTTCTGGGAACGGGGGTCCCCAGACTTTCCTGCCTGCGGCCTGCGGCGTGGCTCAAAGGGGGGCCCAGCGCGGCCCATCTTCACCAACACAAACCCAAGACCCTCGCGAGGGGCCAAGCCTCACGGGGCGGACGACGCGGAGCTTCCTCAGGCGCGACCTCGTCAGGCTGGCTCACGAGGAGGAGGAGAAATCAAGGCGGGGTACCTCACGAGGTGCCCGTGACGCAAGCCATGATGACCGGGGGTGCCAGGCGGGTGCCAGCCCGCGTAGTGTCCTCCCTTCCTCTTTGGTGCAAAGGGGGCAAGCACAGCCGCGGAGTACCGAGGCATCAGGCAAAGGTTGCCATTTCGGTACAACGAGACCAAGACCAGGAGGACTACGAGATGGAGGTCACCGTGGAGCCCAAGATGGCGTCATCACCAGAGCTTTGTGCAGGCGAAGACTACTTTTGTCAGGGTAGCTAGTACTAGTTGTCCCCCTTCAAATTAGCCCGCCATTGTTGGCTCCCTTCCTGCTCGATATTTGGGAAGAGGACCAGGGCCTCTATAAATAGGACCAGCCACCCATAGAGCAAAGAGAGCTGGGAGGTGGGAAGAAAAGAGAGAGATCGAAGGATAGAGAAGATCAGGTAGAGAGAGAGAGAGAGAGAAAGGTGACTGAACTCCTCCCAGCAGTTCATCGCCCCAGCCAAGAACAGACCCTCGCGAGGCTGTTCTCCCTTGTATTATTCATCATCATCAGCCCAAGAGGCAATCCACCACACCACACACTGGAGTAGGGTATTACACCACAACGGTGGCCCGAACCAGTATAAACCCTGCGTCTCTTGTGTTGTTCTTTCCTTAGTTTAGATCCTAGCAAGGCGGAGGAGTGCAGGTAGGCAGGAGGCGAAATCTCCGCGCGCACCCCAGTGATTGAACCTCAAGGGTTTGCCAGAACCCGAAATCCAACATTTGGCGCGCCAGGTAGGGGTGCGCCGGGATTCGTCTTCCACCACCCCGTTCTCCTCCGACCACCACGCCCATGTCTGACGCTCGTCGGGCCCGCGCCGGGCGCTGGGCTGCGCTCGCTTCCCGCGTCGCCCAGACGGCCCCTGTCGGCGGGCGTCCTCGCCGTTCCCCGTCACCTGCCGTCAACGCCGCTACCGGCCCGGCGGGGACGAGCAGCAAGCATCGTCCCAGCATCCGTCCGTGCGGCAAGATGGCCGCACCGCGACTCCCTCGCTCACCCCAGCTGGTTCTTCATCCCGCACGCTCCGCGCGCCCATGGAGGCTCGGGCTGCACTCATCACGGCAAACGAGCTCCTGCGCTACCGTCCCGTCGATGATGTCTACGAAGAATGGCTCGACCGCGTCGCCGAGCTCGTCCCCGCCGCAAGGGGCTCTCCTGCGCCGTCCGTTCCACTGCACCGCACCCCGCCCCGTGCGGGCAATGAAGCTCCGGCGGCGCCCCGGCCACCTCCTCCTCAGGAAGGCGCCATGGCTCCAAGGCGCGTGGCCCCTGGGCGGAACCCGCTCCGTCAGGCACCAGCGCAGCAAGAGCAGAGCTGTCAAGAAGTCCCTCGCCCGCAAGAAGCTGCCCGGGCGCTCCCTGCTCCAGCACGTCGCGACCATGCTCCTACTCCCGCGCGCCAAGACCCCGCGCCGCTCCCACCTGCAGTGCGTGGGGACATGCAAGACCAAGCTCCCTGCCATCCAAGGCCTCCTGTGGCCACGGCAGGCTGCCGCGCCTTCACCACCGAGCTACGCAGCGTCGCGTGGCCCGACAAGTTCAAGCCAGACTTGCCTCCTCGCTACGACGGCACGGCTGACCCTGCGGAGTTCCTCCAGCTCTACGAGCTGGGCATCGAAGCTGCCAACGGAGACGAGAAGGTCATGGCGAACTGGTTCCCCATGGCACTCAAGGACGGGGCTCGCACCTGGCTCCTGAACCTGGCTCCAGGCACAATCTCCTCCTGGGACGAGATGCGCACCCGCTTCATCGCCAACTTCCAAGGCACTCGCGACCGGCCACCCGTCGTGAGCGACATGCGCCGCATCAAGCAACAGCCCAGGGAGACCCTGCAGAAGTACATCCAGCGCTTCAACAACGCACACCTCAAGATTCCCAAGGTGACTAAGGAGGCCATCATCTCGGCCTTCTCCGACGGCGTGCGCAACGTCAAGATGAAGGAGGAGCTGGCGATGCATGAAGACATGTGCACTTCCTTGGAACTGTTCAACCTGGCAACCAAGTGCGCCAGGGCCGAGGAAGGGCGTCTGTCCCTCCTCGAGCTGCCTACCGCAGACCCAGAAGAGAAGAAGCCCAAGGCGAAGGATGTGAAGCGCAAGGGGGCTGCTGTGCTTGTGGCAGAACCAGACACCAAGCGGGGCAGAGATCAGCCCGAACCTTCCAAGGGCAGCCGGTACTGTGTGTACCACGGCCTCCACACCCATAGCACCAACGAATGTCAAGAGCTCCGAGCCGTGTGAGAAGGAAGGATCGGCCGTCGCCCTGACCGCAGTGACCGGGGCTACGGCCGAGGAGGAGGAAGGAATGCAGGACGCTTGGAAGACCGTGGCCCGCGCCAAGGGTGGCGCGATCAACCTCGCGAGGATCGCTGGCAAGACCCGCCTTGCGAGGGAGGCTGGATGGATCAGCCTCACGAGGGAGACTGGAGGGATCAGCCTCGCGAGGATCGCCCACAAGGCAACGCAGGCCTCCCACCGCTGCCACTGCAGCCAAGGAGAAACGAGGACCACCACCAGTACGAGGGGGCTGGGGGCTTCCAGGAGCCGCGCGCGATCGCCTGTATCCTGGGCGGGGTACAAACCCCAGCCTCTCAGCGCATCTTCAAGCAGTTCGCCCACGAAGTGAACGCAGTCCTCCCCAGGATCGAAGCCACGCGCCCTCTCAGGTGGTCGGCGTGCGCCATCACGTTCAGCTCAGCAGATCAGCTCAAGTGTGCGGCTATAGCCGGAGTCCTCCCGATGCTTTGTTCCCCAATCATCAGCAACGTGGTGGTCACCAAGACCCTCATCGATGGCGGGACAGGGCTCAATGTCCTGTCCGTGGAAACATTCAACAACCTCCAAGTGCCCTACAGCCAGCTTCAGCCAACTAAGCCTTTCTCCGGTGTCACCGACGGCTCCATGGTCCCGATTGGGCAGGTCTGCCTCCCTGTCACCTTCGAGGCATGTGACAACTACCGCACCGAGCTCATCGACTTCGACGTCGCTCACATTCGCCTGCCGTACAACGCCATCCTTGGGTACCCAGCGCTGGCCAAGTTCATGGCCGTAACTCACCACGGCTACAACGTCCTCAAGATGCCAGGAAGCGGCGGAGTCATCACGGTGCCCTGTGAAGAGAAGGATGCGGTGTGTTCCCTGGAACGAGCCTTTCAGGCCGCGTCTCTGGAAGACCTAGATCGTGGAAGCAGGAGGCCTCCCGAGACCGCCCCTAAGAAGAAGAAGACATCGTCCGGCCCGACCACTCAGGAGGCAGGCCCCTCTGGGCCCGCGCCTGCCCAGGAGGAACCTCCTTCCATCGCATAGGAAAGCGCGCCCGGCGCCCTCCTCAGGCAGGGCTCAGGGGCTCTCCCCTGGAGGGCCACCGACCTAGCTAGGGTCACGAGGGAGGCGCTTGGGCACCACATGGAGGCGTGTTTCGAAGCACATTTCCCTCAAGAAGGAGCAAGGCAAGGAAATCCAGACCCTCAGGAGTTCGTCAGCGAGGCCATTCAGGAGCTACAGGAGTCAAGAGTCATGAAAGGTGGCCGCCGCCTACCAGCAGTGGCTCCCCATCCAGGCGAGGATGGTGGGCTGCGCGTCTGCATCGACATACTAGGGCTCAACCGAGTCAGCTCTCTGGAGCGCCTCTAGCCCTCGCGAGTGGGGCGCTGCAGAGGCCCACCCCACAGCTACGTTCGCATGCCTTACGGCTTGCCGAACGCTGCTGACACGTACCAGCGCCTCATGAAGGTCATCATGGAGGCACGAGAGGCCAGGCGTTTCGCAGCCCTGGCAGGGATGGAGATGGCCCGTGAGGAGCTGCCAGCGCCTTCGGAGCCTCCCGAGGCCCCTGGGCCTGGGGGCTCGTGAGGATCGGCTCCCGCAGCCCACCGAGCCTGCTACACCAACGCTCCTTCGTCCTCAACATCATCAGGTGACATCTTTCAAGTTTTATTTCCAGCTGGGAGCGCCCCCCCAGGGCTGCATTATTCCCAGGCCACGTGGGTCTGTCCCTGCGGCGTGTATCCCCTTTTTATTCCATGTTGTTAGCTTACCTTGTTGGGGGCGCCCCTCGGCCTGCACGATCCCCAAGCCGCTCGGGCCAGGCCCAGCGGCATGTATCCCATTTGTGTTTATTTCCGATTATGCGTTAGACCCACCATGCTTGATTATTTGATGCCGGTCCACGTCACCTCTTCTTCTCCATGCCGACCACTTGCACGTTAAAGGGGGGTACCTGAGCATCGCGACTCAGGACTCTTACTGGCTCTCCAGCCCTCACCCTCTGGCCTTGTCCATGGCATCGCGACCTGGCATACCAGCGACGGCTGAGACCAACTCGAGGGCCGGGACCCGAGGACGTAGAGTGCCGACATCTAACCAAATTTGCAGGGACACATCACAAGATAAGGCCCAGTGCCAGGCGCAACCCACCTAGAGGTAGGGCCCCGTGAGTCCCGCGCTGGCTCACGGGTGCCCAGATACACCTCGCCAGGCCCTACCGTGCCAGCCACGTGTCAGGGCGGGGCTGTACACGCCCCGGGGGGTCCTCCTGGAGGGGGGCCCCCTCCCACGTACCAGTGGAAGCACCATGCTCCACCCTGGCTGACGACACTGCCGAGGAGCGGCTATGCCCATACACACACGGTAGCGCTATGCTCCGCGCTGGTGATAAACAACTGAGGGTGGCCCCCGGGCCGCACTAACCTCAGGGAGCCCAGAGCTCAGTGTCTAGCCTCATCGTAACGCCTCCCCTCGGGAGTGCCGTGCGAGGGGGCTGGGCACGGGGGCTGCGCCTGGGTCACACCCAGACGCACGCCGCCCAGCCAGGTCCCCCCGGGCCTGGTTCGTCGCGCGTCTCTCCCCGAGCGGAGCCAAGTTACGAAGGCCGTTTGAGCGTCAAGGGGGACTCCTGAGCATCGCGACTCAGGAGCCTAACTAGTCATGTAGCCCCTCACTCTGTGGCCCCGTCCTGGTTTCCGGTCGGGACCAACGCTGGGTGAAGTACGCGCGCGGCCGGGCTCTGCATACGTAGAACGGTAGATCCACCCGCATCACACCTCCCTACTTGCTGTTCGTGCGCTAAGGGGGACTCCTGAGCATTGCGACTCAGGAGCCTAACTTGTCACGTGGCCCCTCACTCCTTTGGCCCGTCCTGGTTTCCGGTTGGGACCAACACTGGGTGAGGCATGCGTGGGGCCGGGCTTTGCCGGCGTAGAACATAATCAAGTAGGAAGGAAAGGCGCAAATTTCAAGGAATTCAAAAGCAAATATTACAGTCCACACTGTTATCTCAATGCCAAACACAAGTTTAAACGCCTCCCCGAGGCATGATACATGTGCAGGAATTAAAGGCAGGACAGGAGCCGCGACGGAGTCACTTGTCGGCGGTGGAGCAGAGCGGATTGGGTATACCTCACGGAGCGGTGGAGTCGGCAGTGCCTTGCTTCGGCTTGGTGCTGAAGGCCCGGAACCTCCCCAGCAGCGCCTCTGCGCGACCCTTCACGGCCTCGGCAGTGGCAGCGGACGCTCGCCGCTCACTAGCTCCAGCAGGCTGTCGAGGTCGACACCGGGATCGCGAAGGTAGATGTGGGTGAGGACCCGCGTCAGTGCTGCAGAAGACAGGACACGCGCCTCGGCCTTGGCCGTGGGGCCAAGGCCAAGGGCGACATCTTCAAGAGCGTGAACCAGAAAGGGGAGCAAAGGCGAGAGGGGAGAGACAGACAAGGACCTCGCCGAGCAACCTCGCGCCTGCCGATGCACGGACCCGGCGACACACCAGAGAGCGGCCCATGATCCTCGAGATAAGTCATCACCCGGAAGCGCCAGCTGCCGTGGCACCATCCCCGCACCTAATGCCATCCCGTGTTAGCGACGCCGCTCTCCTTTCTCACCAAACGACGGCTGCTTGGGCGCCAAAGGGGACCTCCTGAGCATCGCGACTCAAGGGCTCTTACCGGACTCCGGATCGCTCACCTCCTGGCCTTGACCATGGCATCGCGACCTGGCATACCAGCGACGGCTAAAGCCGCCTTGGGACTGGGACCTGTCGGCGCAGAGCACCAAGCCCTCGTGAGGTTCGAAAGGGAGGACTGAAATAAGACGGAATGAGCAACTCGCGCAATTCTACGACAAGGGTTATATTAACAAACAGGATCACAGGCACCTTACAAGCCCCCACGGGACGCGTTTTTGATTCCTCGCAGGGAACAGATCCTAAAGGGACACAAACTACGCGCGACCCTGCAAAAGACGCCATCATCAACAGTGGGCCGTCAAGCACCGACGCCAACCCCATCCAGATTAGAGTCGGCGGTGGCCTGACGAGCCCGCCCTGCTCCAGGAGTGGCGCCGGCTCGGGGGCTCGTAGCTGTCGTCGCTCGTCTCCGGGGTCGCGAAGAGCTCGCCGGAGTCGCTGGAACCTCCGACGCCTCCACCTCCTAAGGAGCCGCCAAGGGAGCGGTTGGCGGGCCCAGTCCTTGTTGCGGCAGGGTCCTGGCCACCTTCCCCGGGGCACCACTCCAGCCGGTGCCCGCCCGCATCGAAGACCTTGAAGAGCATCACCGAAGCACCGTCGTAATCCAAGTGGACCACGAAGACGCCCCTTACCCTGCAAACCCGGGCGATCTCTCTCCAGCCCCGAGTCATGAAGACCTTGCCCGGGGCAACGACCACGACCTCTGCCTCGGTCGCGAGGGTGCTGCAGCCGGTATGCTGCAGCCAGAGCTCCAGGGGCTCCCCTTGCGGGACGATGGAGGCGAAGAAGGGAGGAAGCCAAATCCAAGACTGAAGAGGAATGGCGACGTGGAGCATGAACTCTTGGGAGGAGCCCTCGGTGTGGACCCCAGGGGGGACGACCCACACCTTCGTGACCCGTCGGCACCGACGGTGGCGCCGCCCATGGCGGTCAGCATCAGCTCCTTCGGGGCCCTCGACGTGGGCATACAATGGCAGCGGGAACCCCGGCGGCACCCGCTCGCACCAACGCCTCGACACCACCTGAAGGGCCCCCTTGTCCGACCACGGGGGGCGAGCCGTTTCTTCGGCGGGAGTGGGTCTGGTTCCCCTCGGGGAGCCTTTCCCTTCTCTGCCGTCGAGAACCGGCAGATCGGAGCCATCGTAGCAAGATGGAGCAAGGATCGGGAAGAAGGAGAAGCAAGGAGGGATGGACTAGAAGGGCGCGCGCTGTTCCGTACTTATGGCCGGCGAAGGCCAACCGCCTACCTCCACGATTACAGGTAATCATGACCCACTTTGCATGCAGGGACTTGTCAATTCCGTGCAGTTGCCAAGGCGCCATGGGGAAGTGGAGACGCCCATGTCCAACCAACCGCCACGCGGTGCCCAAGGCCGCAGGCTGTTAGGGCCCGCGGCGCTTCGCTCTTGCCCTTTCGCCTCCCTGCACGGCCAAGTCCGAGCGCGCCTTGGGCCCGGGGGCTACTGTCGGCGTTCTGGGAATGGGGGTCCCCAGACTTGCCTACCTGTGGCCTGCGGCGTGGCTCAAAGGGGGGCCCAGCGCGGCCCATCTTCACCAACACAAACCCAAGACCCTCGCGAGGGGCCAAGCCTCGCGGGGCGGACGACACGGAGCTTCCTCAGGCGCGGCCTCGTCAGGCTGGCTCACGAGGAGGCGGAGAAATCAAGGCGGGGTACCTCACGAGGTGCCCGTGACGCAAGCGATGACGACCGGGGGTGCCAGGCGGGTGCCAGCCCACGCAGTGTCCTCCCTTCCTATTTGGTGCAAAGGGGGCAAGCGCAGCCGCGGAGTACCGAGGCATTAGGCAAAGGTTGCCATTTCGGTGCAACAAGACCAAGACCAGGAGGACTACGAGATGGAGGTCACCGTGGAGCCCAAGACGGCGTCATCACCAGAGCTTTGTGCAGGCGAAGACTACTTTTGTCAGGGTAGCTAGTACTAGTTGTCCCCCTTCAAATTAGCCCGCCATTGTTGGCTCCCTTCCCGCTCGATATTTGGGAAGAGGACCAGGGCCTCTATAAATAGGACCAGCCACCCACAGAGCAAAGAGATCTGGGAGGTGGGAAGAAAAGAGAGGGATCGAAGGATAGAGAAGATCAGGTAGAGAGAGAGAGAAAGGTGACTGAACTCCTCCCAGCAGTTCATCGCCCCAGCCAAGAACAGACCCTCGCGAGGCTGTTCTCCCTTGTATTGTTCATCATCATCAGCCCAAGAGGCAATCCACCACACCACACACTGGAGTAGGGTATTACACCACAACGGTGGCCCGAACCAGTATAAACCCTGCGTCTCTTGTGTTGTTCTTTCCTTAGTTTAGATCCTAGCAAGGCGGAGGAGTGCAGGTAGGTAGGAGGCGAAATCTCCGCGCGCACCCCAGTGTTCGAACCTCAAGGGTCTGCCGGAACCCGAAATCCGACAGACCCCACTCCTGCTTTAGTGGATTGATGGAGGAATGGATGTGGTGGAGCGTAGTACACTTGCCTGACAAGGTTTGCCTGCGGAGACTATGTGTATGTGGTGGCCTAGGATTGTCAACTTTCCATCCTTCTAACCCCTCCTACGAGTACCATGGGCCTCCTTTTATAGATTAAGGGGTCGCCACAGTGGCAAAGTGGTCATTATCCACTAATATGATAGCAAATAGTGCTATCATACCTAGCTCTGCGGGCTGACAGGGTGCATTAAATGCACCGCTTAGTGTCACATCACTGGGCACCGACAAAGCCTGCCGGGCTATCTTGCCGGCTCCGCTCTTGCTCCCTTGACACGTCGCAGGACGAGTGTCATCTGTAGGCTTCTTTGTAGGAAATGACTGCCATGTGGTGAATGGCTTCCACTTAATCATCTTGCGGCTTGACACCGCACTGATTGACGATGTGAGTCGTGCTTGAGTGGTTGGAGGGGCGGTTCTGCCACCTCGAGCCCCAGCAGGCTCTGCCGAGGAGCCTCGGTTGCTTGCTTATGGTGCTGGCCTCGCCCCTTGCCGGGCTCACCTGCCCCACAAGGGAGGCCCTTCTCTTGCCGATATCTTGCTCCTTAGGCTCAATCTTGGTCCTTCTGAGTTGCATGTTGGTTTTTCAAATCTCTTGGTTCTTCAATCTCATACTTAAGCTGGTGATCTTGTGCCTATGCACTGTTGGTCAACAGACCTAGGGTTTGTTGCACCGACAACTAGTCACTTTAACATTCAGATACATCAGCACGATTATCCTTTGCCCAAGGTTTACCTTGATCGCTCGGTCGTGGAACACCACCAGTTTATTGCACGTGATTACCCTAACATTCCTTTTCCTTATAACCTGGTTTTCAGTGTGAATACTCGTGATTATTCCAATTTCCTGCACCTGCTTTGTTTGATCCTATTGCTAGGGGTGGATACATGATTATGCATGCGAACATCGTTGCATACCAGAACAACCTAGCTACAACACAGGATGAGCCTCAGCAGTGGGATCCATAGGTGCCTGCTCCTCAGCATTTCAACATGGGACCCCATGGTTTCTTCGACTACTGATTACCAAGTTAGGCCAAAAGCTTAAGCTTGGGGGAGTATGGATTTCCACCAATATTACATTCATCTTCACACATTTCATTCCATTTGTCGGTGTCATCTTTTTTTCATTGTAATATCCATGCTAAATATATTTTCTCCCTTTCTTCTTGTGTGTTTGAAAAACTTTGAGAAAATCCAAAAATATTTCCTGTTTCTTTTTGATTTTTCTTTCTAAAGTAGTTAGTTGTAGCACTAAAAAGAAAACCCAAAAAGATTTCCTTGTTCTTCTTCTGCTAGTTGGGAGCTTTCTCGTGTAAATAGTTTTTCTCATTTTTTTCTTTTTCCTTTTATTTGGTTTCTTTATAGAAAACCAAAAACTCCAAAAATAATTCAGTGTGTTTCTCTGAATTTCTTTTCTTTTTATTGAGTCATATCGAGGAGAAGACCACAAGGAACATGTAGAGTGGCTCTCATTTGCATAATTGTTGATCTAACAAAAGCCCATTTTACCTTGTCTTCTCCTGTTGAATAAAATGTTTGCAGATTCCAGCTTAGTCCATGACACTCTTGCACTATTATTATTTTCATATCGTTCGGTCGTGCAAGTAAAAGCAATAATGACGATATTAGATGAACTGGCCGTGGCAGAGAGAAACGGGTATGAACTCGACTTGTTTTGTTTCTGTAAATATGTTTAACCTAGTATCCATGATTTAGCTCATTATGATTAAACATGTTTGCAATGACAATTAGAGATTATAGTTTCTAATGCCATGCATAAGTATCTAGGAGTGGATAATGATTTGTCTTGGATGTCAACATTGCATTAAGATGATTCTGATGTAGTATGATGATATGGTATCCTCCTTTGAATGTTCGAGTGGCTTTACTTGGCTCATGTTCATGCATGTAGTTGAATAAAAACCAACATAGCCTCTTTGATATTTATGTTCATGGTGTTCATATCCTACTCATGCTAGTTTCCAATGTTACCTATGCATAACGCATGTTCATGACCGTTGTTGCTCTCTAGCTGGCCGTTTCTCAACCTATTTGCTAGCCTTTGCCTGTACTAAGTGGGAATTCTTCTTGTACATCAAAAACCATGAACCCAAGTTATTCCAGATGAATCCACCATACCTACCTATATGCGGTATTACCCTGCCGTCCTAAGTAAATTTGCATGTGCCATCTCTAAAAACTTCAAATAATTATCCTTTTTGTGTGCCTGGATTGTTCATAGAACGACAGGAGGTAGTCGGTATCTTCCATGTTAAGTGGGTTATTCTCAGGTTGAGTGTTTATTCACTCGCCATTGCACAAGAAATGGGCGGTAATAGGGATTCCCAGTCCCAAACTGCAAACAGAAAAGAGCTTACAAATAATCAAACAAAAAATCCCGCGGAGTCATAACCTTTACTTTATCGCTTGGGAACCGCTACTAATGTGTTTAGCATGGAAGATATTGATAACTCATGGTCGCGAAGTACACAAGAAGGATGCTGTCGGTGTCAAAACCGGCGGATCTTGGGTAGGGGGTCCCGAACTGTGCATCTAAGGCGGATGGTAATAGGAGGCAGGGGACACAATGTTTTACCCAGGTTCGGGCCCTCTTGATGGAGGTAAAACCCTACGTCCTGCTTGATTAATATTGATGATATGGGTAGTACAAGAGTAGATCTACCACGAGATCGGAGAGGCTAAACCCTAGAAGCTAGCCTATGGTATGATTGTATGTTGTGGTTGTTGTGTCCTACGGACTAAAACCCTCCGATTTATATAGACACCGGAGAGGGTTAGGGTTACACAAGGTTGGTTACAAAGGAGGAGATACACATATCCGTATTGCCTAGCTTGCCTTCCACGCCAAGTAGAGTCCCATCCGGACACGAGACGAAGTATTCAATCCTGTATCTTCATAGTCTAATAGTTCGGACAATGGGGATAGTCCGGCTGTCTGGAGACCCCCTATTCCAGGACTCCCACAGGTGCATTTCTCAAAATATCAATTACCTATGTTTTAAAAACTTGAGCTCTGGCACCGCTGTAAATCACTGCTTGCCTCCGTGAAGGGACTATCTATTTACTTTTATGTTGTGTCATCACCTTCTAAAAATAAGTGCCAGAACCTGAGAGAACTTCTGTCATGCTTATGCATTGTGTGTAGCTAATGTTGGGTGCATCATGACTGGATCTCTTCTACCATGAATTACAATGTTTAGTCGCTTCTTGAACTTTCGAGGTGCTCTGCATTTATGTTTTGCAGTCTCAGAAAGGGCTAGCGAGATACCACTATTGTCATATTATATCATGGTTGTTTTCACAATGTGTTGCTGTCTGAGATATCTTATTATTGCTCGCTAGCTGATTATGTCATTAATATGAGTTAATATAATTTTTAAGAGTTATTGTCGGCATGGTTAGTTATAATATTGGCTGAAAACCTGGGCGTTGTTTAAGATTATTTACGCAAACAAGAGCAAAAGAGTTCGAAAAAGTTCTTCTTTTTCACTTTCAGTTTATCAACTGAATTGCTTGAGGACAAGCAAAGGTTTAAGTTTGGGGGAGTTGATATGTGTCCATCATATCTACTTTTCCTCTTGTTTTGGACTCTGATTTGCATGATTTGAATGAAACTAACCCGGACTGACGCTGTTTTCAGCAGAACTACGATGGTGTTCTTTTTGTGCAGAAATAAAAGTTGTCGGAATGGAACAAAACTTTGCAAGGAATTTTTATATAATAAAAGAGAATTTCTAGAGCCAAGAACAACTGGAGGGTGGCACCTGGGTGGGAACAACCCACCAGGGCGCGCTTGCCCCCCAGGAGCGCCCAGGTGGGTTGTCCCCACCTGGTGGCCATGTAGACGCTGAAACCGATGCTATAAAATCCTATTTTTCCAGAAAAATGAGGGAGAAAGAATTATCACGTTGCACCAGACGAAGCCGCCGCCGTCTCCTATTCTTCATCGGGAGGCCAGATCCGGAGTTCGTCTGGGGCTCCGGAGAGGGGGATCTTCAATCTGCATCATCACCAACCCTTCTCCATCGCTAATTCCATGATGCTCCCCACCGGGAGTGAGTAATTACTTCGTAGGCTCTCTGGTTAGTGATGAGTTGGATGAGATTCGTCATGTAATCGAGTTAGTTTTGTTAGGGCCTGATCCCTAGTATCCACTACGTTCTGAGATTGATGTTGCTATGACTTTGCCATGCTTAATGCTTGTCACTCTGGGCCCAGGTGCCATGATTTTCAGATCTGAACCGTTTATATTATCACCATTATATCCATGTCCCAAATCCAATCTTGCAAGTTATAGTCACCTACTACGTGTTATGATCCGGCAACCCCAGAGTGACAATAGTCGGGACCACTCCCGGTGATGACCGTAGTTTGGGGAGTTCATGTATTCAACGTGTGTTAATGCTTTGTTCTGGTTCTCTATTAATAGGAGGCATTAATATCCCTTAGTTTCCAATAGGACCCCGCTGCCATGGGAGGGTAGGACAAAAGATGTCATGCAAGTTCTTTCCATAAGCATGTATGACTATTCATGGAACACATGCCTACATTATATTTATGAACTGGAGCTAGTGTCGTATCGCCCTAGGTTATAATTGTCTCATGATGAATATCGTCCAACAAGTCACCGATCCAATACGTACAATTTTCCTATATATTGATCTTGCTAAGTTACTACTGCTCCCACTCACCACCCACTTAATAGCCACTATCGAGGACTTGACCGACATGCTAGACTACGCCTTCGAAGACGTCGACGGTATGGACGGCGATGCCAGAGCCTAACAAGGCCAAAACCAACCCATCACTGGGTATTGGACGGCCACTTCTACTTACGATGTGCACATGGTGGATACGCCCGAAAATAAGGAGGACGATGGCACTCAAGATCCGATTAAGGACAAGCCCGTCGAGGCGCCACCTAAACACCGACATCAGCGACGCTGCTCACGATCTTGTCGTGAAAAGGATAGCAATACTGGCACCCGAGATAACAACACCTCGGATGATGCCGAAGACCCCGACCATCCCGTCAAGCCTGCGTCTAAGCAGGATGAGTGGGAGGAGGGACAAGTTAACCCCGACGAACTTGCTGACCATGAGGATTCGGAAGATAGCAATTATCTTCCGGCCTCCGAGGAAGACGTTAGCCTCGGTAACGAAGATTTCATCATACCATAGGAACCCCTCGAACAAGAACGCTTCAAGCTACAACTTATCACCACTGCAAGGAACTTGAAAAAGAAACAACAACAACAGCTTCAAGCCGAACAGGATACGCTCAACGACAGATGGACCAAGGTCCTTGCCGCTGAAGAATACAACCTTGAGCACCCAACAAAGAGCTAGCCAAAACGCAGGCTACTACCACAATTCAACGATGAGGCCCTTGAGCCAAATCCGTCAAGATACCACCATGCTGATGAACCAGACCGATCACCACGTGGACGGGACAAAACGGCTAATTATGCAAAATACCGTCCTGCACCACCCCGTCGTAGAGGCAAAGAGGCATCACCTCAGGGTTATACATATGACTTACGTCAGGACTTGGACAATAGAGCCAGCAATACCAGATCAATCTACGGATCAAGGGGACATGCTCCGACACGAGACAACGACCATCAAGCCTGGCACGACAATCATCACCAAGTTTGGGCCGAGAACCAAATACGGACATCATCCGAACTCCATCATGATGTGGCCTGATATAGAGGCGCCGCACACCCAATGTGCTTTACCGATGAGGTAATGCAACACCAATTTCCAGAAGGGTTTAAACCCATAAACATCGAGGCATGCGACAGAACTACAGGTCCTGGCGTATGGATTGAAGATTTTCTTCTCCACATTCATATGGCTCGTGGCGATGATCTCCACACCATCGAATACCTTACCCTAAAACTAAAATGACCAGCACGACACTAGCTGAACAACCTCCCAGAGAACTCCATTGATAGTTGGGAGGACTTAGAGGATGCTTTTCGAGATAACTTTCAAGGCACATATGTCCGACCACCGGACGCTGACGACCTTAGTCACAAAGTCCAACAACCCGGAGAGTCAGCCCGCAAACTCTAGACTCGGTTCTTAATTAAAAAGAACCAAATTGTTGACTGTCCGGGCGCCGAGGCCTTAGCGCCCTTTAAGCACACCGTCCATGAGGAATGGCTCGACCGACACCTCGGACAGGAAAAGCCAAAAACTATGGCAGCTCTTACTGCACTTATGACCTGCTTTTGTGCGGGAGAAGACAACTAGTTGGCTCATAGAGGCAATAACACCAGCGACCCCGGCACCTCTAAGGCTAGGGGATGGCAATGGAAGGCCATGATGTAACAAAAACAAGCGTCGGAACGACAACGAAAAAACCGAGGATACAATGGTAAACGCCAGATTCAGTGGCTCCAGACCCGGTCAGCGGAAGAAGCCATTCAAAGGAAATAGAGACGATCCATCCAACCTGGACAAAATACTAGATAGGCCTTGCCAGATTCATGGCACCCCTGACAATCCTGCCAACCACTCCAACAGAAACTGTTGGGTTTTTAAACAGGCCGGTAAATTAAATACCAAACACAAGGGGATAGGGCCTCAAAGCGAGGACGATGACGAGCCCCGCCCTCCAAACACAGGGGAACAAAAGAAGTTTCCCCCCGAGGTGATAACAGTGAACATGATATATGTTACACACATCCCAAAGAGGGAGCGCAAATGTGCACTAAGGGACGTCTATGCCGTAGAGCCTGTCGCCCCAAACTTCAACCCATGGTCGGCTTGTCCGATCACCTTTGATCACATGGACCACCCAACTAGTATCCATCATGGAGGTTCGGCGGCCCTGGTACTCGATCCCATCATCGATGGATACCATCTCACTAGAGTCCTTATGGACGGCGGCGGCAGCCTCAACCTGATTTATCAACACACTATTCATAACATGGGTATTGACCCGTCAAGAATCAAACCAAGAAACACTACCTTTAAAGGAGTGATACCCGGTGTGGAGGCCCGTACAACAACGGGATACTTAACGTTGGAAGTAGTCTTTGGTTCTCAGGACAACTTACGAAGCAAAGACATAATCTTCGATATCGTCCCTTTCCGTAGTGGTTATCACGCACTGCTCGGACGAACTGCATTTGCCCGCTTCAATGTGGCCCCACATTATGCTTATTTAAAGCTCAAAATGCCTGGACCGTGTGATGTCATCACAGTCAATGGAAACATGGAGCGCTCTCTCCATACTAGGAGCACACTGTGGCCCTCATAGTCGAGGTATAGAACAGCCTCATCAAGCCGAACAACTCAACGATCATCAAGACCCCTCACACTGCCAAGCGAGTTCGGTCTATGCTGTAGGAGGGCACCTCAGTGGAACTAGTGCTTGAATAGAAATTTGGCCCTCACCGATCGCCCCATAAGGTTGCAATACACGTACCGCGTGTGCATAGTTACGTACTTAAAATACCGTGGGCAGTGCCGGAGGCATAGTCCGGAAAAGGTCTATAGTACGGCTTGACCCTATTTGGACCTTAACTTTCTTTTTCCCTTTTCCTTTTTTTACTACAGGTTCATTAAAAACCTACCTACCCCATGGTCATCCAAGAGCTCTTTCTGGGCTCCTCTTCCTATAGATGACCATCGACTTTGCCTCTTAAAGGATTTCTCGCCAAGGAGAAATGGCGCAGACGTGCGGCAGGGCACCACTGGGATCTTCAAAGACCACTGCCTTTTTGGCCTTGTGTAAAACTTCCCCTTGTACAAGATTTCAGCATGTAACATAGCCTTAATATTCATGGAATTATCTGTAATAGCACGTCTCGACGTATTATACAGGATATAAAGGAAATAGTTGATTACCACTTTTGTTTGGTATTAATTTGTTTTGTCATCTGTATCCCTTCCTCACTTTAGATTTCCACACATGCTTTAGTCCAGCCATAAACACCGGGGGCTGTATTCGGCTCCGCGCGTTCTCAAGTCCGAACACCTATAGGGTACTCTTCAGCATCCCGAATATTTCTCTATATGCATCGGCTCCGAATCATGTCTTTGGTCTATAGTTGGGTTTCCCGGATCCTATGGTTACCACCTTACGTTCCGCTCATTCGGCTAAGGTCGTAAAGGGACAACTACTGTGATTGTATTTCTGGTTCGTCCGGTCAAATACCTCAGTAGAGAAAGCCGAAAACTGACTATCATGATAAGGCGAGACCTGGTCAGTGATTCGGTGACTTAATCTTATACTACAAATCATTGGTGATTTATTTTATACGAGGGGCTGGTCTTCACCCAGCCGCGTGGAAACGGCAACTTACTACGGATTGCTGCACATGCACAAGGGGCTAGTACTTAGCCCCACCGTCAAACTCCTATGGCTAAGTGAAAGTAATAAAGCTGCATAGTCTGATTGCCTGGTTCACTTCGCGAACACCTCCTTCACGGACCAAGACGTTGGATAAAGTGTGGTAACCCGCTATACCGAACACCCCATAGTATCCATATGGGGGCTAAAGCCGACGACTGGCAAACTTCCAAAATTAAACCGGTCGCACAGGAGGAAAATAACTTAAGATCAAAGGCTTCAATATATTACAAGCCTGGGCTCACAAACACAGTTTCTATAACCCGGATACATCTACTCAAAAATAACGTCCTTTGAGCATTGGCCCTCTACTATTCGGGCACCTGCCAGGACGTCTTCAAAGTTTCTCTCCGGCTTGCGGTGGTCCTTACCTTCGGGATGGCCCGTGGTCGCCATGTTGGTTGCCTTCATCTTTTCCCAATGCATCTTGACGCAGGCAATGGCCATCCGAGCTCCCCCATGCATGCCTAGCGCTTCACAGTATCAACCCGAGGCAGCACGTCAACGAGCTGCCTCACCAAACCGCTACTCAGAACTGGTTCGGAGGGCCATAGCTGGACTATTAAATCCTTCATGGCCAAGCCGGCCACCCTATGTAGCTCCATCAACTGCTTCATCTGATCATTCAAGGGCATCGGATGCTCCAGCAGAAGAAACTGCGACCAGAACAACTTCTCGGTCGAGTTCCCCTCCCGGGCACGGAAGAACTATGTGGCATCGGCAGCACTCCTCGCCAGATCCGCAAACGCATCTGGAGAACTCCACACCAGAGTGAGCAAAGCATATCTTTAACCTACGAATATACTTTGCAAAAGAAAGGCCTTACCAGCCACTATCTGCTTCACTTGCCGGATCTCCTAGCGAGCACTCCGGGACTCAACCTGCGCCTCCATAGCCTCCTCAAGAGCCTTGGCGAGTTCGGTCGATTGAGCCGAAGTCTTCTCCTCTAGTTCCTCGAATTGGAGGATGGCGTCCTTTAGCTCCTGCTCGACTTCGGCCACCCGAGCTTTGTGTTGGCGGCGGGTGCCTGCTCGTTTTTCAGCTCTACACCTGCTTTTTTGGTGGCTGCCTTGTTAGACTTCGCCTCTTGTTGGGCTCTAGCAAGGGCACCTTTGAGGGTCTTGACCTCGGCTTCCCTGAATATGCTCATAATCGAAGCATTACATGAGTTAGGCTTTGCATATGGCTATTACTTATGACATATAGCTACACTTTTAACACTATGTGCATACCTTGCGTTTCATCAAACCGCTTGTTCACGCAGTTGATCTCTTCATCGGCTAACTAAAGCTTCCGATTGAGTTCAGACACTTCCACAGCCTTGGCAATCGCCGCCACCAGGGAAGCCTATTACAACAACATGACAGTATGTCAACTATACCGAATACTATCTCGACCCTCTGTCCGGCTTTTCAAACCAGACAAAGGCTCAGGGGCTACTGTCTATATATAGGTATATTCCTCTATACAAAACAAAACATGTTTTAGGACATTACGTCTCATACCACAAAGCATGTCAGTAGGCTATGGAAGGCTTCGTTCAGTCCCCACTTAGCACACCGAACCTTCTCTACCACCGCACCCATCAGGGTGTGGTGCTCCTCCACGATGGAAGCATGTTGCAGTGCTTTCGTTAGAGAGTTCGACGCCCCCGCATTAGCGAAGGTCACCGATACGTCCATTTTGCGTCATGCTTTTATATCGATATTTATTGCATTATGGGATGTTATTACACATTATGTCACAATACCTATGCCTATTCTCTCTTATTTTACAAGGTTGCATGAAGAGGGAGAATGCCGGCAGCTGGGATTCTGGGCTGGAAAAGGAGCAAATATTAGAGACCTATTCTGCAGAGCTGCAAAAGTGCTGAACTTCACGGAAGTCATTTTCAGAATATATAAAAAATACTGAGCGCAAGAAGTTCCGGAGGGGGGCCACACCCTGCCAATGAGGGTGGGGGCGCGCCCTACCCCCTAGGCACGCCCCCCTACCTCGTGGGACCCCTGGTGGCCCTCCGATGCCCATCTTCTGCTATATGGAGTCTTTTGATGAGAAAAAAAATCCTAAGCCATCTTTCAGGACGAGACTCCGCCGCCACGATGCGGAACCTTGGTGGAATCAATCTAGGGCTCCGGCAGAGCTGTTCTGCCGGGGAAACTTCCCTTCGGGAGGGGGAAATCATCGCCATCGTCATCACCCATGATCCTCTCTTCGGGAGGGGGTCAATCTCCATCAACATCTTCACCAGCACCATCTCCTCTCAAACCCTAGTTCATATCTTGTATCCAATTCTTGTCTCTAAGTCCGGGATTGCTACCTCTAGGTTGTTAGTAGTGTTGATTACTCCTTGTAGTTGATGCTAGTTGGTTTATTTGGTGGAAGATCATATGTTCAGATCCTACATGCATATTAATACTCCTCTGATTATGAACATGAATATGTTTTGTGAGTAGTTACATTTGTTCCTGAGGACATGGGAGAAGTCTTGCTATTAGTAGTCATGTGAATTTGGTATTCGTTCGATATTTTGATGAGATGTATGTTGTCTCTCCTCTAGTGGGGTTATGTGAACGTCGACTACATGACACTTCACCATTATTTGGGCCTAGAGGAAGGCATTGGGAAGTAATAAGTAGATGATGGGTTGCTAGAATGACAGAAGCTTAAACCCTAGTTTATGCGTTGCTTCGTAAGGGGCTGATATGGATCCATATGTTTCATGCTATGGTTAGGTTTACGTTAATACTTTTGTTGTAGTTGCGGATGCTTGCAATAGAGGTTAATCATAAGTGGGATGCTCAAGTAAGGGCAGTACCCAAGCACCGGTCCACCCACTTAGCAAATTACCAAAGTACCGAACGCGAATCATATGAACGTGATGAAAACTAGCTTGACGATAATTCCCATGTGTCCTCGGGAGCGCTTTTCTCTATATAAGAATTTTTCCAGGCTTGTACTTTGCTAAAAAAAAGGATTGGGCCACCTTGCTGCACTTTTTTACTTTTGTTACTTGTTGCTCGTTACAAATTATCTTATCACAAAACTATCTGTAACCTATAATTTCAGTGCTGGCAGAGAATACCTTGGTGAAAACCGCTTATCATTTCCTTCTGCTCCTTGTTGGGTTCGACACTCTTACTTATCGAAAGGACTATGATAGATCCCCTATACTTGTGGGACATCAAGACTCTTTTCTGTCACCGTTGACGGGGAGTGAAGTGCCTTTGGTAGGTGGAATTTGGTAAGGAAAAATTTATATAGTGTGCTGAAATTTACTGTCACTTGTTACTATGGAAAGTAATCCTCTGAGGGGCTTGTTCGGGGTATCTTCACCCCGACCAGTAGAGCAAAGAGTTGCTCCTCAACCTATTGAACCTACTGAAAATGAAAATGTCTACTTTGAGATTCCTTCGGGTATGATAGAAAAACTGCTAGCTAATCCTTTTGCAAGAGAAGGAACAATGCATCCTGATGAGCACCTAATATATGTGGATGAAGTTTGTGGATTATTTAAGCTTGCAGGTGTGCCCGATGATGTTATTAAGAAGAAGCTCTTCCCTTTATCTTTGAAGGGAGATGCATTGACATGGTATAGGCTATGTGATGATATGGGATCATGGAACTACAAACGATTGAAATTGGAATTTCATCAGAAGTTTTATCCCATGCATCTTGTTCATCGTGATCGCAATTATATATATAATTTTTGGCCTCGCGAAGGAGAAAGCATCCCTCAAGCTTGGGGGAGGCTTAAATCAATGTTATATTCATGCCCCAATCATGAGCTTCCAAGTGAAATAACTATTCAAAATTTATATGATCGGCTTTCTGATAACAATTGCACCATGCTCGATACTTCTTGTGGTGGCTCTTTTATGATGAAGACTATTGTGATGCGGAGCATCCCAAGATCATCCCCATGGACACACCTACACCTCCAACGACACCACTTGGACCAATGACACGAGCCCGAGCCAAGGCTATCAAAGATAAGGTGAACTCACTACTCTCTGAACTTCCACTTTCTATGCATGAGACATGGCTACTACCTAAGTCCGAGGTGTTGTGCATGATTAGGCACCAAGAGGGCCCTCCCGAAGATGCACATGAAGATGTACAAGTCCCCAAGTCCACGGATGAGGAGAACCAATGGAAGGAGCCAAGAACATCTCCCAAGCCCCGAACATCTAACCCCTGGAGCATCATCCACTACAGCAGCACAACCGCCAGAAGCTACAGGCTCCGGACATCCCGCCGCGACATCCCGGACGTCCGGCCTCTCCCGAGCCCCCGGACATCTGGCTGTCAGCCTTTGCCCCATTTCCAATATAGAGAAGATATTTATGCACATCCTGGTTTTCGGGCCTTTCCAAAGCAGTTCACTGATGATTACCTCTCAAACCACCTCTATGGCCAGGAGGCGAGGAAGGTATTCATATAACACCCACGGTTCAATATTTAAGTGTTCCTGAAGAGGACGAAGAATGGATGGTCAATCATCCACAGGCAGTGGCCTAAAGTTGCAAAGACCTTCAACATGAATGAAGGCTCAATATTCGCCTTCCGCTTAAGCAGTTTTCCAAATGAGATGCATCTATCTATATACCGTCTATGATGCTAATTTCAAAAGGTTCTACATGTTGCATGTAAAACTTGCTGCTGGCGCAGTTGTGTAATGGGGTAGCTGTGTTATAGCCCTAGAATTGTTTGAAATAGTTGCATAAGAGAGCATCCATGCATCATGTCTAAATTATGAAAGTTGAATTGAGGTTAGTTAAAACCCTCAAAAATGACTTCAGAAATAATCAACAATAAAAATCTTTTCAAATGAGTCTAAGGAAATGTTCCTGTTATTCTGTAAAAATATTGGCAAGAGGTAAAATTCAAACCAATATTTTTGGAGGCTCAGAAATATTTATTTTGGGCATTTGAAATTAATTCAATAACTATTTGAATTGGATATATAATTATTATATAATAAATATATGTTCAATAATTCTGAAAATTGTTGTGTGGCTTTGGATAAGTCCACTTAGCTATCACAATTATTTTCATGAAGTTTAAAGCTGATTTGGTGTTAAAACTAAATCGCAAACAAACTGCAAAAAAATAGAAAAACAAAAACAAAATAAAGAGAGAGAGAGAGAGAGAGAGAGAGAGAGAAGCCAACCTGGGCCTACTCACCTGGCGGCCCAGCCCACCCTGGCTCCGTGTCGCCTTCCTCCTCGCGCCAGTAGGCGAGGGCGCGTGCAGCCACACGCTCGGCCACCTCCTGCTTACCGCCGAGCCTCTGGACGCGTGGGTGAACGCCCCGGTGTCATCCCGATCCGCCCGACCTCTCTCACTCTCCCCCTGCTCTCTCCCTCGCTGATCCCCACCTCACCAAGCGCAGCCGACGCTGCCGTTCGCCGTAGCCACAGCCACCGTGCTCCCCTTGCCTCACTGATGTGTCCTAGTGCTCCATCCCGTCCCCTGCTTCATCATCGTCAAGCCACGCTACTGGGGATGCCCTCCTTTGACTTCGCCGTTGTCGTTTTCAACTGCGAATGACCGAGATCGTCGGTGACCTCCTGTCGTCACCAGTCCCTCCCCGAGCTCGCCATTCGCTCCCCTGCACTCGTAGTGAGCCACTGACCCTTCTCGCCCTCCCCTTTCTCGCTCTTGTGCACCATACGCGCCGCCTCGAGCTCGCCCACACGCACCGCCGCCTGTGCTCTCCGCCGACGTGTCTTCGGCCATCTAATGGTCCGACCATCAAGCCCAAATTCCTCCCTGCGCTACGTAGTGCATGTAGGTGCCCCACATGAGCCACCACGGCCGTCATAGCGACGACCCCGAGCTCACCCGAGCTCTGGCAGCCGCCAAGGTCGTCGCCGGCGTCGTTTCCGGCCTCCCCGCGTCCAGCCACTAGCACCTTTGGATGCGGCGCATGCCTAGCTGCATGAAGCACTTCTCTGCCGTCGATTTGGTCGACGGAGGACCAAATCCGAAGCCCCCCGCCACATCAGGCCTCGCCGGTGGCAGAACGCCGGTGGGTTTGACCCACTTTGACCACGACTGGCCCCCCTGTGTCAATGACATGTGGGGCCGGCCTCTGACCAGAGTTAGTTTAGGTTTTAGTTAGTGCTAATTACCACTGTTAGAGGTTAATCACCTCACTAACTAAAATCTGTATCACTGACATGTGGGCCCATGCCCTAATTAAGTTAGGTTTGTATTCAACTTAGCACTAACTAACAGAGTTAGTTAGTTGTATCACTCACGTGTGGACCCCGCACGTCAGGTTTGACCTCGCTGACCCCGTTGACCTGCTGATCTCAGCCCGATGTCATGCTGACGTAGTATATGTTTCTGGGATTTTAAATAAATCAGAAATGATTTATTTATTTTCAGAAAATACCCTAAACTTCTAAAAATCATAGAAAATAAACCGTAACTCCAAATGAAATAATTTATATATGAAAAATGATCTGAAAAATCCAAAGAATCAGTTTATGGCATTTTCATGCATGTTAGAGCAATTTCTATCCTCTGTTTAGGACAATTCAATTAAATGGCATTTAAGAAAGCACATATGGAGTTTGATTTAGAACCTAGTGTTCAAACCAACTCCATTTAACTTGTTACTAGTTGCATTAGGCCAATCAACATCATATTGCCATGTCATGATCATGCATCATATTGTTGCATTACATTGAGTTTGTTCCCTCTTGTTCGCCGGTGGTTGTTCCCCCTCGGTAGTCGTATGTTCCGATGATGAGTTCGATGACACCGATGAAGAGATATACTATCTTCAGAAGTGCCAGGCAAGCAAAACCCCCTTGTTCATTCCGATACAATCCCACTCTCTCGCTCCTGCTCTCTTTTACTACATTAGGACAACAACGATTCAACCGTTACATGCTGCGGTAGTTGAACCCCTTTCCTCTGCATGACCTGTCATTGCCATAGTAAATAGATGAAACCCACTAGCATGAGTAGGAGTTGTTTGAGCCCTGATGTGCCTACTCATTTATGCTTGTTGTCATGCCTGCTACTGCTTAGAGTTGAGTCAGGTCCGATTCATCGGGGATGAATTGGAATGTGGTGAACATGTCCTACTGTTGAGAGCTAAGTGTGTGAACACGATTTGGTAAAGGTAGTGGTGAGAGGCCATGTAGGAGTACATGGTGGGTTGTCTCATTGCAGCCGTCCTCAGGAACTGAGTTCTGTGTTTGTGATCCATGAACAGTTACTACCACGCATTGGAATGCTTGCCCCTCTAGACTTATTAATCTACTTGATCTCTGTCCAGGAGTTGCAACTAGTTTCTGGTGCTTGTAGGTAGTGTTAGTAGTCTACCAAGTGGCACCCAGTACAAGTGGGCTTGGGACAGACTAGGCACAGCGGCACGATGTACCAAGTGGCACCCGGATGGTGGGCTTGGGAACCCTGCTCACATCGTTTGGGGCCGTGAGCGACACCCCGGCCGGATCTCCTTGCGGATGGAACCCGAATAGGCGATAAACCTGGACGAGAGACTTATGTGATTAGTTAGGTCGTGGCCGACTCCCTCACCAGGCTTCTGCTTGAAGGTTGTCGAGATACACGACGTGTACATGGTGGTAAGTGGCGAGAGCGTGTGTGAAGAATTACACCCCTGCAGGGTTATCATTATCTATTCGAATAGCCGGATTCCTTGGATATGGAAACTTGGACCCCTTGCATAGTTCATAGACAAGTGAAAGTGGATACTCTAAAATGTGCAAGATAAGTGTGAGTGCTATGGATGGCGTTCTCGTAGGGAGACGGGAGCGGATCCATAGTGGTGTATTGGTATGGTGAATTTGTGGACTCGTGTGCGTCTCCTCACCTCAAAGAAGTTTCTGATACTCGTAGTATAGGTTAGCCACTGAGTCAAAGCTGGCTTGCTGCAGTTAAACTCCACCACCCCTTTGATGATACCAATGCATATGTAGTTAGTTCTAATGTAAGTCTTGCTCGGTACATTTGTACTCACGTTTGCTTAATTTATGTTTTGTAGACAGACTTCAGTCTCGCTAGTAGTTCCATGTGGACTTCGACGTTTAGCTCGTTACCTCAGCCACGATCTTGTACCCTTGGGAGGGTCTTGTAGATAGTCAGGCTTCTCAGCCTTCTTCATTTGTAGTTGTCTGTACTCAGACAAGTTAAGCTTCCGCATGTGCTTGTTGCTTGTATGCTCTGTGTGTTGGGTCATGAGACCCATGTTTGTAATATCTCGCTCCTCGGTGCCTAATGAATAAATACTTTGAGTCGTAGAGTTATGTTGTGATGCCATGTTGTATTTACACATATCGAGCATATTGTGTGTATGATTGAAATGCTTGGTATGTGTGGGATCCGACAACCTAGTTGTTTATCCTTGGTAGCCTCTCTTATGGGGAAATGTAGTCTTGTGATTCCATGAGAAATAGTAGTCCACTACAGCCCGGTTCACCGGAGTCCTGCTAGCCTAGCACTACTGCTCCGGAACACTTGACTGGCCGGCATGTGATTCACTTCGTTCCTGTGTCTATCCCTTCGTGGAAATGTCACGCGGTGACATCCGGAGTCCTACCTAGCCTGCTACAGCCCAGGTTCCCGGAGTCCTGTTAGCCCAATTGCTGCAGCCTGGATTCACATGCTGTTGGCCGACATGCTCGATGTTGATTCATGTATGCTTGTCCCCGTAAGTTAGTGCCACTTTGGGTTCACGACTAGTCATGTCGGCCCGGGTTCTCTTTCATATGGATGCTAGCGACACTATCATATATGTGAGCCAAAAGGCGCAAACGGTCCCGAGCCATGGTAAGGCGACACCCGTGGGAATACCATGCGTGAGGCCGCAAAGTGATATTTGATGTTACAGGCTAGATCGGTGTGACTTAGAATCGGGGTCCTGACAGCTTTGGTATCAGAGCCTGACTGCCTGTAGGATTACGAAGCCAAGCTGGACGAAGTTGAGTCTAGAAAGGCTTTAGTTATATAAGGGAATTGATTGTGGATGGGAATGTAAGGCTCTTTTTACTCCTTTACCTTATGCCCTTCTGCTCTGAGTCAACCTCTTCTTTTATACGGGGGTTAAGAACTAGGCTTCTCTTCTATCTCTCAAGATGACGTGTTACTAAACCGTAGTTGCCTAGGATTGTTGAGTTCAAAGCCTTAGTTTAGTTCCTACTACTTCCATATGTTCATAGCTAGCCTCAGAACCTAGATATTGTGATGTTGAGTGGTTATGCCACCATTTTTGCAGGATGTCTCAAATAATTTTGAGCATGTACAACCGTTATGCTGTCCAAGTCATCCCAAGTTTCTAAATAGTCTGATGCATTTGCAAATCCCTTCTTTTCGTTCCTGATGTCCCTTTGGGCCAGTTCAACCACACTAATCGGTGAGTTGAGGTACTTTATTGCCTCGACATATATGTTGGAGCCATTATTATGACCCTAGACATCTTAGAGAACCACCCATAATCTAGCCATGCTTTATATTCCCAGTGTGATGATTCTGGCCACCATTCTCGAGAGCATCCCGCGATGCTATTTAGTAGTAGGTTTTCTACTCCTGGGTTCCTGACCCAAGATTCACTCTACTTACCTCGTGTTGATAGTGTTGCTCGTACCTTTAGGATATTAGTAACCTTTGCGATAGTCCTCGAGGTCCATGGTATTTCCTTCTTCCAAATACCACGAACTGCTTATGGCAGAAGTTCTTTTGAACCAAAAGATCACAACCAGAGTGCTCTTGATGATTTCTCCATTTTACATTGTGAATCTGCCAGTTCTACCTTTCTGCATGGGTTATCTGGAAGAAACCTATTGAACTTGGTTCGACATATTAATCTATGCATCCACAACTCAGAAAGATATATGTCCTCTTGAGTTGTCCCTCTTCATTTGTATTCCGACCATCGCCTGTCAATTGATAGTCAGGAGTAATTGTGCATCCGTGTTATCGATGCTTATTATTCTTGTGGTCCGTTAAGCCATTCTATTTCAGAATGACTAGGAGAAACAAACTCCAGTACCTCATCCATATCCAGGATTGGGTCAAAGTAGTTGTGTTCTGCAGATGAAATGCCAATCTAGCTTTTGCTCTATTCTACCCTGGAGTATTACCCCCTTTATGTCAAGATTTTCATGAGAATTGCACCATCTCTCATGAATTCTTGACGTAGTGATACTTTTTGCCTTCATTTTTCATTCCTTGGTCCCGTGTTGCCGCAACCGGAATGCCGACAAATGAACCATGATGTGTGAAATCAATACTCCTAGCAACCGTGTTGCTTGGTAGTTAATGGACACTAATATCATTCTTAGTGTGTTGGTTATCGAAACACTATTCTAGGATTGATCGTGCTACCTTGTTCCTATTTCTGGTGCACTCTTTGATCTTTGAGTTAGGATTGAATTCCTTGCTCTTTTGATCATATCGTCTTGTCTAAAAAACAAGATTTTTCTCGAGCTTAGTAACATATCGGTGGTTCGTGATTTTCCGATTATCTTCTCGAAAGTATCACCAGGTTTCCCCCCGACTGTTATGTTGACCTCGTGATCAAGTTGGTTTTCTTATAAACCACCCTTCTCCAAGAACCTATGTAGGATATCCCTGAGCTAGTTGGTTGAGCTAGAGAACAACTTGGAGAGTTGGAAGATGAAAGCTTGTCCCTCTTAGTTCATCTCCCAAGGGATATCCTTGTGTGTTGTGTGTGTGTTGAAGAAAGATGATATCTTCATCGATTGGTCCGCATGATCAGTTGCTGGATCTATTTGTCTTGTCAAAACTTTGACTTGAGTATGCGCTATCGTCAAGTCAAATCAGAACCAACAATGTTCATAATGTTGTCTTACTAGTGCTTAATCCCTCGAGCATACACCATTACATCTTTTGGTCTGACCAATGCTATCACCGTGTTCACATGATGGTGGAAGTCCAGTGATATGGAAATTCTGATGAGTTGATGTTGAACCCATCAGCAGCATTTTGTCTCCCCCATGATTCATGTTGAACATCAACCTAGTGTTGAAAACTTTGTAAGCAATGCCTTCGTGTTCCGTTCATGAAGCTTATGCTTGGATGAAAGAAGTGACTTTATCCAAGTTCACGTGCTTTAGGTGTAAGTTGCCGCCATGTATTTTAGAAAGGTTTGTTTTGTTTCCCTTTGAATCATCCCAAATCAGTCATGCATACGTGCGAAATACTCTATGGTTTGGTAGATTAATTACCTCCACTACATATGTGTTCCTAGCACACCAAGCCACTAATTGATTTGTTCAAGGTGAAGAAGTTCCTTCCTAAGAATCATGACTTATGTTAGGACTTTGCTACCCTCATTCATGGTTCCCCTCAGGAACTCGATAGTGTTTTGTTGTAAGACTACTATGTGGTCATGCTTGTCTGGACAACGTGTTCACATGTATGTAGTAGAACCAGCTCATGTTTTGGAGCTTGCTATCGTAGTTCATCTCCTGAGAGTCTTGCAACATTATCTCGTCGATTTGTGTTGCAACTCTTCTTTTCATACATGTGAGTCTGAAGTGTCCCGTTTCTAACCAGATCTGAATCTCAGGCAGATATGATGGTTGGAACATTCCCAACATTTGCATTTTGTTCCCAGCTTGCACCCCATCGTGCCAATTTTCCATGGGCTGCCCTTCTTAGCAGTTGCTTCCAAGATCATCAACAAAAGTGGTCCTACCATGGGTCCCATCCATTTCCGATGACAAGCAAAAATCATCCATTGCGTTGTCTTCAACAAGGTAGTCCACATCATCCATTCTAGTCGATACATGCCATTCTTTTGAACCTCCTTGAACGATCGTTTGTGATTGTCTTAGGCTGGCATAAAGAGTTTCAATGATCATTATATCAAAAGTAATTCTTTTTACCACTTAAGGGAATAGCTCTATGAGTCACCTTCCCTAAGCTGCCCCATTAGGTAATCATGGCAACTTATCTCCTCGCTACTTTGACACTCACTCACCTTCTCACCTAAGCATGGGATTGTTGCCTACCAATTTGGACCTTCGTCATGTGTCCCTCTACATCCCTCTTGATATGTCTTTTGTGTCTTAGTTCGCGAGATGTTTCTATGTCTCACTCCGTGAATTGATCGTAAGTTGCTCGATCTTCGAGAAGATCAACTCTTTAGGGTTTCCCTTCCTTCTCATTGTCATGATTGGATGGAATTCTCGGAGCAAGATGTCAAGACTAGATGATGAATGGATCAACATATTCAGGAAGAGCAATTGGATCATGAAGATTGTGTCGGCTTTGTGTCCCCCTCTGTCTTCTTACCTCACGTCTTGAATCTCGGGACGAGATACTTGTTTAGTGGGGGTGAGTTGTCACAGCCCTAGAATTGTTTGCAATAGTTGCATAAGAGAGCATCCATGAATCATGTCTAAATTCTGAAAGTTGAATTGAGGTTAGTTAAAACCCTCAGAAATCACTTCAAAAATAATCAACATTAAAAATCTTTTCAAATGAGTCCAAGGAAATGTTCCTGTTATTCTGTAAAAATATTGGCAAGAGGTAAAATTCAAACCAATATTTTTGGAGTCTCGAAAATATTTATTTTGGGCATTTGAAATTAATTCAATAACTATTTGAATTGGATATATAATTATTATATAATAAATATATGTTCAATAATTCTTAAAATTGTTGTGTGGCTTTGGTTAAGTCCACTTAGCTATCACAATTATTTTCATGAAGTTTAAAGTTGATTTGGTGTTAAAACTAAATAACAGACAAACTGCAAAAAAATGGAAAAACAAAAACAGAATAGAGAGAGAGAGAGAGGCCAACATGGGCCTACTCACCTGGCGGCCCAGCTCGCTGGCCCAGCCCACCCGGGCTCCCTGTCGCCTTCCTCCTCGCGCCAGTAGGTGAGGGCGCGTGCCCGGCGCGCGCAGCCACACGCCCGGCCACCTCCTGCTTACCGCCGAGCCTCTTGACGCGTGAGTGAACGCTGCGGTGTCGTCCCGATCCGCCCGACCTCTCTCACTCTCCCCCTGCTCTATCCCTTGCTGATCCCCACCTCACCGAGCACAGCCGACGCTGCCATTCGCCGTAGTCGTAGCCACCGTGCTCCCCTCGCCTCGCTGATGTGTCCTAGTGCTCCGTCCCGTCCCCTGCTTCGTCATCGTCAAGCCACGCAACCGGGGACGCCCTGCTTCGAATTCGCCGTCGTCGTTTTCAACCGCGGACAACCGAGATCGCCGGCGACCTCCCGTCGTCACCTGTCCCTCCCCGAGCACGCCATTCGCTCCCCTGCACTCGCAATGAGCCACTGACCCTTCTCCCCCTCCCCGTTCTCGCTCTCATGCACCGTACGCGCCGCCTCGAGCTCGCCCGCACGCACCGCCGCCTGTGCTCGCCGCCGACGTGTCTCCAGCCATCTAATGGTCCGGCCATCGTGCCCAAATTCCTCCCGGCGCTGCATAGTGCACGTAGGTGCCCCGCATGAGCCACCACGGGCGTCACAGCGATGACCCCGAGCTCACCCGAGCTCCGGCAGCCGCCAAGGTCGTTGCCGGCGTCGTTTCCGGCCTCCGCGCGTCCAGCCACTAGCACCTTTGGATGCGGCGCATGCCTAGCTGCACGTAGTGCTTGTCCGCCGTCAATTTGGTCGATGGAGGACCAAATCCGAAGCCCGCCTCCGCATCTGGCATCGCCGGCGGCAGAACGCCGGTGGGTTTAACCCACTTTGACGACGACTGCCCCCTGTGTCGATGACATGTGGGGCCGGCGTCTGAACAGAGTTAGTTTAGGTTTTAGTTAGTGCTAATTACCACTATTAGAGGTTAATCACCTCGCTAACTAAACTCTGTATCACTGACATGTGGGCCCATGCCCTAATTAAGTTAGGTTAGTATTTAACTTAGCACTAACTAACAGAGTTAGTTAGTTGTATCACTGACGTGTGGACCCCACACGTCAGGTTTGACTTGGCTGACCACGTTGACCTGCTAACCTCAGCCCGATGTCATGCTGACGCAGTATATGTTTCTGGGATTCTAAATAAATCAGAAATGATTTATTTATTTTCAGAAAATACCCTAAACTTCTAAAATCATAGAAAATAAACCGTAACTCCAAATGAAATAATTTATATATGAAAAATGATCAGAAAAATCCAAAGAATCTGTTTATGGCATTTTCATGAATGTTAGAGCAACTTATATCCTCTGTTTAGGACAGTTCAATTAAATGGCATTTAAGAAAGCACATATGGAGTTTGATTTTGAACCTAGTGTTCAAACCAACTCCATTTAACCTGTTGCTAGTTGCATTAGGCCAATCAACATAATATTGCCATGTCATGATCATGCAGCATATTGTTGCATTACATTGATTTTGTTCCCTCTTGTTTGCCGGTGGTTGTTCCCCCTCGGTAGACGTATGTTCGGACGATGAGTTCGATGACACCGATGAAGAGATATACTATCTTCAGAAGTGCCAGGCAAGCAAAACCCCCTTGTTCATTCCGATACAATCCCACTCTCTCGCTCCTGCTCTCTTTTACTACATTAGGACAACAACGATTCAACCGTTACATGCTGCGGTAGTTGAACCCCTTTCCTCTGCATGACCTGTCATTGCCACAGTAAATAGATGAAACCCACTAGCATGAGTAGGAGTTGTTTGAGCCCTTATGTGCCTACTCATTCATGTTTGTTGTCATGCCTGCTACTGCTTAGAGTTGAGTCAGGTCTGATTCATCGGGGATGAATTGGAATGTGGTGAACATGTCCTACTGTTGAGAGCTAAGTGTGTGAACACGATTTGGTAAAGGTAGTGGTGAGAGGCCATGTAGGAGTACATGGTGGGTTGTCTCATTGCAGCCGTCCTCAGGAACTGAGTTCTGTGTTTGTGATCCATGAACAGTTACTACCAGGCATTGGAATGCTTAAGTGCCCCTCTCGACTTATTAATCTACCTGATCTCTGTCCAGGAGTTGCAACTAGTTTCTGGTGTTTGTAGGTAGTGTTAGTAGTCTACCAAGTGGCACTCGGTACAAGTGGGCTTGGGACAGACTAGGCACAGTGGCACGGTGTGCCAAGTGGCACCCGAGTGGTGGGCTTGGGAACCTTGCTCACATCATTTGGTGCCGTGAGCGACACCCCGGCCGGATCTCCTTGCGGATGGAACCCGAATAGGTGATAAACCTGGACGAGAGACTTGTGTGATTAGTCAGGTCATGGCCGACTCCCTCACCAGGCTTCCGCTTGAAGGTTGCCGAGATACATGACGTGTACATGGTGGTAAGTGGCGAGAGCGTGTGTGAAGAAGTACACCCCTGCAGGGTTATCATTATCTATTCGAATAGCCGGATTCCTCGGATATGGAAACTTGGACCCCTTGCATAGTTCATAGACAAGTGAAAGTGGATACTCTAAAATGCGCAAGATAAGTGTGAGTGCTATGGATGGCGTTCTCGCAGGGAGACAGGAGCGGATCCATAGTGGTGTATTGGTATGGTGAATTTGTGGACTCGTGCGCGTCTCCTCACCTCAAAGAAGTTTCTGATACTCGTAGTATAGGTTAGCCACTGAGTCAAATCTGGCTTGCTACAGTTAAACTCCACCACCCCTTTGATGATACCAATGCATATGTAGTTAGTTCTAATGTAAGTCTTTCTGGGTACATTTGTACTCACGTTTGCTTAATTTATGTTTTGCGGAGAGACTTCAGTCTCGCTAGTAGTTCCACGTGGACTTAGACGTTTAGCTTGTTACCTCAGCTACGATCTTGTACCCTTGGGAGGGTCTTGTAGATAGTCAGGCTTCTCAGCCTTCTTCATTTGTAGTTGTCTATACTCAGACAAGTTAAGCTTCCGCATGTGCTTGTTGCTTGTATGCTCTGTATGTTGGGTCATGAGACCCATGTTTGTAATATCTCGCTCCTCGGAGCCTAATGAATAAATACTTTGAGTCGTATAGTTATGTTGTGATGCCATGTTGTACTTACACATATCGAGCATATTGTGTGTATGATTGAAATGCTTGGTAGGTGTGGGATCCGACAACCTAGTTGTTTATCCTTGGTAGCCTCTCTTATGGGGAAATGTAGTCTTGTGCTTCCATGAGCCATAGTAGTCCGCTACAGCCCGGTTCACCGGAGTCCTGCTAGCCCAGCACTACTGCTCCCGAACACTTGACTGGCCGGCATGTGATTCACTTCGTTCCTGTGTCTGTCCCTTCGGGGAAATGCACGGGGTGATATCCGGAGTCCTGCCTAGCCTACTACAGCCCGGGTTCCCGGAGTCCTGTTAGCCCAGTTGCTACAGCCCGGGTTCACATGCTGCTGACCGACATGCTCGATGTTGTTTCATGTCTGCCTGTCCCCGTAAGTTAGTGCCACTTTGGGTTCACGACTAGTCATGTCGGCCCTGGTTCTCTGTCATATGGATGCTAGCGGCACTATCATATATGTGAGCCAAAAGGCGCAAATGGTCCCGGGCCATGGTAAGGCGACACCTGTGGGAATACCATGTGTGAGGCCGCAAAGTGGTATGAGATGTTACAGGCTAGATCGGTGTGACTTAGAATCGGGGTCCTGACAAGCTGAGTGGTGAAGCTATATTATGTTCTACTCTGATGTATTTCAATTATGAAATCCTGCTTCCTTAATATTGGAATGAAATATATTTTGTGCTTAATAAGAATGTCAATTGGATTAATAAATGGATTATTAATAATAGGGTAATTAGCCTGCTAATTGGGTTTTGCTATTGCAAACAGTTATGGAGAAAATACCATGGGCGATGACCTCAGGCAACGCACCCAGTTTCTAGGAATAAACCATGTTGGATCAATGACCTATCACACATGACCTTCTCTTGAAATCTGTTTGCGTTAGGCCACCTCGCGCAAACATTTACCACATAAAAACTATGTGTGATGGACAACCTTTGCCACACACTTTATTCTATGCACCGTGTGTGATGCATTCAATAACGCAAACGATAAAATTGTCAATATCGTGTGCAATGCCAACGCTATCACAAATGATTTAACGGGGAAAATTGTGTGTGATGTACTTGTGAACAGAAACGTTTTCCTTCGAGCGACTATGTGGGATGTACATACTAACGGAAATGTTTAGCGGGGACTGACTTTGTGGGATGTACTTGCGACCGGAAACAATTTCGCCTGTATAATTGTATTTTTTAGCTCTACTATACATATTTCTGTATTTAAGCGCTCGCCGGTTGCACACGACCTCATTTTGCCGAGCATGTGTGCCATAAGGGCATATCCCTGATGGTTTCTGGGTCGTGTGGGAAGGACCCCCCTATCACCCACACTCACTTGGCGACGGTTCCAAATGTCGTCACGGAAAGGGGTTAAAAACCGTTTGTATAGCACCTCGCTATACCAGTGCCTAAACACCTTTGCATTCCTGATTATCCATATGTTCCAGCAAGCAACAAAGACCACCTTAGCGAAAAAAGGTTTTGCAAAGTCTTGTCTAGCGTGCATCACAATGGTGGTCATATCATCCCCATGAGACCATGAGATCGGAAGATAATTCCATACTCTCACACTAAAATTACAGTGGGAAAATAAGTGATCCCTGGTCTCTCTTGTCAGCAGTGGACAAAGCACACAATTCACTCCATCATCCAAATGCCAGTGCCTTCTTTCAACCATATCCTTAGTGTTAAGCTTATCCATGATTAACATCCAGGAAAACACTTTAATTATCATTGTGCAGGATGATTTCCATATCCATAACAGCAGAGGGTTGAAAGACAGGTTAGAATGCAATGAAGAATAAAACAACTTGGGTTTAAAAGCATTGCATGTCCCTTTCCAATACCGGATATGATTTGCACACACATCTCTATGCAGTTGGTCATCAGATTCTGGATTGTCATATATTCCTGATATGTGAGTTCAGACGAAGGTAGGTGAAACATCTGAGCAATATCCTGTATTGGAAGGCTTCAGACACTGTTATCCAAGGGTCTCTCACATAAGAAAATAACCTTGGAAACCCTGATTGGAGAGGGATCACAGAATCACCAATCTTCCATTTATCAGACCAGAACATAGCTGAATCCCGAGAGTTAATTTGTACCCATGTTGTGTTCCTAAAATGATCAAGCAATTTGCATATATCCTTCCACCAGAAAGAACTACAGCTTGCTATACCTCGAGGAACTCTAGCATGATAATATGTATCCCAAATAAGAGAGACCCATGGCAGATCCATCCTATTGAAAAATTTGTGCATGTGTTTGAGTAAGAGGGCAATATTCTGGACACCCAGATTCAAAATGCCCAATCCCTCTTTGCTTTTGGGCCTACAAATTAGGTCCCAGGATACCAAATATGGGGAGGGCTCATCTCTATGCTTTCTCCATAAACATTGCCTTTGGATTCTCTCCAATTGGTTTAAAATCCCAGGAGGGACTAGCAGACTGCCAAGATAAAAATGGGCATGGATGACAGAGCAGAATTCAAAAACTGAAGTCTTTCACCCTGATTGAGGAAGGAAGAGCTTGTTGTCATTCTTCTGTCCATGCAATCCTATTGTATTGTGTTTCATCCCTCAGCAAAGCATCTTGAATGTGGCTATTAGTTTTATTATCATCTTTTCTTAAAATAGTATTGTGGTGAAATGCTCCAGGCAAGCTTTGTTGCGCTACAAAATCATTAGTCATATAGTTAAAAACAATTCATTAGGCATGTATATTACCGAACTTCAAATTGATAGACTGAAATGATCACTGTAACAGTTCTCATCAAATAAAATGATAAACTATTTTTAAATGAAATTATAGTGTGAAACCCTTGCCATGTACTAAAGGTATCATATTCTATTATCTTCTTGTGAGTTGGACTATGTGGGGACCAAGACGTTATTTGGTACGTTGACGTCACTATTGAATGATCTGCAGGTGAGCAACTCTTATAGGATTTTGGCTTTCTGCAAATAGCTACATGGATAATTTGTTATCATCAGCATCACCACTTCATTCATGTAGCCACTAGGGAGCCACTGTCCCATCTACCGCTCAAAATACTGTAAAATATCAAATTGCCAGCAGCCACTGTTACCAGCCTACTCCATTCATGTAGCTACTGGATAAATGCTATTGATATTTAATGTGAGATATGTGTTTCTCATTTTTGTAGTCATTCAAGTGTGAGTTATGTGTATTTGCAACATGTGATTGAGTACCAAAAATTTCATAATACCTTATTAGGGCCATTTGTAGATTTACATAAGCATTTCATTAGCAACCTCATCAATGAATTCTCCATTTATCTAACTATCTCTTGATCCTTTTTCTCATATTTTAGTTATCTATTGCTTACACAATGATATTAAGACCAATTGTTTGGTTGCTTTTCAATAATAACTAACTTTCCTATTCGCTTACAACCTATCAAAACACCAAACAAATTAAACAATATATATGCAACAACATGACCACAATGATATCCCACTTTTGGAAAACAACTTGAGTGGTAGCATCACAACCTTGTCTATCAATTTTATTTATTTATTTTGAATTCATTTATTTTATTTTATACTGGTGCCAATCTTATTCGTCAACATTTGACGTGCGTTGCACGTGCAATCTTATTCGTCAACATTTGACGTGCGTTGCAAATGTTAAAACCACGGTTCAAGATATCTCCCGATATTTCGATAAATCTGTCGATTTATCGCTTACCGGTGTCTGATCAATAAGATAAATTGGCCGATAAATCATCTGATATGGCGATAAAATTGGTCGATATGTCGATAAATTGTCCGATTTACCCCTTATCATGGGTCGGCCGATAAGTTTCCGATAAGCGATATCCCCAACATTGGTTAAAACCAAGGTTGGGCCTTGCTAGAGGAGTTTTATTCAAAGCGAACTGTCAAGGGGGTCCCATTCCCCCAATCGCGTAAGGAACGCAAAATCAAGGAACATAACACCAGTATGACAAAAACTAGGGCAGCAAGAGTGGAACAAAACACCAGGCATAAGGCCGAGCCTTCCACCCTTTACCAAGTATATAGATGCATTAATTAAATAAGAGATATTGTGATATCCCAACATATCCATGTTCCAACTTTAACTTCACCTACAACTAGCAACGCTATAAGAGGGGCTGAGCAAAAGCGGTAACATGGCCAAACAAATGGTTTGCTAGGACGGTGGGTTAGAGGCTTGACATGGCAATATGGAAGGCATGATATAACAAGTGGTAGGTAGCGCGACATAGCGATAGAATGAAAAACTAGCAAGCAAAGATAGAAGTGATTTCGAGGGTATGGTCATCTTGCATGAGATCCCGCAAGGAAGGAGAGCGAGTCCATGAAGAATACAAACGGAGGTAGTCGAATGAATCCTCACAACTCCGAAACTAAACCGAAGCTAACGAGAGTAGCAACCCGGAAAGAAGCAAGCAACACAGTAAACAACCATCACATGAACATGGCATGATGCACAATCAAGTATGATGCATGTCCGATTTAATGAGGGATGGCATGGCAAAGTGCACAAACAAAAATATAAGTTAAGTGGAGCTCAATATGCAACGAGTTGCATATCGATGAAATACCACATCCTTTTTATTTAGTTTGCTCTTGTTTAAGCACCCAACAAGGTTAAATGTTCTTAACATGGAAAGAGGTGAGGCAAAAGTAAACTACACATCTTAGGCAATTTTAAGTGAGGCCGGAAACAATAAATAACCTGAAAGTGCTAGTGATCGACTAGAGGGGGGTGAATAGGCGATTTTTATGAAAGTCTTCAAAACATGGAAGTTTCGAAGACAAATGATAGAAATAAACCTATTACCATGCAGCAGAAGGTAGACTACACTAGGCAAACCATAGTCAAGTATTCAATGAAGTGAAAGCACAATGACTAATAGCAGCTAGGCAGTAAAGATCAGGTAGGAAGATATTGTGAAGCCAATCAGAACAAGCACTCACTCAGTGAAGACAAAAGATAATGAAATCATACAATGACTTCACAAGGACCAACAGTAAGTAAAGGGAAGGGAAGGATGAAACCAGTGACTCGTTGAAGACAATGATTTGTTGGACCAGTTCCAGTTGCTGTGACAACTATACGTCTGGTTAGGGAGGTTGAGATTCAACTCAGAAGACCTCGTCTTCACCTTATTCCCCTTGAGCTAAGGACACCCAGTCCTCGCCCAATCACTATGGTAAGTCTTCAAGGTAGACTTCCAAACCTTCACAGACTTCGTTCACCGGTGATCCACAATGACTCTTGGATTGCTCAAAACGCGACGCCTAACCGGCTGGAGGATTCACAGTCCTCAAGTGTAATAAGTCTTCAGATCACACAGACAGGAAGACTTAAGTGATGCCTAACACTCTTTGGCTCTCGGTGTTTAGGGCTTTATCCTTGCAAGGAATTCTCTCTCAAAGGCTTCGAGGTGGGTTGCTCTCAAACGACAAAAGCCGTACTCTAACTCTGAGCAGCCAACCGTTTATGGTTGTAGGGGGTGGGATATTTATAGCCACTAGGCAACCCGGCCTGATTTGTCTGAAATGACCCTTGGTCACTAAGGAACTGACACGTGTTCCAATGATCAGATTTCAAACACACACGACAACTTTACTTGGGCTACAAGCAAAGCTGACTTATCCAACTCTGGACAAGATTTGCTCTCATAGTCTTCACTCGAAGACATATGATTTTTGGTTAAGCATCACTTCAGTCATTCTGACTAGTTCTGTTGGACCCCACTTAACAGTGCGGTGGTTCCTATGACTCATCAAAGAAAAACACAGAACGACGAAACTGCTAAGTCTTCGCACTCCATAGTCTTCACGTGATGTCTTCTCTTATCATAGTCTTCAATGTGAATGTCTTCACATACCACCTCTGACTTCAATGTCTTCATACATTTTTAGGGGTCATCTCTAGTAGGAAAACTGAATCAATGAGGGACTTCTACCTGTGTTGTCCTGCAATTCTCACAAACACATTAGTCCCTCAACTAGGTTTGTCGTCAATACTCCAAAACCAACTAGGGGTGGCACTAGATGCACTTACAATCTCCCCCTTTTTGGTGATTGATGACAAACTAGTTGAAGTTTTCAACGGGGAATAAAATATGTGAAATTGTAAAGGATAGGTTATTGTCTTCATAAGTGGCAAAGGCTCCCCCTGAAGATGTGCATATAAGTAATTTGCTTTTGGTATGCAAATGCACATGGCAGGCTGTACTTGTGGAGATCCTCTTCAACTTATGATGACAATTTATCATGCATGAAAAGTATGTGAAGATAATGACATGCATAATGAAAAATGGACGTCTGCAAAATGATCTAAGTGCGGAATTTATCGTCGCACATGCGGAATTTATCATCGCATCACAGAATAGCAAATAAGTAGCAGACGACCATCGAGTTTAAGTGTTACAACTCAAAGAACCAAATGTATCAAAACGAGAGTTGTAAACACTAGGAAAAATATAAAGCTACCGCCCATATGAACCCGCTTGAAGACTATCAAACTCATATGCTTCTCCCCCTTTTGTCAGTAAGGACCAAAAAGGTTTGAAGACATGGAGCATCTACTCGTTCCCATGAGGAGTAGGTGAAGCAGCAGGGTCGTCGGTGTTGTTAGGCGGTACAGACGAACTCGGGGCAGTGTCGACGCGTGCAGAAGTAGGGGCGGTGAAGTAGCATCGTCTTCATCATCGATCACTCTGGCATTCACAGTTGCCGCAGAGGAGAACTCAGAGTCTTCAAGGGACGGAGTACGCCGCAGCACAGTCCTTCTTGGAGGTGTTGAGTCAAACTTGAAGTGTTCAGAGAAGCCATCCTCTTGAAGATCATCCTCAGCACACATAAACGTCAGCCCTTTCCATGTACGCCGACAGGTTTCATGGGCAACAAAGGCATTCTTGGTGGCAAGGTTGTGAATCCTTTTTACGTCCACCAAGAGGCTTTGCATTTGGCGCTTCAGTCAGTCATGATGCTTATCCTGTTTCTGATGAAGGGCAACCAGAAGTTCTCGATCGTTGAGAACACGAGATCGCTTCTTGGGTCGTTGGGAAATGGTGCTTTCAGTGGCTTCAGTGAGGGCATGATGAGGTGCACGTGTAGTACCAGCTAGAGGATAAACACGAGTGACTGCTTGAACTCCTTCAATGTTTTGAGAGAAGCTTTGATTCTTAGAATTTTGAAGACTAAGGGGTTCCTTGGTAGGCTCTGGATAGATGGCTTCAATTGACATATCGATGTCAGGCAGAAAGATCCGATGATTGCGAGCAGAGGGCTGATAGGTGACAGCTGAGTGTAATTTGATTAGCCGCATAATCCAGGGAGCATAGAACTTCAGACCAAAAATGTCAGATCTTGATGCAGCAAGTTGACGAATAAAGAAGTCTTGTGCATTGAAGCTTTTGCCATGAAGAATATGAAAGACCAACGTCTTCATTGCGCCTTCTAGCTTGGCATGTGGAGAATGTCCTTTGATGGGCTAGAGAGTTCGCCTTATGATGTGATAGATAGTATGCAGCAGATACTCAAGGTCTTCAACAAAGAACTCCTTAGGATATTCAACATCTGGAGGCAAAGGCTTCATCATTCTAAGAATCTGACTCATATTGGGCTCAGGCTTGTGGAAGATGCTTTCCATAGCAACACTGTGAAGCTGACAACCAGGTTCATACAGATCTCCTGCAGTGGGCAGGCCAGTAAGCTCAATGATATCAAAGGTTTTGGCTTCATGATGAACATTGCCTGTCATCCACTCAAGGAACCAAGTCTTCAGATCCCTGTTGTAGCCACAGATATGAAGAGTGGCATAGAATTGGAGTAGCAATTCTTCATTCCAGTGCTCTTTATCAGTGATGAACTGCAGCAAGCCAGACTCTCTAAAGCAATCGAGGGCTTCTTCCAAACAGGGCAGACCAGTTATGGCTTCAGTGTCAAGACGCATATGTGGGAAAATGCGACCTTGATTGTACAAAATGCATGAGTAATAACTGCGCTGCTGATAGCTCCAGAACCGATCAGAAGATATTCTTGCCTTGGTGTAGGGGTTCTTGGCGCTATCAAAGAAGGTGTTGTGTGCCTTGAAGCCACTGATATTAAAAGATCCGGGTGCAGATGCAGTACTTGGAAACCTGGGCAACCTTGGCATTGGCTTCTGAACCTGAGGCCTGTGCTCAACGTGATAGTCAAACTGAGGACTAGCAGCAGGCGGAGGAGTCAGAATAGGCCATTTGACATTGATAAGTTGGCCATCATTGAAAGCTTGCTCGATAGTGTGTGGCCTTGGTGGCAGAACAGGCGCAGTGGCATCAACAGAGGCGTCAGGCTGCACATCTGTTGCAGGTGCATCATTGGCTTCATTGGCCTCTGGCACTTTGGTTGGTGCAGGCTCCACATTTGCTTCAGCCATGACTACGTCATTGGCTTCATCTGTGTTGGTGGTGGCAGCCTCAAGATTCTCAACCTCCACTTGATGAGCTGGAGGGTCGGGCACAGACACGTTCACTTCAGGAATAGCTTCTTCAGAGTTTGGGGGTGTAGGGACGCGATCTTATTCTTGTTTGTCATTGGCTGATGTAGCCGGATTGTCTTCAGCACTTTTGGCTTCAGACTCAGAGACAGTAATAGTAGGAGTGGCAACTGGAAACACCTGACGTGCAACAGATTGGTGGTGCACATCTCCTTCTGGAACGCTCGGAAGAGGGACTTGAGACCTTGGTCCTTTGCAAAGCCTGCGTAGCAGTGGCGACGCCTGTGGAGATGGAGTTGGCTGGGCCTCAAAGTCGTCTTCTTCTTGCACTGATGGGGTTGCTTGGCGAGAGCTTGGAGTGTCTTGTCTCTGTGGGTGATAAGCCCATGATGCATCCTGAGCAGTTGGCGTCAGAGGACGACCAATGCTGATGAGTTCGTTGTGCATAAGCACAGGCGATGATACCTGTTGGTGCTCGATCTGAGGAAGGACTTCATCATCTTCAACATTGTCATGGTGACCAATGTCTTCAGCAGCGGTGGGGTCAACTGCTGGAATGTCTTCAGCTTCAGGAGCCTCTGTGGAAGCAGGCTCATGAACAATTAGTTGGTGCTCGTGGTGTTCAGATGCAAGGCGAACCATTGAGATAGGTTCAACAACTAAGGGCTCTGTGGGAGAAGCCCAATCCTTCTTTGTTTTGCGCTTCTTCTTAGAGGGAGCAACATCAGAAGCTTCAGGATTTTTCCTTTTTCTGGCTTCAGCCTCGGCAGTCCTCGTCTTCTTCAGTTCTGAAGCGGTTGGCCTGACCTTTGGCTTGGAGCCAGTCATGCTGCTTGGGAAGACTATGCGAGGTTCTTCCTGCCTTGAAAGTGCAGATTGGTCAGTTGAGGGCTTCTTCTTCTTTGCAGCCATTCTTGGGTCGATGCCAGGACGACCAAGAGCCTTGCGCTTCTCAGCCTCATTGTAGGCTTGCACACACTTGTCAGCCAGGCTCTTCATGCGCTCACGAGAACCTTGAGCTTCTTCACGCTTCTTGAGAAAGGCTTCCTTGAGCTCGTGCAGCATAATCTTGAAGTTTTTCACATCTTGCACGCTGAGCTTGGCCATGTGCTTCTTGAACTGAGCTTTCTCATAGTTGATCTTTTGCTTCAGTTCAACGATGCGCTGAGCTAGAGATAGGTCAGAAGCAATGGCGCCATGGAAGGCGACACTAAGGCCAATTGGAAGTTGCAGATCTTCAAAGCTGAGGTTGGGCGTGTCAAACCACTCATCAATGAAGTTATGGAGGATTGCCACATCAAAGAGAGGCAAATCATTGAAGATCTCTGCTTCTTCCTTGCTCTTGATCAGTTGCTCAAGAGCGTCATCTGCAAGATCTTCATCGCTGGACAGATCAATGGCGTCATTACGCAGAATAGCAGCAGCAGTCAGTGTCTGATCAATATTCTTTCTCATCTCAGTCTTCTTGGAGATACGCAATAGATCTTCAGACTGCACACTGTCTTCAGGAGGTGCAGTACCCAGTGGCTTCGCCCGTAAGATTTTTGGTGCTGAGGCAGACTTTGAAGCTTTAGGCTTCTTCAGCTTCATTGGCTATGGCGGAGCAGGCGCTTCATCAGATTCAGCGTCATCTGCATGCTCATCCACGGCTGTCCCTTGAACCATGATATGAGTGATGAGACTGAAAGTGCAACTATCCCTAGGTGGTTTTGGTAATTCATAACAACATATAGCTCATTGAGCTAATGCTATTCCAAGATGATTATTTCAGGAAAGCTCAATGATTGGCATGGCATGTATGTGAAAGTGGAACCCTCAAAATGCTAAGGATAAAGGATTGGCTCGAGCTCAAAAGCTCAAGACTCTTCATTTTATATTTTAGTGATCCAAGATCACATTGAGTCTTTAGGAAAAGCCAATACTATCAAGGAGGGATGAGGTGTTGCTTAATGAGCCTCTTGCTTCATGTGCTTAATGATATGCTCCAAAATCCTCAACTACTTTCCCATATCCACATATGACCTAAACCCTAAGCCAAACTCGGTCCTACCGATTCTTCCTATCCGGCGCCACCGAGTTTCACTTGTCATTAGCCACTGCCAAACCCTAGCAATTCGGTTCTACCGATAAGGATCTCGGTCTCACCGAGATGGGGTTGCAAACTCTCTGTTTCCCTTTCGTAACTTTTTGGTCTCACCGAAAGAGCGAATCGGTCCCACCGAGATTGCAATGTAAACTCAGTGTTTCCCCTTTGTAACTTTTCGGTCTCACCGAGTTCCACTCGGTCTCACCGAAAGAGCAAATCGGTCCCACCGAGTTTGCCTGACCAACTCTCTGGTTAGCTAATTACCAAATTCGGTCTCACCAAGTTTGTGTAATCGGTCTCACCGAGATTATGTTATGCCCAAACCCTAACCGAATCGGTCCTACCGAGTTGCATGTCAGTCCCACCGAAATTCCTAACGGTCACTAGGTTTACTACTTCGGTCAGACCGAGTTTATTGATTCGGTCACACCGAGATTGGAAAACTGTGTAACGGTTGGATTTTGTGTGGAGGTTATATATACCCCTCCACCTCCTTCTCATTCGACGAGAGAGCCATCAGAACACACACACACACCATTCCTACTCATATGTTCTGAGAGAGAACCACCTACTCATGTGTTGAGACCAAGACATTCCATTCCTACCATATGAATCTTGATATCTAGCCTTCCCAAGTTGCTTTCCACTCAAATCTTCTTTCCGCCAAATCCAAATCCTGTGAGAGAGAGTTGAGTGTTGGGGAGACTATCATTTGAAGCACAAGAGCAAGGAGTTCATTACCTACACACCATTTGTTACTTCTTGGACAGTGGTGTCTCCTAGTGTAGCGACCCGACCCGAATGGGTCAAGTCTCTGTGCTTATGTGTCATCCCTGGATCGGTATGCTGACACACACAGTACTCGAAGGATTTATAACAGAGGTAAATCACATGTATAAAATAACGTAAATACTATTACCTCAATCCAAAAGCGGAAGCAACAAGGTTGTGGATTCCCATCAACACCAACGGCAAAGTTGAGTGTAGAAATCGTAACCCTAACGTATCACTTACTCGTCGTAAGAAACCTGTAACATAAGACGTTGCAGCCCGAAACGGGTCAGTACATTGAATGTACTGGCAAATTCACACCATAGAGAATGATGAACAAAGGCTATCAATACATGCATATTTGGCTGGTGGAAAAGCTCTATGGTTATAAGGTTTTTGCGTAAAGCCAATTTTTCCCTACTGCAAAGGAATAAATTTTTTTACTATCATGGTGGTTGTTAAACATTGAGAATGGTTGACAGCATTCTCAATCCCAATTAAAAATAATTAAAACCCAACAACATTAATTAGAAGTAACGTGATGAGATTCACATGATATTCAAGTACTAGATACTCAAGTTGTCCATAACCAGGGACACGGCTAATCATGATTAGTTTGTACACTCTGCAGAGATTTGCACACTTTTCCCCACATGACTCGATCGCCTCCGTTTGTTTTCTCGCACTACATGGTGTTTGAGAAACGGATGACCGAGACATAGTCTTTCAGAAGCGCTAGCACCTTACATGTGGGGTAGACCGTACCACCTACAACCCCTACATCTACTAGTCCACCCCGTAAGAGTTCGCACAACTTAGTCAACTACGCCAGAGCCCATAGTAGCATGTGGCTGCACACGGAAGTTTCTAGCATGAAAGATCTTATGATCCCTTTGAGCCTGGGTGGCGGTCCGAAAAAAAACAGGCAAGTCCTGATAGACATCAGGTGCCTCAATCCACCCAGATGTGTGTTTAAGTTGCCACCTTAGATAAACCATTAAAATTATCAACTCACATCTGTCATGGATATCACTCACCCAATCCACGTCTACTAGCATAGCATGGCATAATAAGCAAACGTAGAAGTAACTCCCAAAGGTTTCATAATAATACAGGTAATAGGTACTACCTCATCTACTTCCCATCCCACAGTTTAATTAGATCCTAATCATGCAATGTGTGAGGATTGATCTAATGCAATAAAACTGGGTTGTAGAAAAGGTATGGTCAAAGTGTGAACTTGCCTGCAATGTTGATGAAGATGATTCGCACTCAAAACTCGTGATAGATCTACTCGTCACACTCCGGTCAATCTATCGTAAGCAAACAATAGTAACCACACAATAAGTACTCATCTAATGCATAGGTAAAACTCGAACAAGAGAACGAACCAGATAGTTCAACTTAAGAACTCCGGTTGCAAAGAAAGAACGAACCGAACAAACGACGGAAAACAAACGGCGGAAGAAAACAACTCGGTTCTAGCAAGTTGAAACTAGGTCAAAATTTTACAGTAGCAAAAACTTGTTCAAGTTGATTAGACGGAACGGCGGTTTCGAGACGAAACTCCAGGCGCTTGAATCACCTGATTTCGATAAACGAGCGAGAAGATAAACTAGAACGATGATCGGATCTGAGATCGCGATCGCGGAATAAATCCGACGAGAAGAAAAAGAAGAACGGTTAAACGAACGGGCGTCGTTAACCGGGAAGAATCCGGTGATCACGTTCGTTAGGACGAACGGTCCAGCGAACGGTCCAAAGGCGACTAAATCGGAAAATAAAACGAATCCGATCTAGGGTTTCAGAGAAGAAAACCGAAACGAAAAACCGATCTAGAAAAAGAATCAGAAGAGAAGAAAAGAATCAGAACGATTAGAAGAAAACGATCTAATGAAAAGAAGAGATGCGGCGCGGGGCTACCTCCGGCGAGGTCTCCGGCGAGGGGCTCCGGCGGCGGCGGCAAGGTGCGGCGGCGGCGGCGGTGACGCAGGGCGCGGGCGGCGGCTTAGGGCGGCGCGCGGGTGAGGGGTGGCGCGGCGTGGGGTGTGGTGGAGCTCTAGGCTTTGGGTTTGATGATTTAGAGGGGGGTGCTTGGGTATTTATATTGGGGAGGGGAGGGTTTACTTGGAGGAGGGATCAAGGAATTGGAATAGGAGTAGGAAAGATCTAGAAAAAGAAATGGAATAAACGGGAGTAGGACAAAAGTCCTACTAGGACTTCCAAAAGACAACGGCGGCGGCTCCCTGGAGCCTGGGCGCTCGCGCGATGGCCTCCTGGCCTTGGCCGGCGGCGGCTTGGGCCTTTGGCCCAAGGCGCTGAGGATTTTTTTTAACAGATTTCGCGCGCAGAAAAACTCAGAAAAGAAAATCTAAACGGGCTCCAAAATTACTAAAGTAAATTTTCCCCGACTCCTAAAAATGAGTCGAACAAAATGAACTTTTCTCCGGACCTAAAATGCAATTTTCGAAAACGCGCATTTTTCCCTATCCAAAGAAAAACAAACAAACACCAGAAAACGAAATTTGATCTATTTATTAAATCTTCATTTTCCCTATATTTTGGGAAAGTCATATTATTCGCTCTCTTATATTTTTTTTGACGTCGGAAAAATAATTGAAGATGAAATAAATAAATCAAATGATCCTCTTTTCCAATTCGAGAAAACTCTCAAATAAGAAAATAACGAAATCTCCAACTCTCTCCGAAGGTCCTTGAGTTGCGTGAAATTTCTAGGATCGACCAAAAAGCAAGAAAATAAGATATGCATGATTATCTAACGTATAACATTCCAAATTGAAAATTTGGGATGTTACAAACCTACCACCCTTAAAATGAATCTCGTCCTCGAGATTCGGAGAGGCTAGCAAGAAAAGGTTAGGGTTTGGGGGTCTCCTCAAAATCCATTGATCATCATAGGGGTCTGGGGTGCTACCACCCTTAGAAGCATGGTTACTGTTCCACCGAAACTCATATACTTCATCCATATTGTTAACAGTGTCGGTCTTCTTAGATCTTCGAGAAAATTCCTTCTCTGGGCTCTTCCAGTAGTGGCATAACCTTTTTCTCATTTCTTCTATCCTTTCCTCTTGGTAAGGTTATTCCGAGATTGGGTCTTCTTAGCTGATGGGTCGGGCGCCAAAACTAAACAACTATCGATATCTCATGGTGGTCAACAATTTATGGTTTCTCCTGCAGGAAATGGGTCTGGGTTGATCCTCACCATATAACCTACGGTTGGCAAAAGCTGTCGTGTACAAGGGAAAAATACCTATACCATTCTAAGGTTTAACAAGGTTTAATATCGTCGTCTCTCTACTATAGGTAAGTCACTCAGATTTACCATTCCATATAGCAAGGCGAATAATAAGAGTAAGTCGGTATGGTGATCAATCCATCCCGCACCCAAATCATTACCATGTATACAGTTTAGCGAATCTCGCATTCTAACACTCGGTCATCCTCACAAGCATTGCAGAATTTCTCTTGTCGACGAACCAAGTTCGGATAAATCCATAGATTCCGCAAGCCAGACAACCATCTATCGTTCCTTCACAACTCTCAGGTTTTACGTAACTCCTATAAGATCGTCTGTCGATAAGGGCATATCCTCTTCCAGGGTTTTTCCTTCAGCAAGAATGTGTTTGCTTCTTGGCAGGTCCTGGGGCCTGTGGGTTATGGCCCATCTCATCACTTGTAGTCCTTGAACTTATCATCGGGCAACTGATCATTGTTCCAACTTCCTAGTATTCTTAAATCCATCCAATTGTACTGTCTTCCTTCCTTCTATTGGCACCAAACTAAAACGTGATTACTCAAACTCATCATGGAATTTCTATTGATCCATATTTCCAACATCATACCTCCTTTATATCCAATAGTAATTCATCTCTTCATCCTCGTGGGATATCCCTCATACCGAGATAAAAACTTATACTTATGAAGTCCATATTCCACTTCGTGGAACATCATTATCCTTTCCGCGGTCAAACGTCCTTACAGGGGAATATTGGCCATCTCTGCATGGCACTTCTTCAACTGGGAAACGTGAAACACATCTTGAACTCCTAAGAGTCCTTCGGATGACTCCAACTTGTTGGCCACTTCTCCCATACGCTCCATAACTCGGTATGGTCCTACAAATCTCGGGGCTAACTTTTACCTTAACTCCAATCCGTTTATCTCCTCGCAGAGGGAACACATGAAGACATGCTCTGTCTCCAATTTCGTAGACTACCTCCTTGAGTTTTTTTTGAGTCTACATAACTCTTCTGCCTGGACTGAGCTACCTTCAGTCGATCTCGAATAAACTTAACATTCTCTTCTGACTCCTTGCTCACATTTGGTCCAAACAACTGACGGCCTCCAACTTCATCTCACATACTCTTGGGGTATCACACATATCAAGACAAAACTCGTATTCATTATGTCTGAAATCCACTCAGTGGAGTATGCTTATCTTTTCCAGGGGTCAACGGTTCTTACAGGGTACTATCACCCTTAAAATGCTCCAATATTTTATAGACCATATTTCTCATATCCTCAAAATGGTCAAAATCCTTCTTCATAGAGTAACAGCTCATAAAATCCATACCAGTACCAACGATGCTACTTTATTCATTCTCAAATGATTACAACCTCTCGCTTTTCCATTACATGTCTCAACTCAACACCTCAATATAAAAGAAAGTGTTCTCACTTCTACTACTCCATTACTTCTGTTGCAAACTCAACTACCTAGCACAGGTTTCCTTCTCCTTGGGGCATTCTCTGGCAAAGTGCCCTGCTTCATTACAACGGAAACATATTACTTCTGGGAAGATTCAAGGTTTCCTTGTGGTTATTTAGCCTACTTGGGTCCTTGGCTTCCTTTTTGGGCAATTGTTGTGGTAGTGCCCTGACTCCTTGCACCCATAACAGGTGACATGACTCAGATCCTTCCTGGAATCCAATCTACTTCTCTTTCTGGACTTTTCCATTCCAATCAGGGCTTCTATTTCCTGTGGGTCATATTCTACTTCCTCCGTCGGGAATTCTACTAGATCCCCCCTTTATACAATTTTGGGAGATGTGTCCTTCTTCTCCACATGAATAACAAGACTTAGTGCAGGGTTTACTTCGGCCCTCCTTAGGTGTGTTCTCCATCTCTTCCTTCATCACAGGTTCTTCTAAACCTTCCATGAGGGCTCCTTTCATTGCTTCTTCCTTCTGCTGGATGGTTCGTTGTACCATGGGGTAAATGTGACACTGAGCAGGATAGTGGGTAGTCCCTTCACACAAGAAACAAGTAATCTTCCTAGTTGGGCATTCTTCAACTGGCTGACTTCCTTCACAGTTAATGCATTCATCCTTGTCTGCTTTATGGGTGTAGCCTATTTCTCCACAAATCTTGCATGCACAAGGTTTCCTTATATCCTTTCCATAAGACTTCAACTTCTGGGACACAAGGTGATATCTTTGCAGAGTCAACTTTACTTCTCTCCAAGTGGTTACTCCTTGCCATCCATTCATGGTTTGGTATATCCTCCACCAAGTAGCAGCACCTCTTTCAAAGCATTGAAGAGCATGTTGGGCCATATCCTGTCCAACTATAGGGTTATTCTCCATGTGATCCTCCATGTTCTGAATCCATCGGTCCGTCTCCAACTGACTCATCGGTCCAGAAAATACAAGCTCATCTCCATTCATCCTCTATTGGGTCCATGGGTTTGGGGTGAGTTAAGAGAGATCAAGAGGGATACACACAATGCAAACAACAGTTTTGAAAAGACAAATTTTATTATGGCTATCGAAAACATCAAACAAATGACAGCTCACAAACGTCGCATCTAATGTAGGTATAAAACAGGGGTTTGGTCTGCTAAGGTCAACGTTGCCAAACTCTTCAAGTCTTGTTCATGCCTCCAATGGCTTCTTCTGATCATGCTTGTCTTTCTCAACTCCTTTGGCTAGATCATCTCTGTTGACGCGAAGTCTCTCGTGACATCCTTTAATATTCCAGAGTTGCATTTCAAACTTCTGGTTTCAACATCCTTCACATGAACCATGGTACTACTGTCCTTCCGTTCCTAACGAATCTTCGGTATCTCGAGGTTTTTCTACTCTAGCTTGGCTACTTTCAACTTTTGGGTCCTGAGTTCTTCACGAAATACTTCCTTATCTAATACGACTTCCTGGAGCTCCATCTTAAACTTCTTGATGTACTACTCCAGATCCTGGTAATACACCGGCTAGGGCTAAAACTTCATCTTATGATAGGTGCTCCATCAGCCTTCTTCCATCAATTCCATTTTGATGACATGCATCCTTAACTCAGCACGGTGACAATAGCATTAGCGGGTGATGACATCATGGATAACCGTGTTTCTGCTCTTGTCATTTCCATGAGCTATCTTCCATAGTTGATATCTCCTACCTTAGGGTTTTCTTGACAAAACTTTGAGTTCTTAACTCTACATGCTCCGGTCTTTCTCCAACACACCTTGATCTCGGGCATTGACAACTTCCATAGTCTGCCAAGTTCCAAAAGGGTAGCCATTCCTAGGTCATACAAATCTGGGAATTCTTCAGAGCCTTCAAATTCTACTTGTCTTCGGTCTTCAACCATTGTAGTTTCCATTATTCAGATGCACGGAAAATACTCTTCATTTCGAAGTGGTCTTAGTTGTCCGATATCTTGTACTTCTTGGAGTGATCTCTTCGGTCGAATCCTTGTGTGATCAAAAGGGGAAAGGGATATGGTCTCACTAAAGGGAATTTTTGAATAAGCTCAGAAAAGAAGAGAGGTAAAAGATCTTTTTGAAAGGGAAAGTTGTAGAGAAAAATCTTTGCTATGGGCTTGCCAGTTTCTAGGGTCATGTCCTACAGTCAACATGTGCTCTGATACCATCTTGTAGCGACCCGACCCGAATGGGTCAAGTCTTTGTGCTTACGTGTCATCCCTGGATAGGTATGCTGACACACACAGTACTCGAAGGATTTATAACAGAGGTAAATCACATGTATAAAATAACGTAAATACTATTACCTCAATCCAAAAGCGGAAGCAACAAGGTTGTGGATTCCCATCAACACCAACGACAAAGTTGAGTGTAGAAATCGTAACCCTAACGTATCACTTACTCGTCGTAAGAAACCTGCAACATAAGACGTTGCAGCCCGAAACGGGTCAGTACATTGAATGTACTGGCAAATTCACACCATAGAGAATGATGAACAAAGGCTATCACTACATGCATATTTAGCTGGTGGAAAAGCTCTATGGTTATAAGGTTTTTGCGTAAAGCCAATTTTTCCCTACTGCAAAGGAATAAAATTTTTTACTATCATGGTGGTTGTTAAACATTGAGAATGGTTGACAGCATTCTCAATCCCAATTAAAAATAATTAAAACCCAACAACATTAATTAGAAGTAACGTGATGAGATTCACATGATATTCAAGTACTAGATACTCAAGTTGTCCATAACCGGGGACACGGCTAATCATGATTAGTTTGTACACTCTGCAGAGGTTTGCGCACTTTTCCCCACATGACTCGATCGCCTCCATTTGTTTTCTCGCACTACATGGTGTTTGAGAAACGGATGACCGAGACATAGTCTTTCAGAAGCGCTAGCACCTTACATGTGGGGTAGACCGTACCACCTACAACCCCTACATCTGCTAGTCCACCCCGTAAGAGTTTGCACAACTTAGTCAACTACGCCAGAGCCCATAGTAGCATGTGGCTGCACACGGAAGTTTCTAGCATGAAAGATCTTATGATCCCTTTGAGCCTGGGTGGCGGTCCAAAAAAAAACAGGCAAGTCCTGATAGACATCAGGTGCCTCAATCCACCTAGATGTGTGTTTAAGTTGCCACCTTAGATAAACCATTAAAATTATCAAATCACATCTGTCATGGATATCACTCACCCAATCCACGTCTACTAGCATAGCATGGCATAATAAGCAAACGTAGAAGTAACTCCCAAAGGTTTCATAATAATACAGGTAATAGGTACTACCTCATCTACTTCCCATCCCACAGTTTAATTAGATCCTAATCATGCAATGTGTGAGGATTGATCTAATGCAATAAAACTGGGTTGTAGAAAAGGTATGGTCAAAGTGTGAACTTGCCTGCAATGTTGATGAAGATGATTCGCACTCAAAACTCGTGATAGATCTACTCGTCACACTCCGGTCAATCTATCGTAAGCAAACAATAGTAACCACACAATAAGTACTCATCTAATGCACAGGTAAAACTCGAATAAGAGAACGAACCAGATAGTTCAACTTAAGAACTCCGGTTGCAAAGAAAGAACGAACCGAACAAACGACGGAAAACAAACGGCGGAAGAAAACAACTCGGTTCTAGCAAGTTGAAACTAGGTCAAAATTTTACAGTAGCAAAAACTTGTTCAAGTTGATTAGACGGAACGGCGATTTCGAGACGAAACTCCAGGCGCTTGAATCACCTGATTCCGATAAACGAGCGAGAAGATAAACTAGAACGATGATCGGATCTGAGATCGCGATCGCGGAATAAATCCGACGAGAAGAAAAAGAAGAACGGTTAAACGAACGGGCGTCGTTAACCGGGAAGAATCCGGTGATCACGTTCGTTAGGACGAACGATCCGACGAACGGTCCAAAGGCAACTAAATCGGAAAAGAAAACGAATCTGATCTAGGGTTTCGGAGAAGAAAACCGAAACGAAAAACCGATCTAGAAAACGAATCAGAAGAGAAGAAAAGAATCGGAACGATTAGAAGAAAACGATCCGATGAAAAGAAGAGATGCGGCGCGGGGCTACCTCCGGCGAGGTCTCCGGCGAGGGGCTCCGGCGGCGGCGGCAAGGTGCGGCGGCGGCGGCGGTGACGCAGGGCGCGGGCGGCAGCTTAGGGCGGCGCGCGGGTGAGGGGTGGCGCGGCGTGGGGTGTGGTGGAGCTCTAGGCTTTGGGTTTGATGATTTAGAGGGGGGGGTGCTTGGGTATTTATATTGGGGAGGGGAGGGTTTACTTAGAGGAGGGATCAAGGAATTGGAATAGGAGTAGGAAAGATCTAGAAAAAGAAACGGAATAAACGGGAGTAGGACAAAAGTCCTACTAGGACTTCGAAAAGACAACGGCGGCGGCTCCCTGGAGCCTGGGCGCTCGCGCGATGGCCTCCTGGCCTTGGCCGGCGGCGGCTTGGGCCTTTGGCCCAAGGCGCTGAGGATTTTTTTAACAGATTTCGCGCGCAGAAAAACTCAGAAAAGAAAATCTAAACGGGCTCCAAAATTACTAAAGTAAATTTTCCCCGACTCCTAAAAATGAGTCGAACAAAATGAACTTTTCTCCGGACCTAAAATGCAATTTTCAAAAACGCGCATTTTTTCCTATCCAAAGAAAAACAAACAAACACCGGAAAACAAAATTTGATCTATTTATTAAATCTCCATTTTCCCTATATTTTGGGAAAGTCATATTATTCCCTTTCTTATATTTTTTGACGTCGGAAAAATAATTTAAGATGATATAAAAAAATCAAATGATCCTCTTTTCCAATTCGAGAAAACTCTCAAATAAGAAAATAACGAAATCTCCAACTCTCTCCAAAGGTCCTTGAGTTGCGTGAAATTTCTAGGATCGACCAAAAAGCAAGAAAATAAGATATGCATGATTATCTAACGTATAACATTTCAAATTGAAATTTGGGATGTTACACCTAGATTGGCTAGGTGTCACTTGGGAGCCTCCGACAAGATTGTGGAGTTGAACCAAGGAGTTTGTAAGGGCAAGGAGATCGCCTACTTCGTGAAGATCTACCGCTAGTGAGGCAAGTCCTTCGTGGGCGATGGCCATGGTGTGATAGACAAGGTTGCTTCTTCGTGGACCCTTTGTGGGTGGTTGCTTCTTCGTGGACCCTTCATGGGTGGAGCCCTGTGTGGACTCGCGCAACCATTGCCCTTGGGTGGAGCCCTGTGTGGACTCGTGCAACCGTTACCCTTCGTGGGTTGAAGTCTCCATCAACGTTGCCCTTGGATGTAGGATAGCACCACCTATCCGAACCACGGGAAAAACATCCGTGTCTCCAATAGCATTTGAATTCTCCAAACCCTTCCCTTTACATTCTTGCAAGTTGCATGCTTTACTTTCCGCTGCCTATATACTCTTTGCATGCTTGCTTGAATTATGTGATGATTGCTTGACTTGTCCTAAATTAGCTAAAATCTGCCAAGAACTAAAATTGGGAAAAGGTTAAGTTTTTATTTGGTCAAGTAGTCTAATCACCCCCCCCCCTCTAGACATACTTTCGATCCTACAGAGACCTTCCAGGTTGTAGAAGGGCCCAACAAGATTGGGTTCAGCTTCGCGGGTGCCATCGGCACGGGGAGCAGAAGGACCAGGGTTGAAGTCTAGTCCCAATGACTTCTTGTTTTGTTTAGCCGAATTCTTGGCAAACTGGAAGTTGCGCTTGAATAGATTGTCGTCATGACACCATAGCAATGACGATGGGTCTGCATCCGTAGGCTGTGGTCCACGGACCATGCAGGGATAGAAGCCTTGTTCAATGGCTTCATCTCTGGACCTGGGTTGAAGATTTCTGTATAGGATGTCTCCCCATGGTCGCTTGATGGCATTCTTCTCAGCATATTCCTGGGTCACAAATTTGTACTTGAACCATTGCTCGGCCCAGTATCTTCGAATCCATTGGATTCGTGTCTTGCGCTGATTGTAATCCTCTTCTGGATCTGTCTTGTACAGCTCTGAGAGGTCATGAGGCAGATCTTTTGATGTTCCCCCTCGATGCTGTCTGCCACCCTTCCTTGCTAATATCTTTGTAGCCATGAACTTCAAACTGAATGGCTTCAATACGTTTAAAGGTTTCAAAGGCTTCCGCTTGCTGGTCAAACAGGAACTGGCTTCGGGAGAATTTATATGGTGCTGTAAGAATTCTGCAAATGAATGCAGACTATGAGAACCAAGGGATTCTCCCATGGACATGTACCTGTGACAGCATTAAGGTGCGAGGGAAGGGGAAGAGGTCATATGCATTCTCAGAAGATTTTGAAGATAAATCAGTTTAGAAGACATTGACCTCATAGTGCGAAGACATTCACTCATAGATAGGGAGTTGGTTCCAGATTTGTACGAATCCATGAATAAGTACAAGTGAGGAATCTAACTACTTTGTGAAGCATAAGTGAACATACTAGGCATATTTTGAGATGCAGTATGAAATAGATCCAACTTGTGTGAACAGAAACTGCTTGTGGTAGAAAGTGATGAATCTATAGGATCAAAGGGGCCGTAAAAAGGAAGTTTTATTTACCACACGAACAACTGCTAGATGGAGTGGGAGAGGAGGCCGAGCAGTTCGATCATCCGTGCCCTAACTTGGCAACGGAGGGAACCTACGGCGAAGGCGGAGAAGACGATGTCCGCGGCCGGCGTGAAGACGGCGTCGGTGAGGTCGCGGCAGCTAAGCGCTTCGTCGCCGGCGTCCTCGAGGGCTAGCGGTGGTGCTAGGGTTTGTGCGAGAGTGGAAGAAAGGATAATGACTGTGGTGAGGCGTGTATTTATAGAGACAGGGACGGCATAGTGTTATTACACAGGTGCCCCTGGCGATTCACATCTGAAGGACACGTGGCCATCATGCAACATATCGGAGGTTGTTCCACGTTCCCACGCACGCCTGGATTGTCGGGTGGTCGTTCCCACTTCTCCGGGTTTCAGGTGAAGGAATAGCATTGAAAACAGACTTAATGTTTGTCTCTGTATCTTCTGTTGACAAGGACGCAGAGAAGATATTCGACAGTTTAAATAGAATGCATATGATTTGGAGAGATAGAGTTTGAGATAGAAAGCATAGAGAGGTTAGGGTCCGATCACATTCACTTAGTTCAAAAGATTCAACAAGAGGACATAGCTATAAGTGAATGATGTAGAGGACAGAACACTAGTATATATATATATATATATATATATATGAGAAAGACAATCAAATCAACATAGTGAAGATAATCATGAAGGCAAGTTGAGATTGAAGCCAAACCAAATGTGAAGACATTCCAAACGTAACGCCAGGAGTGAAACACTTCAAACAGAAAAATTTGGTGGTGGCGTTACCCACCGTATAGGAAGTATTAGACCCAGACACGGCGCACAATTATCGTGGCGCTCCGAAGTCAAATTCCACATTAATGTATTCACACTTAGAATGTAAGTCTTCATTGATTGAAGATATACTTTACTTCGTGTGTTGCACATCTAAGTCATCAATATGCATAAGTGTTAGGATGTGTGCCTGATCACAGGACATTTGAGGATTCCAAGATATTTAGATCACACCGTAACTTGCAAAACCTCTTCTCATCCAAGGGCTTGGTGAAGATATCTGCCAATTGCTCTTCAGTGTTGACGTGTATGATATCAATATCTTCCTTCACAACATGATCTCTGAGAAAGTGATGACGAATTTCAATGTGCTTTGTCTTCGTGTGTTGAACTGGGTTGTTGGCAATCTTGATGGCGCTTTCGTTGTCGCGGTAGAGTGGCACTTGCTTCAGATGAATGCCATAGTCTTTGAGTGTTTGCTTCATCCATAGAAGCTGAGCGCAGCAAGATCCAGCAGCAATGTATTCAGATTCAGCAGTGGAGAGAGATACATAGTTCTGCTTCTTTGAAGACCAACATACAAGTGATCGTCCCAGAAAATGACATGTGCCTGATGTAGACTTGCGATCCACCTTGTCACCAGCATAATCAGCATCCGAGAATCCAACCAGATCAAACTCTGAGCCCTTTGGATACCATAATCTTAGTGTTTGGGTGTGAGCCAAATATCTAAGAATTCGCTTCACAGCTAAGTGATGTGATTCCTTTGGTGCCGCTTGGAATCGAGCACACATGCAAACACTAAGCATAATATCTGGCCTAGATGCACATAGATAAAGTAAAGAACCAATCATGGAGCAGTATACCTTTTGATCGAACTCTTTACCATTGTCGTCGGGACCCAGATGATGTTTGGCTGGCATTGGCGTCGTGAAGCCTTTGCAGTCTTGCATCCCAAATTTCTTCAGGCAATCTTTGAGGTACTTCTCTTGAGATATGAAGATGTCGTTGCGTTGCTGACGTGTTTGAAGACCAAGGAAGAACTTCAGCTCACCCATCATGGACATCTGATATTTCTCTTGCATCATATATCCAAACTCGTCAGTGTATTTCTGATTGGTGCAGCCGAAGATAATGTCATCCACATATATTTGGCACACAAACAGTTCACCATCATATGTCTTCGTGAAGAGAGTGGGGTCGAGGGAACCAGGTTTGAAGCCTTTGCTCTTCAGGAAGTCTTTGAGTGTGTCATACCAAGCCCGAGGGGCTTGTTTGAGGCCATATAGTGCCTTGTTGAGCTTGTACACCATGTCAAGATGTTTTGGATCTTCAAAGCCAGGCGGTTGTGCAACATACACTTCTTCTTCAATCCTGCCATTGAGAAAAGCGCTCTTCACATCCATTTGATACAAAAGAATGTTATGATGATTTGCATAGGCCAGTAGTATGCGTATGGCTTCAAGTCTAGCCACAGGAGCAAATGTTTCATCGAAGTCAATCCCTTCAACTTGAGTGTACCCTTGAGCAACGAGACGAGCTTTGTTTCTGACAACTTGACCATGCTCATCTTGCTTGTTGCGATATATCCATTTGGTGCCTATTATATTGTGCTTGCGAGGATCAGGACGCTTAACTAGTTCCCATACATTATTCAGCTCAAACTGTTGAAGCTCTTCTTGCATAGCTTGAATCCATTCAGGTTCCATGAAGGCTTCTTCAACTTTCTTGGGTTCAGATATTGAGACGAATGCGAAGTTCCCACAGAAATTTGCTAGCTGTGTTGCCCTTGAACGAGTGAGTGGACCTGGTGCATTGATGCTATCAATTATTCTCTCAATCTGTACTTCATTTGCAACACAAGGATGTATAGGACGAAGATTTTGCTCTTGCTGATCATTGTCATCGTTAGAAGGATTGTCTTCAGGCTGAGCATTGTCTTCAGTTTGATCAGGTGCGGAGATGATAAGTTCCTCTTCAGGTTGAGCTTCAGAAGGTATGATTTCTCCAGTTCCCATAAGTTTGATTGATTCACTGGATGGAACTTCATCTGGCACATTTGGCAGGTGCTCTCTTTGTGAGCCGTTAGTCTCATCGAACCGCACTTCCACTGTTTCAACCACTTTATAGTGAAAGAGGTTGAAGACTCTGTAGGAGTGCGAGTCCTTTCCATATCCAAGCATAAAACCTTCATGTGCTTTTGGTGCAAATTTTGAAGTGTGATGTGGTTCCTTGATCCAGCACCTGGCACCAAATACTCTGAAGTAACTGACATTTGGCTTCTTGCCAGTAAGCAGCTCATAGGATGTCTTGTTCAGAAGCTTGTGAAGATAAACACGGTTGATGATATGGAATGCAGTATCAATGGCTTCAGACCAAAATTTTCTTGGAGTCTTGTATTCATCAAGCATCGTCTGAGCCATCTGAATAAGTGTTCTGTTCTTGCGTTCGACGACGCCATTCTGCTGAGCGTGTATGGAGCTGAGAATTCATGTGTGATGCCCAAAGTATCAAGATATGTATCTAGGCCAGTGTTCTTGAATTCAGTGCCATTGTCACTTCTGATGTGCTTTATCTTGACGCCATAGTTGTTCATGGCTCGATTGGTGAAGCGTCTGAAGACATCCTGCACTTCAGTCTTGTAGAGGATTATATGCACCCTAGTATATCTTGAATAATCATCAACAATGACAAAGCCATTGAGTAATGAGTGGGACCGAAAAGGTCCATGTCGAGCAGTTCGAAGGGTTGAGTCGTTGTCATGATTGTCTTCGAGGGATGCTTGGCCCTCGTCATCTTTCCTGCTTCACAGGCACCGCATAAGTGATCCTTCTTGAACTTGACGCCCTCGATGCATATGACATGCTTCTTCCTTGCAAGAGTGTGGAGGTTCCTCATGCCAGCATGCCCTAGCCTCCGATGCCAGAGCCAGCATTCAGAAGCTTTTGCTAGAAGACATATGGCAAGTTGTGGTCCTGCTGAGAAATCTACCACGTACAAATCATCTTTCCGATACCCTTCAAACACTAGAGACTTGTCAGATTCCATTAGAACAAGGCAACGATATTTTCCAAACATCACAATCATGTTTAAATCACAAAGCATTGAGACAGACATTAAGTTGAAACCAAGGGATTCAACAAGCATGACTTTATCCATGTGTTGATCCTTTGATATTGCAACTCTACCTAGACCCAATACCTTGCTTTTACCAGTGTCAGCAAATGTGATGTGACTTTTGTCAGATGGACGTAAGGTTGAGTCCATGAGAAGACTTCGCTTGCCAGTCATGTGATTAGTACACCCACTATCAATAATCCATTCTGAAGCAGCTAGTGTCGTACCCTACAGTGCAGTTAGGGGCATAGGCTTCACGAAGAGAATTGTGAAGCATAAGCATTTGACGAGCAAGTGGATTATGAAAGCTTAGATCAAGGTTAGGACTGATAGGGCAAGTAGCAAGCGACTCAGGAACAAAATACATAATAAGACCATCTGGGCATTTGATCTTGCGCCCTACAAGATGTTTAAGGTCCCTAGCAATAGCTTCAAACAATTCTGGTTTTCGGCTGGAGACCTTTCCCTGCAAAAGAGAGCTAAGCTTTCTTAGCCACCCACATCTTCAAGGGTGGCTTCGAAGCAATGAGTCTAAGTGTAGCATCTAAGAACTTTGGCTTTGGAGCCCTAACAAATAGTCTTGCAGGTGGACAATAGTACTCATAAGAATAAGCAGAATAGTTCTTGGTCTTATGAACATGGCAGTTTGATGAACCGCGCTCATATTCATAGACCCGAGTATGGCTTCCCTACAAAACATTTGCATTAGTGCGACTCAGGTGAGTCCTCTGTCTATATGAAGCCTTTGGGCCGTGTGAAGCCTGTGGTCTAGGATTTGTCTTCTTTACTTGTGGTGTCATGATGACATTCACAGGAAGATTCTCCAAACACCTTTTCAGCACCCAGACCTTCTTCATAGGCGCCCATTTCTGCAGTTAGTACCAATATACCTGGCAAACACTTCACCATTCTGATTCTGAAACAGTTTATAGTTTGCATCAAAGGATTCATCAATAACAATGGGATTAGCACAAGTGAAGCCAGATAGGGTGGATGGATCCACTGAAGGTTCCTTTGCAGCCACCCATGTGGTTTTGGGGTACTGCTCAGGTTTCCAGTAAGAGCCATCGGCATTCATTTTCGTTTCGAACCCAACACCCTCTTTCCTAGGGTTTCGGTTCAGGATCTGCCTTTTGAGGACATCACATAGTGTCTGATGCCCTTTGAGACTTTTGTATATCCCTGTTTCAAGCAATGTCTTCAACCTAGAATTCTCATCAGCAATAGCAGTGGTATCCTCAGCAGAGGGATTAGTTACCACATCAACAGTTGAAGATATTGCAATAGTAGCAGCAGTAGAACATTCAGCTACAGAAGTAGCGTTATCACGCTCAAGGCATTTAAGACATGGTTGTTCAAATCCTTCCTGAGCTGAACTGATCTGTTCGGCGCGAAGTGACTCATTTTCCTTTTGAAGATCTTCATGAGCCGCTCTCAATTTCTCAATATCTTTCTTCCTTTGAAGATAATCATAGGAAAGATTTTCATGAGTTGTTGAGAGCGTTTCATGACGACTTTCAAGTTCCTCATACTTAACGTGAAGATTTTTTATGTCTTCAATGAAGGACTGAGATCGAGTCATTTCAGCGTCTAACAGATCATCGCTTTTGTCTAACAGTTTTTGAATATGTTCCATAGCTTTCTGTTGTTCAGTTGCAATTTTAGCAAGTGTTTTGTAGCTGGGTTTGGAACCACAATCAGAGTCATCTTCATTAGATGTTTGATAGTGAGTAGTGCGTGTGTTTACCTTGGCACTGCGTGCCATGAAGCAGTAGGTAGGAGCGGAGTAGTCCTTGTCATTTGCATCGGTGTCGGTGATGAAGTCATTGTCTTCAGTGTTGAAGATGGACTTGGCAACGTATGCTGTAGCCAGACTCGCAACGCCAGAATCGGACTCCTCCTCGGACTCCACCTCCGCCTCCTCAGAAACAGACTCCTCCTCTGAATCCATTTCCTTGCCAACAAACGCACGTGCCTTGCCAGATGAGCTCTTCTTGTGTGATGAAGACTTTGAGGAAGACTTGGAAGAAGACTTTGAGTATTTCTTCTTGTTGTTGTCAGAGTCATACTCCTTGCTCTTCTTCTTCTTCTTCTTCTTGTTCTCATTGTCCCACTACGGACACTCAGAGATGTAGTGGCCAGGTTTCTTGCACTTGTGGCATGTTCTCTTCTTGTAGTCATGAGCAGAAGCTTCATCATTCCTTGAGCTTGATCGTGAAGACTTTCTGAAGCCTTTCTTCTTGGTGAATTTTTGGAACTTCTTCACAAGCATAGCAAGCTCCTTTCTAATGTCTTCAGGATCATCAGAACTGTTGTTAGATTCTTCTTCAGATGAGGAGACAGCTTTTGCCTTCAAGGCACGAGTTCGCCCATAGTTGGGACCGTAGATGTCTCTTTTCTCAGAAAGCTGAAACTCGTGTGTGTTGAGCCTCTCAAGTATGTCAGACGGATTGAGTGTCTTGAAGTCAGGACGTTCTTGAGTCATTAGGGCTAGAGTGTCAAACGAGCTGTCAAGGGATCTAAGGAGTGTCTTGACGACTTCATGCTTGGTGATCTCAGTGGCACCGAGAGCTTGAAGCTCATTTGTGATGTCAGTGAGTCGATTAAACGTGAGCTGGACATTCTCATTGTCATTTCTCTTGAAGCGGTTGAAGAGGTTGCGAAGGACACAGATTCTCTGATCTCTCTAGGTTGAGACGCCTTCATTGACCTTGGAGAGCCAGTCCCAGACTAGCTTAGATGTTTCCAAAGCACTCACGCAGCCATACTGTCCTTTGGTCACATGACCACAGATGATGTTCTTGGCAGTGGAGTCCAGTTGAACGAACTTCTTGACATCAGCAGCGGTGACACCTTCACCAGCCTTGGGAACGCCATTCTTGACGACATACCAGAGGTCGACATCAATGGCTTCAAGATGCATGTGCATCTTATTCTTCCAGTAGGGATATTCAGTTCCATCGAAGACGGGGCATGCAGCGGAGACTTTAATTATCCCTACAGTCGACATAGCTAAAACTTCAGGTGGTTAAACCGAATCACTAAGAACAAGGGAGTACCTTGCTCTGATACCAATTGAAAGTGCTAGTGATCGACTAGAGGGGGGGTGAATAGGCGATTTTTATGAAAGTCTTCAAAACATGGAAGTTTCGAAGACAAACGATAGAAATAAACCTATTACCATGCAGCGGAAGGTAGACTACACTAGGCAAACCATACTCAAGTATTCAATGAAGTGAAAGCACAATGACTAATAGCAGCTATGCAGTAAAGATCAGGTAGGAAGATATTGTGAAGCCAATCAGAACAAGCAGTCACTCAGTGAAGACAAAAGATAATGCAATCATACAATGACTTCACAAGGACCAACAGTAAGTAAAGGGAAGGGAAGGATGAAACTAGTGACTCATTGAAGACAATGATTTTTTGGACCAGTTCTAGTTGCTGTGACAACTGTACGTCTGGTTAGGGAGGCTGAGATTCAACTCAGAAGACCTCGTCTTCACCTTATTCCCCTTGAGATAAGGACACCCTATCCTCGCCCAATCACTCTGGTAAGTCTTCAAGGTAGACTTCCAAACCTTCACAGACTTTGTTCACCAGCGATCCACAATGACTCTTGGATTGCTCAGAACGCGACGCCTAACTGGCTGGAGGATTCACAATCCTCAAGTGTAATAAGTCTTCAGATCACACAGACAGGAAGACTTAAGTGATGCCTAACACTCTTTGGCTCTCGGTGTTTAGGGCTTTATCCTCGCAAGGAATTCTCTCTCAAAGGCTTCGAGGTGGGTTGCTCTCAAACTACAAAAGCCGTACTCTAACTCTAAGCAGCCAACCGTTTATGGTTGTAGGGGGTGGGCTATTTATAGCCACTAGGCAACCCGACCTGATTTGTCCGAAATGACCCTTGGTCAGTAAGGAACTGACACGTGTTCCAACGATCATATTTCAAACACACACGGCAACTTTACTTGGGCTACAAGCAAAGCTGACTTATCCAACTCTGGACAAGATTTGCTCTCATAGTCTTCACTCGAAGACATAGGATTTTTGGTTAAGCATCACTTCAGTCATTCTGACTAGTTCTCTTGGACCCCACTTAACAGTACGGTGGTTCCTATGACTCATCAAAGAAAAACACAGAACGACGAAACTGCTAAGTCTTCGCGCTCCATAGTCTTCACGCGATGTCTTCTCTTATCATAGTCTTCAATGTGAATGTCTTCACATACCACCTCTGACTTCAATGTCTTCATACATTTTTAGGGGTCATCTCTGGTTGGAAAACCGAATCAATGAGGGACTTCCACCTGTGTTATCCTGCAATTCTCACAAACACATTAGTCCCTCAACTAGGTTTGTCGTCAATACTCCAAAACCAACTAGGGGTGGCACTAGATGCACTTACATAACCATTCCGGTAAATCCCCACATGTATTTAGCAATTTAAAGCAAACACCAATTTAAATGTTTTAAAAGTTGATAGCATGATGCAGATGACATACAAGTTTATGCAAGTTTTGTTAAAAGTTGACATGAACATGATATGCAGCATTGTCGCCAGGGCGGAAGGAAAACGGAGCCACGTCAATGAATCCGAAAATGATGCCACAGCAACATATCGGTTCCGGTAGCTCAAGGAGATAGCGGTGCAAAAGGAAGTGTGGCGGGAGCATGTAATAGATGGTGGGGTAATCCCGGTTACCGGGTTCCCACGAGTCGATGGCATGGAAGCGAGAGACACTACGGACACGGTGTAGACAAATGGTGCATCTCATACAACACAAGCAATTGTTCTCGGACGGTCGTCTCGGGGTTATACCTGCAAAGCGTGCGTTTTCAAAGTGTATCGAGTTCATCAAGGGAAGTAGTCGTTCACAGCTGTCGTGGAAGTAGCGGTTCACGGAAGTCGTGGGAGTCGTGGTACATGTTCGGGAAGCGGCAAAGGTACAAGTCTTCGACAACGGTCGTCGTACATGTTCCGTGGTCATCGGTAGAGGTTCTCGCGATCCCGACGACGGTAGTGGAAGTAGATGTTCACGGCGACGACGGTAGAAGTAGTGGTACTATCGGTCCTCGACGGTAGTGGTACACGTTTTGTAGCCGTTCGAGTCATCTGTAGTGGAACTTGACGCTTGCGCTACACGGGTCTTCGACGATGGTAGAGGTACATATCGTAGTGGAATTTGGTGCATCCAAGGTCTTGGGCGTTGTGGTACACATGTCATCGGGGTACTTGTCGGATTTGAGAGGTACTTGGAAACAGTAGTGGTACACACGGTCTTCAGCGTGAGTAGTTGTAGACGGTCGGAGGGGAACTTGGTGCGTCATCATGTAGTCGTACATCGAGGCAGGGGCTGCTCGGCCGCGCGCGCTGGACGGGTAGACGCAGACCCAAGTATGGTCAACGCCACACGCGCTCGTCCCTAGGTGGATGCGAAGTAGGGCACACCGTTCCTGCTCGAGCAGGTGCGAGGCAAAGGAGGTAGCCGGAGTTGGACGCTCCGATGCAGGGAGCCGAGGAGCTCGAGGAGGACCGAGTGGAAGCTAGAGCTTCTTGTTTTCGTGGACGAGGGGACGGCACAATGTGGAGGGGCTCGGTGGTGCTGGCAGCGGGAAGGTCTGGCGATGTAGCAAGGTGAAGGTGTGCAGGTGGTAGGAGAGGAGAGGCAGAGGTGCCGGGCTCCGTGAGGCTGATGGCGCGGTTCAGGCGAGGGCATCGTAGGAGGTCGGCAAAGTTCGGGTGAGGCTGGAGCTCATGGGGCGGTGCAGGCCATGGACGAAGTAGGGGAGCTGCTCGCTGGCAGCGGCCGGAGGCAGACGCACGGTGAAGAAGGAGGAGAGGCCGGCATAGTCCTAGTGGAGCTTGGCAGCGGCGGTGTAGGCCGGCGGGGCAGAGGCAAGGTGGGGGTGAGGAGGTGGCACGAAAGGGCTCACGGTAGGGGCGGCGCTCGGTGCTCTGTTGCGGGGTGGCTGGAGCAAGGGAGATGGGAATCGATCGTGGCGCTCTCTGGCGGCGGCGTGGAGACGAGGTAGAGGGAGAGATGGGATCGGGCAGGGGAGAGGGTTAGGTTAGGATTAGGTGGGCCTGTTGGCTGAATGGGCCTTGGGCCTTAGGAGGAAAAAGAATGGGCCGGCCTGGAGGCTGAGGGGAGTAGGGGGACTGGCTGTGCTGCTCTCTCTCCCTCGAAATTCTTTCCTTTTTTAATTTTTTTAGAATAGGAAAAACTTAGAAGAAAAGAATGGAAGGGTAGGAGTGGAATTCCCACATGTGACATATTTTCCCCGAGATAGAAAAATATCGAGAATTAATGAAAAAAAAGGTCAGAGAGAGTTTAGAATATACAAATTCAAATAAGTTTGAATAACACTCAAACTTTTTGAATTTGGAAGCAATTTAAATGGAGACCAAAAGAGATGAGATAAGGACTCTAGATGAGATAAGGACCAAAAGATATTTAAAATGCAAGTTTGTTTGGGTTGATTCCATACGAACGGAATATTTATTTTAGCTCCTTAATAATAATGGGAGTATTTGTTATAAAGAGAATCACCGTGTGAATTCCCTCGGTTTAAATGGACTGAAGATCCATGCAATTTACTTAGTTGAGTTTAAAAAATTAAATGACATGATGGCATGATGACATGATGCAATGCAAAAGTAAATAGTGCAAGCACAAATGAAACACATGGAGGTCACGAAAATATGGAAGTCTTCTGGAGTGTCGGTCTTGGGGCGTCACAGCAGGGTATTGAGGTAGTATGAACTGGGGGAGCTCAGGAAAGGGCACACAAGGCAGAGGGTGGGGATTTTGTCGGCGTTCTGGGAACGGGGGTCCCCAGACTTGCCTGCCTGCGGCCTGCGGCCTGCGGCATGGCTCAAAGGGGGGCCCAGCGTGGCCCATCTTCACCAACACAAACCCAAGACCCTCGCGGGGCGGACGACGCGGAGCTTCCTCAGGCACGGCCTCGTCAGGCTGGCTCACGAGGAGGCGGAGAGATCAAGGCGGGGTACCTCACGAGGTGCCCGTGATGCAAGCCATGACGACCGGGGGCGCCAGGCGGGTGCCAGCCTGCGCAGTGTCCTCCCTTCCTCTTTGGTGCAAAGGGGGCAAGCGCAGCCGCGGAGTACCGAGGCGTTAGGCAAAGGTTGCCATTTCGATGCAACGAGACCAAGACCAGGAGGACTACGAGACAGAGGTCACCGTGGAGCCCAAGACGGCGTCATCACCAGAGCTTTGTGCAGGCGAAGACTATTTTTGTCAGGATAGCTGATACTAGCTGTCCCCCTTAAAATTAGCCCGCCATTGTTGGCTCCCTTCCCGCTCGATATTTGGGAAGAGGACCAAGGCCTTTATAAATAGGACCAGCCACCCATAGAGCAAAGGGGGCTGGGAGGTTGGAAGAAAAGAGAGGGATGGAAGGATAGAGAAGAGAGAGAGAGAGAGAGAGAAAGGTGACTGAGCTCCTCCCAGCAGTTCATCGCCCCAGCCAAGAACAGACCCTTGCGAGGCTGTTCTTCCTTGTATTGTTCATCATCATCATCCCAAGAGGCAATCCACCACACCACACACTGGAGTAGGGTATTACACCACAACGGTGGCCTGAACCAGTATAAACCCTGTGTCTCTCGTGTTGTTCTTTCCATAATTCAGATCCTAGCAAGGCAGAGGGGTGCAGGTAGGTAGGAGGCGAAATCTCCACGCGCACCCCAGTGTTCGAACCTCAAGGGTCTGCCGGAACCCGAAATCCGACATTTGGCGCACCAGGTAGGGGTGCGCCGGGATTCGTCTTCCACCACCCCGTTCTCCTCCGACCATCACGCCCATGTCTGATGCTCGTCGGGCTCGCGCTGAGCGCCGGGCCGCGCTCGCTTCCCACGTCGCCCAGACGGCCCCTGTTGGCGGGCGTCCTCGCCGTTTCCCGTCACCTGCCGTCAATGTCGCCACCGGCCCGGCAGGGGATGAGCAGCAAGCATCGTCCCAGCATCCGTCCGTGTGGCAAGACGGCCGCACCGCAACTCCCTCGCTCACCACACCTGGTTCTTTGTCCCGCGCGCTCCGCGCGCCCATGGAGGCTCGGGCTGCACTCATCGCGGCGAACGAGCTCCTGCGCTACCGTCCCGTCGATGATGTCTACGAAGAATGGCTCGACCGCGTCGCCGAGCTCGTCCGCGCCGCAGGGGGCTCTCCTGAGCCGTCCGTTCCGCTGCACCGCACCCCGCCCCGCGCGGGCAATGAAGCTCCGGCGGCGCCCCGGCCGCCTCCTCCTCAAGAAGGCACCATGGCTCCAAGGCGCGTGGCCCCTGGGCGGAACCCGCTCCGTCAGGCGCCAGCGCAGCAAGAGCAAAGCTGTCAAGAAGTCCCTCGCCCGCAAGAAGCTGCCCGGGCGCTCCCTGCTCCAGCACGTCGCGACCATGCTCCTGCTCCCGCGCGTCAAGACCCCGTGCTACTCCCAGCTGCAGCGCGTGGGGACATGCAAGACCAAGTTCCCCGTCATCTAAGGCCTCCCGTGGCCACAACAGGCTACCGCGCCTTCACAGCCGAGCTACGCAACGTCGCGTGGCCCGGCAAGTTCAAGCCAGACTTGCCTCCTCGCTACGACGGCACGGCTGACCCTGCGGAGTTCCTCCAGCTCTATGAGCTGGGCATCGAAGCTGCCAACGGAGACGAGAAGGTCATGGCGAACTGGTTCCCCATGGCACTCAAGGACGGGGCCCGCACCTGGCTCGTGAACCTGGCTCCAGGCACAATCTCCTCCTGGGACGAGATGCGCACCCGCTTCATCGCCAACTTCCAAGGCACTCGCGACCGGCCACCCGCCGTGAGCGACATGCGCCGCATCAAGCAAGAGCCCGGGGAGACCCTGCAGAAGTACATCTAGTGCTTCAACAACGCGCGCCTCAAGATTCCCAAGGTGACTGAGGAGGGCATCATCTCGGCCTTCTCCGACGGCGTTCGTGATGTCAAGATGAAGGAGGAGCTGGCGATGCATGAAGACTTGTGCACTTCCTTGGAACTGTTCAACCTGGCAACCAAGTGCGCCAGGGTCGAGGAAGGGCGTCTCTCCCTCCTCGAGCTGCCTGCCGCAGACCCAGAAGAGAAGAAGCTCAAGGCCAAGGATGTGAAGCGCAAGGGGGCTGCCGTGTTCGCGGCAGAACCAGACACCAAGCAGGGCAGGGATCAGCCCGAACCTTCCAAGGGCAGCCGGTACTGTGTGTACCATGACCTCCACACCCACAACACCAACGAACGCCAAGAGCTCTGAGCCATGCGAGAAGGAAGGATCGGCCGTTGCCCTGACTGTAGTGACCGGGGCTACGGTCGAGGAGGAGGAAGGAACGCAGGACGCTGGGAAGACCGTGGCCCGCGCCAAGGGTGGCGCGATCAACCTCGCGAGGATCGCTGGCAAGGCCCGCCTCGCGAGGGAGGCTGGAGAGATCAGCCTCGCGAGGGAGACTGGAGGGATCAACCTCGCGAGGATCACCCGCAAGGTAACGCAGGCCTCCCACTGCTGCCGCCGCAGCCAAGGAGAAACGAGGACCGCCACCAGGACAAGGGGGCTAGGGGCTTCCAGGAGCCGCGCACGATCGCCTGCATCCTGGGCGGGGCACAAGCCCCAGCCTCTCAGCGCATCTTCAAGCAGTTCGCCCACGAAGTGAGCGCAGTCCTCCCCAGGCTCGAAGCCACGCGCCCTCTCAGGTGGTCGGCGTGCGCCATCACGTTCAGCTCAAGTGTGCGGCTACAGCCGGAGTCCTCCCGATGCTTTGTTCCCCAATCATCAGCAACGTGGTGGTCACCAAGACCCTCATCGATGGCGGGGCAGGGCTCAACGTCCTGTTCGTAGAGACATTCAACAACCTCCAAGTTCCCTACAGCCAGCTTCAGCCAACCAAGCCTTTCTCCAGTATCACCGACGGCTCCACGGTCCCGATTGGGCAGGTCCGCCTCCCTGTCATCTTCGGGGCACGCGGCAACTACCGCACCGAGCTCATCGACTTCGACGTCGCTCACATTCGCTTGCCATACAACGCCATCCTTGGGTACCCAGCGCTGGCCAAGTTCATGGCCGTAACTCACCACAGCTACAATGTCCTCAAGATGCCAGGAAGCGGCGGAGTCATCACGGTGCCCTATGAAGAGAAGGACGCGGTGTGTTCCCTGGAACGAGCCTTTCAGGCCGCGTCACTGGAAGACCCGGATCGTGGAAGCAGGAGGCCTCCTGAGACCGCCCCTAAGAAGAAGAAGACATTGTCCGGCCCGACCACTCGGGAGGCAGGCCCCTCTGGGCCCGCGCCTGCCCAGGGGGAACCTCCTTCCATCGCATAGGAAAGCGCGCCCGGCGCCCTCCTCAGGCAGGGCTCAGGGGCTCTCCCCTGGAGGGCCACCGACCTAGCTAGGGTCATGAGGGAGGCGCTTGGGCACCACATGGAGGCGTGTTTCCAAGCACGTTTCCCTCAAGAAGGAGCAAGGAAAGGAGACCCAGACCCTCAGGAGTTTGTCAGCAAGGCCATTCAGGAGCTACAGGAGTCAAGAGTCATGAAAGGCGGCCGCCGCCTACCAGAAGTGGCTCCCATCCAGGCGAGGATGGTGGGCTACGCGTTTGCATCGATATACCAGGGCTCAACCGAGTCAGCTCTCTGGAGCACCTCTGGCCCTCGCGAGTGGGGCGCTGCGGAGGTCCACCCCACAGCTGCGTTCGCATGCCTTACGGCTTGCTGAATGCGGCTGACACGTACCAGCGCCTCATGAGGGGCATCTCGGAAGCACGAGAGGCAGGGCGTTCCGCAGCCCTGGCAGGGATGGAGATGGCCCGTTAGGAGCCGCCAGCGCCTCCGGAGCCTCCCGAGGCCCATGGGCCTGGGGGCTCGTGAGGATCGGCTCCCGCAGCCCACCGAGCCTGCTACACCAATGCTCCTTCGTCCTCAACATCATCAGGTGACATCTTTCGAGTTTTATTTCCAGCTGGGAGCGCCCCCAGGGCTGCATTATTCCCAGGCCGCGTGGGTCCGACCCTGCGGCGTGTATCCCTTTTTTATTCCATGTTGTTAGCTTACCTTGTTGGGGGCGCCCCTCGGGCTGCATGACCCCGCAAGTCGCTCGGGCCTGACCCAGTGATGTCCGCATTCCCAGCATCTATTTGAACGAATTCACTCCTTCGCGGCTAATGTGTTTTACCTAGTTGCCTGCTCAGCTGACGCCAACTAACGGAGCTGCTCCCAAACGGCACGATGCTTGCGCATGGGTCCCCCTGCGGGACGATGGAGGTGAAGAAGGGAGGAAGGCGGATCCAAGACTGAAGAGGAATGGCGATGTGGAGCACGAACTCTTGGGAGGAGCCCTTGGTGTGGACCCCAGGGGGGACGACCCACACCTTCATGACCCATCGGCGCCGACGGCGGCGCCGCCCATGGCGGTCAGCATCAGCTCCTTCGGGGGCCTCGACGTGGGCGTACAATGGCAGCGGGAACCCCGGCGGCACCCGCTCGCACCAACGCCTCGACACCACCTAAAGGGCCCCCTCGTCCGGGCCACGGGGGGCAAGCCGTTTATTCGGCGGGAGAGGGTCTGGTTCCCCTCGGGGAGCCTTTCCCTTCTCTGCCGTCGAGAACCGGTGGATCAAAGCCATCGCGGCAAGACGGAGCAAGGATCGGGAAGAAAGAGAAGCAAGGAGGGATGGACTGGAAGGGCGCACGCTATTCCGTACTTATGGCCGGCGAAGGCCAACTGCCTACCTCCACGATTGCAGGTAATCATGACCCACTTTGCATGCAGGGACTTGTCCAATCCGTGCAGTTGCCGAGGCGCCATGGGGAAGTGGAGGCGCCCACGTCCAATCAACCGCCACATGGCGCCCAAGGCCGCAGGCTGTAAGGGCCCGCGGCGCTTCACTCTTGCCCTTCCGCCTCCCTGCACGGCCAAGTTCGGGCGCGCCTTGGGCCCGGGGGCTACTTTCGTCGTTTTGGGAACGGGGGTCCCCAGACTTGCCTGCCTGCGGCCTGCGGCGTGGCTCAAAGGGGGGCCCAGCGCGGCCCATCTTCACCAACACAAACCCAAGACCCTCGCGAGGGGCCAAGCCTCGCGGGGCGGATGACGCGGAGCTTCCTCAGGCGCGGCCTCGTCAGGCTGGCTCACGAGGAGGCGGAGAGATCAAGGCGGGGTACCTCACGAGGTGCCCGTAATGCAAGCCATGACAACCAGGGGCGCCAGGCGGGTGCCAGCCCCCGCAGTGTTCTCCCTTCCTCTTTGGTGCAAAGGGGGCAAGTGCAGCCGCGGAGTACCGAGGCGTCAGGCAAAGGTTGCCATTTCGGTGCAACGAGACCAAGACCAGGAGGACTACGAGATGGAGGTCACCATGGAGCCCAAGACGGCGTCATCACCAGAGCTTTGTGCAGGTGAAGACTACTTTTGTCAGGATAGCTAATACTAGCTGTCCCCCTTCAAATTAGCCCGCCATTGTTGGCTCCCTTCCCACTCGATATTTGGGAAGAGGACCAGGGCCTCTATAAATAGGACCAGCCACCCACAGAGCAAAGGGGGCTAGGAGGTTGGAAGAAAAGAGAGGGATGGAAGGATAGAGAAGAGAGAGAGAGAGAAAGGTGACTGAGCTCCTCCCAGTAGTTCATCGCCCCAGCCAAGAATAGACCCTTGCGAGGCTGTTCTTCCTTGTATTGTTCATCATCATCAGCCCAAGAGGCAATCCACCACACCACACACTGGAGTAGGGTATTACACCACAACGGTGGCCCGAACCAGTATAAAACCCTGTGTCTCTCATGTTGTTCTTTCCATAGTTCAGATCCTAGCAAGGCGGAGGGGTGCAGGTAGGTAGGAGGCGAAATCTCTGCGCGCACCCCAGTGTTCAAACCTCAAGGGTCTGTCGGAACCCGAAATCCGACAGATTTCCATAGATCGGCATCCAGTCCTCATCCTGCGGCATTTATTCAACAAAATTTGCTCCAAGTATATAAATAGGAGTAGTCCATGAAACTCTTGCCCCTCCCCAAGCAGCATAATCATTGAAAAACCACATCCCTAGGGACCAGAATATCCTCTGGCAAAGAAGAAAAAACCAGTGACCTGACAAGATAAGGATCTTCACTATTCGAATGATGAAATATACCAAAAGTTTTCACTGCAGCCCTTATATTTTCAGTGTTGCGTAGATCTAAAGGGATACCCAGAAACATTAGCATCCCTTGGAGAAAACCCTGAGCCCCATGAAAACCCTCACCCTCATCATGCTTCATAAAATGGACAAACCGATCATTCCCAAGAGCTTGAGGAGGTAGTTGGAGTAGGGAAAATCACACTGGCAGATCTCTTACTTGGAACAGACCAACTGCATCAATCCATGGTCGCACAGAATGAACCTGATATCCATGGGCTTCAAGACAATCAACCACTTCCTCTCTAGCAGCCCCAATATGATTCGCGGGCGGCACTGGCATCACCTTAGCTAGCATGTAATCCTCATGACGACGCACTATGGGGACGTGCGGCATCACGAAAGTCCGTGGCAACCTTGCATCCCCTCCATCAATGATGTGATGCCCCACAGGGACATATTGCATTGGGTCGAGGGAAAAATTAGCCACGGCCGGTGAGGAGGGCTCTGGAGGCGATGGCAGAGTCACCAGTAGGGTGCTGGAAGGATTTCTAGGGCCATGGTTGATGGAACTGGGCGAGGTGGTAGGTGCAATCAAAACCGAGGAGTCCAAGTTTGCTAACGAACCTTTCAGAGAGATATTCTCGCTCCATGTAGCTTGAACCTCGGAAGCGGCAACGTTAGCGGGCTTTGGTTTCCAAACCAAGCCCGATCTCTTAGATAAACGGGCACAGTCTCTCCTTCTATGGCCAACACGAGAACAGCCCAAGCACTTTAAAGTTGATGTGTACGAAGAACAAAGATGAACCTTCTTTAAGCATAGCTGGCACGTAACAATTTCATCGACCATATCATTCACCATTTTATCAAAAGAAGTTGCTGCCTCAGATGGGCCGGGCACCGTAACTGGTATCCCCGACACAGTTGGCCGTTATCATCTGGGCCCAAAAGAGCTGGATTTGAAGATCCTAAATTCCCGCCCGAATGTGATGGCACATGATCCGAGGAAGGACCCTCCAAAACAAGATGTTGTTGGATCACCGACGAGCTCACCGTGCCGAAGACAATCGGCGGCGAGGTCATAGTCCAATTAAGATCAATAGGCAGAGGTGGATGAATGACAACACGTTCCTTGTCTAGGATCACATATCCAGCACTCTTTGTGGCAACAATACATTCGGCCGAAGCATGATATCTATACCCTTTGCAAACATCATAATTTTGAAATGTAGCAAAAAGATAACTTCTTTTGAAGATTAGATCTAGACTTAAGAGCCAACTTGATAGGTGGGTTATGCATTGCTAAAAGACCAAAAGCTGCTCTATGCTTGGAAGTGCTGACCAAAATCCATTCAGCATCACATTCTTTCTTCCAAATTTTGAACGCCCGATACCAATTCGGTCCCCCATTACCCCACAAATGGAAGTAACATTTGAATTGAGGACAAGAGAAAGATCTAGTATCAACAATATAAAAACCAACATCCTTGCATGAGACATTAAAGCTGGATACCTTGTCACCAATATATGAAACCCGGAGGTCAATGGTAGAACCTCCCAACACAAATTCAAGCGCTGCGGCCACAGAATCCTCTGTGAGCCAAAACTCATGCCTGTTGAACGAGACTACCAGAGTGAAGGCTCCCCTATTTTCTGTAGGATGAACGGGGAGTCCTGAAGCCTTGTAGATCTCATCAGAAAAAACTCTACCCTTGGAGAAATCCAAGCCAAGAGAAGATCTAGAAGAAGACTCCATCAAGAAGGGTATGAGGATGGAGATCTTCAGGCGTCAGAGAAGATGATCGGAACAGATCACCAAGTTACAGGTGAATTCTGGAGATCGCCGGAGGACTATGGTTTAGGGGTGGGTGGGAGCACCATCCTTGCATTCCAGTGTCGACAAAATTGATTGTTTCATGCCAAGACTATATCCAGAAGAAGACCCCATCACGAACGGTATGAGGATGGAGATCTTGAGGCATTGGAGAAGATGATCGGAAAAGATCACCAAGTTACTGGTGAATTATGGAGATCGCTAGAGGACTATGGTTTAGGGGTGGGTGGGTGGAAGCGCCATCCTTTTTGCATGGTGTTGTTGTTGATGCTGCTAAGGTTTATTTTGTGTGCTTGCATTAAATTTATATGCCGCTTCCGCTGTTGTTTCATGTAGCTATAAACGTTAGCCTGTGCAGCTCTTGTGGGTTGTTAGTTTTGCTCATTTTCTTCACGGTCTGAATTTTTGTTTTTTCAGATGGCTGATATTGAGCACGAGGCCGCCGTTACTGTTGGAGCAGAGGCTTGTGCTATTCCATTTAGCAGTGGTTGTGATGTTGCTAGAAAAGTTGCTGATGAGGATGTTGGTGCTGCCAGCATACTTGATGCCAAATCTTCTGGTGTCGGTATTACCGAGAATGATAGTGGTTCTGATTCTGAAGATTTGCTACCAAAAAATTGCCCGCCTGGAGGGCTTGACAACGATGATGCATTGGAAGACGCCGATGTGTCTAGTGTGGAGGAAGTGCCATCTGAGGATGATGATTTAATTCTATCAATTTCCTCTGGCCCCTAGATGCAAGAGGCGCTCCTGTCGTCCCAGGATTTTCTGTCTTCAGACCCTGAAAGCGCAACCATATTGTTGTTGTCACAAGATCTTCCATCTTCAAACCATGAAAGCGTAGGCATATTGCTATCGTCACAGGATCTTCCATCGTCAAACCCTGAAAGTGCATGTAAGGACTTGTAAACGAGGTGTACTTATCATTTCACTACAAAAACAAGACACATCCATGACATTTTGGGTCGAATGAATTTTTTCTGGCATGCTTATGACACTTTTATGATGATAATTGTGACAAAAACACGTATCATCATACATGTGGTGGGCTCCTACTTCTATGCCAAAAAACATGACAGAAAATGGGGTTTTCGTTGTGGGCGGGCCGGTGACACAGCTCCATGACATTCTTTGGGCCGTCCATGATAGAAAAAATCATGGTAGAAGCGAGGGTGAGGAAAATATCGAGGAGTTCCCGGTTACGGTGGGTTGTCAGGGCCGAGCGATGCACAGAGGTTTGCGTGTTTCTCTCATGTACGCGCGTGTGTGTGAGGCGTTGGCTAACTGAACCTAAGAGATCGTACGTTAATGAACCCGAGCAATCGATCCCTTGGCTGTTAACTAAACCCGAGTAATTCATTCGCTGCTAACTAAACCCGAGCGATTCATTCGCTGCTACTGCTAACTGAACCCGAGCAATCGATCACTGCTGCTGTTTACTAAAGCCAATCAAGACCCTATGCAAGACGTAGCCAGCCGTTGTTGGGTTGCCTCTCGATGAACAGTTACCGTTGCTACCGTCTGCGCGGTACGTAGAATGAGTCGAGACGTGGTGAGTCAAGCTGGTTGGTTGGCTGTGGATGAATAGTTCCTGGTGGGAGTTTGCTGAACAGGACCCCATGGTAGTAGGCCGTTACCGCTAGATGGATAGGACCCTGAGGAGGCCGTCGCACCCCAGCCTATTGGGGGTGTATGAATAGGACCCCGTGGAGGCTAGATGAACAGTAACCGGTGGAGGCAGGATGAACAGTAGCCCGCGGAGGCTGGAGGAAGTCAGTGGTGGATAAACAGTAGCCCATGGAAGCTGGAGCGAGGCAGTAGATGGTAGATGAACATGACCCCATTTCGACCTTAGGCGCTCCAACAGAAGTTCGATTCCTCTGTTTTGCGGTATGCCACACCTTTCCCGATCAACATGACCCCGTTTCGACCATAAGCACTCGAACAGAAGTGCATTTCCTCCATTTTGCGGTACGCCAGACCCTTCCCGATGAACAGGACCCCATATCGACCGTACGCGGTCGAACAGAAAGTTGTTTCCTCTGTTCCGCGGTACACTAGACCTCGTTTCGGCTTTTCCATCCAAGCCGATTGGCTCCCGATGAACACGACGTCATTGCTGCTGTCCACGGCCTCTCCTTGTACACGAGCCCTGGCCATACATATGCGTGAGTAGCCGTTTGATACCCTGCCCGTATGTACGTACATGGCCGTATTTTTTGGCATCTGGCTGTACGCACGTATACACAGTTTAGAAGGTACTGCCTGAACTGCTATGTCCGGGGCTCAACTACTACAAGTGTCACTACTTGCTCGGCCACGGTTCATCGTTGCAGTGAGACCGATCAACCAATATGTACGTACACGTTTGCGACAACGCTAGATATGGTTCGATCGGGTGGGTCATAGCTGTCAGGGAGGATAAGGATGCACTTCCTTGCGTGCGAAGATATAGCTGGTGGGTCCCGGCTGTCAGGGGGAGGAATCATTTTTATTTTGCGAGTAATAACGAGGCACTTCCTTGTGTTCGAGGATGTAGCTGGTGGGTCCAGCTATCAGCCTCACGGCCTAAATTCCACTTTTGATGGCTGTCGTTTATTGATCACAAGGCACCGAGAGCATCAAGGCGGTGGACAACGGCGAGGACTAGGAAGGGAATGATAAGGAGCCAGAGAAGACAAGGCAGGTGGATGCCCACGCAGAGGGGCATACGATGGTTCACTAGTTCGGCTGCGGCGTAAGACCACCGTCGTTGGAGAGTAATAGGGGGTGAGGGTGAGTTGAGGGATGGTCTAGCCAGTCATAGTATGGTCGGTCCATGAGGCCCACGTGACAGCACAGCTAGCCACGGGAGGCCTGGTTTGGGCGGCTGGAGCAACATGGCCAGAGGTTGAAGACGCAGCATGGCCATTCATTTAACATTCAACGGTCAGTGCAGCTAGAATTGTTTTGACTAAGTTAACAAAGCCCGTACGCATCAACTTAGTTGGCCCACAAGTCAGCCTCCAAATCTGGTGGGTCCCAGCTAGCAGGGGGAATCATTTATTTGCTCATAATAAGGTGGCACTTCCTTGCGCGCGAAGATGTTTTCTGGGTTTTTTTAATTTCTTCTTTTCGAGTTAGATTAAAAATAAAACAATTCAGCATCTTTGGTACAATCTATATTTTCGTGAAATGGACCTAATAAAGCTGGTGGGTCCTAGCTGTCAGGGAGAGGTAACTTTTTTCCATGTAATAAAGGAAACACTTCCTTACGTGCGAAGATGTAGCTAGTGGCTCAAACCTGCCAGGGGGAGAAATCATGCGGGTCCCTACTGTCAGTCACACCAGGTTCATGCCTCTTCCGATGGCTGTCGTTTTGTGACAAAGTTGACCACACCGTGCCGAGAGAACCAGCGCGGTGGACGATGGCGAGGCCTAGGAAAGGAATGACCCGGAGCCGGTGAAGACACAACAGTGGATGCCCACGCGGAGGGGAGTACAAGGGTTCACTGGTTCGGCTGCGGTGTGAGGCTGTCGTCGCCGGAGAATAACATGAGGTGTTGGTGAGTAGTGGAATGGCCTGGACGGCGATGAGAGTAGGGTGGGCTGGTGAGGCCCGCGCGGCAACACAGCCGGCCACGGGAGGCGGTACCGCCGGCGGTGGTTTGGGCGGCTGAAGCATGAATATTCGAGATTGAAGAAGCACTACAGACGTTAGATGGACATCCAACGACCACTGCTACTAGAATCATGTGTTGACTATAAGTTGACAAAGCCTTGCGTACGCGTCAACTTAGTAGGCCCACAAGTGACCATCACATCTGTGGCAGAGAACATATAGCCCATTTGCGATTTGTTATAATGTATAGCCCATTTTTAATTCTAATGGAATTTACTCAGCCCATTTACTGTGTCATAGGGCCACATGTTCACGATGGCATAGTCGTTCACTTGTTCGCCGGCGATTCGTCCTTTTGCGAGCCGGTGCTCGTTGAGGAGACAGAGGTTGCAGCACAGGTCCTGCACTGGTACTCTTCCACCATTAGGGCGTCGAAGTGCAGCCGCACCTGCTTTATGGTGACCACGGCATGAACCGGCTTGGGTGGTGGCGCCAGCTCCTTGTCGGAAGCTACGTCCATCATCTGATTGTCCTCACTGAGCTCGGCGAGCTCGCTGGCGAGCCAACATATCCGACTGCTGGAACAGACCGCTGCCAAGCACGAGTCTGACAGCCCTGGCCCACCTAGACCCCTACCTCGCATGCGCGCGCTTTTTGCCCGAAATGGCCAGTGCCGCCCACGCCGCTTCCCGGTGCAGGTGCTTGCTCCGCGTTCAAACGACACAAGTGCCGTTCTTCCGTCTGCCACCCACATTAATGATAGGCGGTTGTCGAGGAGGCTACTCCGGCGCCACCCGTCTGTCCCTTTGTTGCCCACCATTGCTATATAAACTGTTGCGACGGTGATAGCCGCAGTCATTCGCCTTCGTTCCCTTTCTCCTTTCCACACCACTCCCAGCATGGCTTCCTCACACTCCAGCGCTCTTAGGGGTGGTCGTACGATGGACCAGAAGGAGATGGTCGCCATTGCTGCCGACTGGTCGGCCAGCAGGCAGCCGGAGGACGACGACGTCCCAATGGAGAATGTGGTAGTTGACGATCCGGAGCCAACTCCCTTCTCCGTGCCATCCTCACTAGTGCATTGCTCCATGACCATCGATGAGTCCCATGACCAATACATGGACATGGTGAGGCAGAAGCGTGAGGAGTACTTTCAGGAGGCACAGGTTGACGCCGCCTACAACGACCATGTCCTCCAGGATCACCTGCAGGCGGAGGAGCAGATCGCCGTGGAGCGGGTAGAGTAGGAGGCGCTGCTCGAGTCATGCCGCTCCGCCCGCGAGAGCCGCCTCGTGTGCTGGCGGTACCGCGTGCGGGTGGAGGAGGTTGTGACCGCCTACAAAAAGGGTAACAAAGTCGGCGAGGCATTGTATGGTGAGACCGATGACGAGGCGGAGGACAATGCCGACTCCGCCGAGGCCCCGCCCCTCCAGCACCAAGGCGGAGGACTTTGCCGGCTTGGGGGAGGCCCTGCTCCACCGGGGCCCCACCCTGCCAACATCGAGGCAAAGGATATCACTGGCTCCAGCGAGGCCTCGCCCCGCCGGCATCGAGGCGGAGGACTTCGCCGGCTTCGTCAAGGCCCTGCTCTGTCGAGGCCCCGCCCCGCCAACAAAAGGGCAGAGGACATCGCCGGCTCCGCCGAGGCCCCGCCCTGCCAGCAACGAAGGGGAGGATTTCCCCTCCTCCGCACAGGCGCCGCCCCGCTAGCAACGAGAGAGAGGACATCGCTGGCTCCGTCGAGGCCCCGCCCCGCTGTCAACGAGGCTAGGCGACACAAAAAACGAGGAAGAGTAGAACACGGTAGGTCGCCGCCGTAAGGCTCCAAGTAATGCCACCACCGCTACCCTCCAGTTGAAGCAAATCTTGGCGGTTTGAGCATTGACGGCCGATTAGCTACTTGGTGGCGACATGGAGTAGGAGAGGTGTGCTGGATAATAAGCATCTGTTTGGCTCAGCCCAACACGGGAAATGGGAGCCGGAGATCATATATTAGGTTAATTAATTATTCCTCTAGCACACCCCTTTTTAGTTGAAGAATGTATGACATGTAATGAAATCCCGCATGTTTATATGAAATCCAGACGTGTATGAACGAATTTAGTTCGATTAGTTTGAATTCTTGTATCACTGGCATTGGATGAACATGCCAAACAATATGTACTAGCATTATTCCCAGGACGCACGGTGATCACCTCGTTTGCAGCAGTTTCACATGTACAAAAAGTTTGAGCAGCTTTTTAGTGTGCCTGCACATTGCAATCAAACTCACAGGCCTGGAAATTCATAGAGAACATTCATAACAATCAATGATTACGCATCTCAATGATTCACATGTTAGAGCCAATATTTACTTCACAACTAAAGAATAAAGAAAAATCGACCGAGCAGCTGCTGACAGCAAAGGGCGTCCCATTCTTAAATATCAACCGCATGTCTTCTTGCTAACATCAATGGGCAAAATTTGACAAGGTTGTCCCATTCCAAAATATCAAATATGTGTCTTTGCGTACATCAATAAGCAAACTTTGACAAGGTTTTCCCATTCCAAAATATCAAAGGCCTACGATTGTGGAATGGGCGGGATTTGCCATCAGTTCGGGTATTGACATGTCACCTCGTGCTAAATAAACCAGCTGTTCTTTTTGTGCAGTTCCACTAAAATCAACCAACTTCGTGCGTAGCTTGTATGATTTCGCCTTTATATGTTGCAACACCTTGAACATATCTACACCTCCTTTTTTGTAGCTAATTTTGTGGCTGGAGGTGAAAATGAATAATTCGAGAACATTCGATCTATTATGCATGAAGTATAATGGAGGGCACGAACCATCAGAACATTTTTTGCAGTTCTCATTGAAATCAAGCTGAGCATCCTTGTTTGCATAGATACAAAAAAAGTGATTAGTACAAAGAAAACTGTACTGTGAATTGACAGTTTAAATAGGCAACATGCATGATCTGTAAGCACACATTTAAAAAATGCAATTCAGCGGAAAGAATCCTAAAATAACATTGTACTAGCCATCACAGCAACAAAGATGGAGATCCATGAGTCCTTCTGAGCTGAAGTTAGTTTGTTCTTGTGGGCAGTAATGTAACCATCCTTCAACTGGTTCCTTCTGATATGAAAAGGATGATCCTGTTGTGCAAACACAATAGAACAACTAAATGCTAGCATCCCTGTTTGCTCAAAAAAGGAAAGGAAATATTTAAAACAACACAGATGAAGCACTTCTCCAAGACAATACCGCTTTCTCATGACAGTAGCTAAACAGTAGCACAACATCAATAGAGATGACAAAGCTCAATCATATGGATGAAATATGTGGGCCGGTACCAACCTTTGTTAGAAGGCTTATTGTGTAGAGCATACAGATGAAGAACTTCTCGGGAACCATTTGTTGTTATGTACCATGGTTGCCATGCTTACTATATACTCCTCGGTTATTTTAAAGTTTCCAACATCTTCTTGTGCAGTTCCACTAAAATATATGTTATCTTCAAAGAAGATTCCTGTTTGCACAACTAGAGATAATTACATATTACATTAAGAGTTGACTGGTACGCGTCTATGCTATACAAATGGTTTTTAACCCCTTTCTGCGACGGCATTTGGAATCGTCGCCAAGTGAGTGTGGGCGATAGGGGGGTCCTTCCCACACGATCCAGAAATCATTGGGAATAGGCCCTCCTGGGACACCAAATGAGCTCGTGTGCTATCGAGTGAGGCATCAAAACCAAATCATTTCCATAGGTATGTACATCCCACATAGTGAATCCTAGAAAAACATTTCCGTAGGTATGTATATCACACACAGTCAATCCAAGGAATACGTTTCCGTTCTTATGTACATCCCACACAGTCAATCCAGGGAAAACGTTTCCATTCGTATGTACATCCCACACAGTTTTATGTGTAGGCTCGTGTGTGAAAGGTGTAACAATCACACACGCTCTGCCTTGGTTAACTGTTTGCTTTTATCAACTACATCACACACAATTTGATGAAGAAAATTGTGTGGCATTAGGCTATCCATCACAAGCGCTTTTACCGCTAAAACTGTTTGCAAAGTTCCATGACACATTTAGCAGGTTTATTAGTTTACAATTAGTAATTTCAGTATTACACAAATTCACATTTCATATCGAACAGCTAATTGACAATTTCATATCATGCACATAAATATATTATAACATCACAGTATGATAGCTACATGAAAACAACACAGTACAACATATAGCTAGTTCAACTTCATAAGAACAATATTCGAACAATATTTTCATTTCCCTAATCAAGATCATCCAGGCTCGTCTTATCCACCTCTGCTTTCGGTTCGGTAAGAACCTGTTTCGCACTAGCCAACTGGGATGTGCCTCGTCCTTTGCCAACACCATCTTAGAGAAGTCTGATTTAAAAAATCTGAGCTCATTCTCCACCTTCCTCTTTTTATCCCGCATCGTCAGATATTCTTCAGCGTTGACAACCCTTTCTCTGTTCTCCTCCTCATACATGCTCCAAAGCTTTGCTAGGCACATCTTCAAAGACTGTGGCCACTCTTGATCAACCCACTCCAAGTAAGAACACTTCCGTTCATCCTATAATATTTAAAACTAGATAAGTAACAATTGTAGGGGAAATGGGTTTATAGCAACATAGAAAATCACCAATGCTTATTTTGAAAAACTGAAGAAAGATGTTAATTATGACATGTCCTCTCAAGAAGATCAATGTGCAAATGAATTAATTGCTACTGAGACAACAACCAAATTCTGGAACATCAAAAGCTATAATTAACTACAACAATGCTACAAGTTCTTACTCTTTTACAATAAATTACAAATTGAACATTTTATGAGGAAGGTAAATATAAGTGCAATGACATAGCGACAGTGTGTGCATGACAGCGAATTGATACTAACAGGTGTGTACATGCACAAATTTAGTAACATAGAACTAATAGCACTAAGGACGTCCACTATGTACGACAAAACTGGTGTAAAGACAACGGTTGCTACATCTCGCACCGGCGCCCTTGTAATGCCCCGAGTCCGATGTGCCAGGTGTCCTCCGCTTATTTGCTATTGTTGGCTTATAATTTGCTTGTGTGTTGCATCTTATCATGTCATCATGTGCATTGCATCATCATGTTTTCAAAACTTGCATCCGTTCCGGCCTCCTCGTTCTCTCCGTTGTCCATTCTGAGCCCAGACACGCTTGCACGCGCCCGCGGCATGTCCGAAATAGTATTTTATAAGTGGCTGGAAAATGTTCTCGGATTGGGTTGAAAGTTGGTGTGCGGTCTTATTATAGTGTAGATAGACCGCCTGTCAAGTTTCATCGCATTCGGAGTTCGTTTGACGCCCCAACGATTAACTATAGCGGCAATATAGCCGGTCTAATGTCGGATGTTTTCGCTCTCCTGAAACAGTCGCCGTGCCTCCCTCTCTTCTCTTCTCTCAGCTCGAGACCATCTACACAGCTCACTACCTACCGCCAGGTCCAACCTAACCTCTCTCGTCAGCCCGCGTACCTCCTCATCGCGCGCGTCCAGAAAGTTGTCCCGGACCCGACCCGGACATTCATCACCTTTGGATCCGGATCAATCCCAAACACCCTAAGCATCTTCTGTTTCTTATTTGGAACCTCCTAACCCAAACCCCTTTGACCAGAGCCGTCCAATTAAGATGTAATGGCCTGAGATAAGCCCCCAAATCCCTCTCCTAGCTTCCATTTCCTTTTTAAGCCACACCTCCATGCCTATTTGGGACAAACCCTAATCCCTAGGGGATCTGTCACTTCACCGCCGCCAGACCAGCCCTCTCCTCGTTTTCCTCCACCACCAACCAGCAGCCACCTATCGATCCCCACCCAACCAACCCAAATTCGGCCCAGATCCAGTCTCCCACCCATCCGCTGTGGCCGCTAGATGGGGATCCGACGACCACCAGCGCGCCTGAGCCTCTTGCAGCGCTCGATCCAGATCGGATCGAGGCCTCCTTCTCGTGACAGCCTCATCGACCTGGAACGGGAGAGGATCTCCCGATCGAGCCCCTCGCCGCCGCCGGCGACCACCTCTACCAGGCCCTGTCTCATGCCCCTATTTTTTTTCTTCCTTTGCCCCCTCGTTGCTCCCTCTGTCTCACCCGGTTCTCTCTCTGTTCCCTGTAACAGCGCCAGTCACCTGAGGAGGTCCTCGCCTGCGCCGTCTTCAACCTCGCCGGGGACCAGCGCTGCTTCACCTCTTCTTCCAACTCCAGAAACTGGCAGGGGCATCCATGGTCGCCCCACGTCTTCGCTGCCTTCCCCTCGTCTCCCTGTGCAGACCACTCATGGCGCCATCCCCTTGGAGCTGCGACTGCCGCCGCCAAACGCTGATGCCGTCCAAGCCCTCTTTGCCGCTGTACCCGGCGTCCCAAGCAGCCCCGCTCCTGGATCCGGCCGATCCCCGGCTCACCTCGCCGCTGCTCTGCCTCGTTGTCGCCGGAGTCCTCCTGTCGTCGCCCCTGCTTCCTCTGCATCAGTCTGCTATGCGAGGGAGACGAACGCTCGACCGCGCATTGACCGCGCACGCGTGGACCATGAGGCCTCGATCGCCTCCAGCCAAGCCGCCTAGGCCCAGCCCAGCAGCCCGCGTCCTGCGCCAGCAGGCCAACCCAGCACCGACCGGGCCAAGAGCCCATGGGTGAGGCCGCCCCCCGAGCGCCCTCCTTTTTTTTCCTTTCTTTGTTGGGCCAACCAGTTTCAGCCCAACTGCTATTTTTTTAGCAGATGAATTTCCCTATTTTGTAGAAAACTGCATGTTTACAGTTTAGACCCTTAACTTCATGCATTTAATAACTAATTAACCGTGCATCGGATTAAAACAATTTATATATCAAATATGCTTAGTTTTTCATCTAGTTTCATAATATGTCATTTTCACCCATGTTTAAAATGTTTAAAATGATGTTTGTTTAAATTTGCCCCTATCCCATGCTAAAATGGTTTAATTCATAACTAAATAACCGTAGCTCCGTTTTTAACAAACTTTATATGTAAATGGGGTAGAATTTTGCCTAGTTTAACATGGTGGCATCATCTTGCATGTTTAATAACTATAAAATATGGTTTAGGGCAGAACAGGACCAAACCTAATATATGCACATGGGGATTTACCGGAATTGTTGTTCGTTGCTTCCGGCCTCATTTAAACTTGACTAGATAGGTAGTTTTACTTTGCTTCACCCTCTTGCCATGTTTAACAACATTTAATATTGTTGGGTACATAAACGAGATCGAACTCAATAATTGATGTGGTGCTCCATCAATATGCAACTCGTTGCATATTGAGCTCCACTTAATTTGTATGATTGTTTGTGTACTTTGTCATGCCATGCTTCATTAAACCGGACATGCATCATACTCGATTGTGCATCATGCCATGTTGATGTGTTGGTTGTTTACTATGTTGTTTGCTTCTTTCCGGTGTTGCTTCTTCGGGTTGGTTCCGATAACGTCGTGTGTGTGAGGACCCGTTCGGCTACGTCCGTTTGTCTTCTTCATGGACTCGTTCTTCTTCCTTGCGGGATCTCAGGCAAGATGACCATACCCTCGAAATCACTTCTATCTTTGCTTGCTAGATGCTCGCTCTTTTTCTATGCCTATGCTATGATACCTACCACTTGCTTATCATGCCTCCCATACTGTTGAACCAAGCCTCTAACCCACCTTGTCCTAGCAAACCGTTGTTTGGCTATGTTACCGCTTTGCTCAGCCCCTCTTATAGCGTTGTTAGTTGCAGGTGAAGATTGAAGTTTGTTTCTTGTTGGAACATGGAGATTGTTCCTTGTTGGAACATTGTTTACTTGTTGGGATATCCCAATATATCTTATTTAATTAATGCATCTATATACTTGGTAAAGGGTGGAAGGCTCGGCCTTATGCCTGGTGTTTTGTTCCACTCTTGCCGCCCTAGTTTCCGTCATATCGGTGTTATGTTCCCGGATTTTGCGTTCCTTATGCAGTTAGGTAATAATGGGAACCCCTTGACAGTTCGCCTTGAATAAAACTCCTCCAGCAATGCCCAACCTTGGTTTTACCATTTGCCACCTAGCCTTTTCTTTCCCTTGGGTTTTGCAGACTCAAGGGTCATCATTATTTTAACCCCCCCCGGGCCAGTGCTCCTCTGAGTGTTGGTCCAACCTGTCAGCCGCCGGTGGCCACCAGGGGCAACTCTGGGCTGGCCTACCGGAAGTTTAGACAATCTGAGTGTGCCCTGAGAAAGAGATATGTGCAGCTCCTATCGGGATTTGTCGGCACATTCGGGCGGTGTTGCTGGATTGGTTTTAACTTGTCGAAGTGTCTTGTAGAACCGGGATACCGAGTCTGATCGGAATGTCTTGGGAGAAGGTCTATTCTCCTGCAGGGATTTGAACTTTCGAAAGCTGTGCCCGCGGTTATGGGCAGATGGGAATTTGTTAATGTCCGGTTGTAGAAAACCTGAAGATGACCTTAATTAAAATACATCAACCGCGTGTGTAACCGTGATGGTCTCTTTCCGGCGGAGTCCGGGAAGTGAACACGGTGTTGGAGTTATGCTTGACGTAGGTTGTTCTAGGATCACTTCTTGATCATAGTTTCTCGATCGTGCTTTGCCTTCTCTTCTCGCTCTCATTTGCGTATGTTTAGCCACCAAATATGCTAGTCGCTTGCTGCAGCTCCACCTCATACCTTTATCTTACCCATAAGCTTAAATAGTCTTGATCGGGAGGGTGCGAGATTGCTGAGTCCCTGTGACTCACAGATACTTCCAAAACCAGTTTGGAGGTGCCGATGTTACCGAGCAGGTGACGCAACCAAGCTCAAGGAGGAGCTCGATGAAGATCTTGTCCTTTGTGTTGTTTCGTTCTAGTCGATCAGTAGTGGAGCCCAGTTGGGGTCGATCGGGGACCTTGTCGCTTTTGGGGTTCTTCTTTTATTTTGGGTTCCATAGTTGGACCTTGAGTGTGTTTGGATGATGTAATGCTTTATTCATGTATTTGTGTGAAGTGGCGATTGTAAGCCAACTATGTATCTTTTTCCCTTATGTATTACATGGGTTGTGTGAAGATTACCTCACTTGCGACATTGCTTTCAATGCGGTTATGCCTCTAAGCCGTGCTTCGATATGTGGGAGATATAGCCGCATCGAGGGCGTTACAGCCCTGCACTGGCGAGCCAATGCAGCCGAAAAAATCAGGGACCCGGACTTCGGAGCATGTAGTTGCTCCGATGCCTAGTTCCTTCGTGCCATAAAGATTTAGTATTTTACTGCTTGGCTGCTCGAATGTGTGGACCAAAGTTGGATGCACAAACTGCTGAAGTGGTGACAAATAATTTTCTAATGGCACCGCTGATTTGATGGCAACAATTTAAGATACTAGGTACAAACTGTGACTCTGTCTTAGGATGTGTTTGGTTGAATGTGTGGTATGAATGGGTTGGGACCGTGGCAGTGTTTGAATCACATCTAACAAATGATTTGTAACAACGAAAGAGGGTCTAACCTTCTCTGCACATGCCAGAAAATTCCTCCCACTATCCACATATTCAAACGCAACTAGCTTCATGCATGGTGATTGATGGTGACAACGAGCAGATAGATCTTCAGCCACCCCGCTCCATTCGTTGCCACTGATGGTCTTAGGGAGCTACAAGAGGAAGAAATGACTCAAATTGACCGCCGGATAAAAATCCTTCATTCCAAGTCATAGCCCAAGAGAGAGATGAGAGGCATACTCGTGTGGTGAAGGAGTTGTCGCCAAAGGAGGAACCGCTGGAGAGGTCTTTGTAGAAGACAATGGTGACCCCGTCGGTAGGATGCGAGACGGCAAGAGCAAGGAAGCGGCTATAGCTTAGGAAGGAAGGAAGGAAGGAAGGAGGAAATAGTGGAAATGTGACTTGTGGTCGGGGAGAAAAAGGGTGGGGAAGGGGGACTGGGCGGGGGTAGATATTTTGGCGGTAGGCCAAAATTTTGGAAATGTGGAGGGAAACTTTGCACCCGGTGCCGCGGGACCATTCACTTTGAACGATTGTGTGCATCGCAAATGATTGTTTTGCTTTACGCACATGGGATGAGTTTGATAATTCTAATTTTGGTGGAAATTTCCCTGGGTACGTCATTGCATAATTTAACATCCCTTGCTAATTTGGGCATACAAAAGAGCGTACAGTAGACAGACCAAACTTACTGAAAATCGAGCAATTTTAGTAATTAACAGAGCTAGTTGACCTAAACATTTCTCTAACAAAAGACTAGCATTAAAAATAAAGCCTAAGTGCGCATAATTTTAACAAATCTGCCGCCGCACCGGCCTATGCATCGCCGGTGTGAGATGAGATGTCGATGACTTGTCCTGGGGACATGCCGTCGTTGGTGGACTCCACGTCCCCCGTGCATAAGTCGACTGCGTCCTCATCCTCGTCCTCGTCCTTGGCTCCGCCCTCAAGGTTGTAGTACTCGTATTAGTGGCTGCGCCAGAGCTTGTGTTGGTACTCTAGCGCCGATTCCTTGACGGACAGACTCTTCTCTACCTCGACCTCAGCCACATGCAACTCCTCCTCCCAGCGCTCCTCGATCTCCGCCGCCTCCTGCATCTCCAGCTCCCGCTCGGCGAACTCATGAGGAAGCAGGTGCTCCATGGCCACCGCCGCCTTTTCGGACGTGGGCTGCATGCTGGAGTCCAATGTGGCCTAGAATATCTTGGTGTGTGCATCCTCGATCTTGGCATGGATGGCCTCGACCCGGGCCAGGGCGACATCGGCAGCACGGACGGCAGCTCGAGCGCTCTCGGCATTTGCAGCCGCCGTCGCAGCAGCAGCTGCAGCCGTCTTGGCTAGTGCAACTACCCTGTTAGTTCCCGTAGATGCCCTCTTGGTGGAAGCGGCCGCGCTCAATGCGGATGCGGTGGCACTCTCGGCGGAGGCGGCTGCGCTCTCGGCGCAGGCGGCACCGTCAGGGGGACGCGGCCATCGTACGGGCCTTCATGAAGAGTTTCCATGGTGTCATCTTTGCAAGAAGGGGTGCAGGAATGGGGATCGAGATTCATGGTTTCAGGGGTTGCCGACACTGGAGCAGACGAGCCGACGAAGCTTAAGGAGGGAGACTTAAATAGACCTTGATATTTTCATCACAAACGGTTCCTAGAAAACAAATGTGTGTGATGTTGTAGATATTTTTATTAGCTATGAAAGACGAATTTGGAGTAAAGTGGCAACGGATGGTGTTTTAAATGTACGAGAAATTTCATAGTACTAATACAACTGTCATGTCAAATTTTGGAAAATATCACGGGTCATTTGACCTTTTAAGACATTTAAGTTATTTTCTAGCCATTTAATGACTGTAATCAAAATTTGAACTTCATGTACATGCAACAGCTAACCATAACGGTTTGAAAAGTCATATTTTGTGTACTTGTGTGCTATTTAATTCCATGTGCAATAAATTGGAAGGAATTTTCGAATATATCGATCTAAGGGCTATGACACAATTAAGCATGGAGTGCCATGGAATTTAAATTCCAAAAAATTAAAAAATATCAGAAACACATGAAACCTTGGTTGATGTAATGTCATGCCCCAAGATGATGTGGTAAAAAATTCAGCATGTGTGACGAAAGTTTGGACACACACCCCTCACAAACCGGAGCAACTCACTAGAAGGCTCGTGGTTCCGAGAGGGAACAATGCATGTTTGATGACGAACGTGAGATAGCTTCCTCTTATAGCCTTCAGATTTTTTCTACGTGTAACGTGCATTTAATACAACTGTCATGTGAAAATTTGGAAAATTTCAGGGGTCATTGACCTTTTGAAGACATTTAAGTGATTTTCTAGCCATTTAATGACCGTAATTCAAATTTGAACTACATATACATGCAACGGCTAACCATAACGGTTTGAAAAATTATATTTGTGTACTTGTGTGCAAGTTAATTCCATGTGTAGTAAATTAGAAGGAATTTTCAAACATATTTGGATCATGACATGGACACATGCATATATATGCATGGAGTGCCATGGCATTTTAATTCCAAAAAATTAAAAAAATATCAAAAACACATGAAACCTTGCTTGATGTAATGTCATGCCACTAAGATGATGTGGTAAAAAAAATTGGCATGTTTGACGAAAGTTTGGACACACACCCCTAACAAACCGGAGCAACCCACTAGAAGGATCGTGGTTTCGAGCGGGAACAATGCATGTTTGATGACGAATGGGAGATAGCTTCCTCTTATGGCCTTTAAATTTTTTCTATGTTTAACATGCACTACTACAACTGTAATGTGAAAAATTGGAAAATTCTAGGGGTCATTTGACCTTTTAAAGACATTTAAGTGATTTTCTATCCATTTAATGACCGTAATTCAGATTTGAACTACATCTACATGCAACGCCTAACCATAACGGTTTGAAAAATCTTATTTGTGTACTTTTGTGCGAGTTAATTCCATGTGCAATAAATTAGAAGGAATTTTCAAACATATTTGTCTCACGACATGGACACATGCATATGTATGCATGGAGTGCCATGGCATTTTATTTCCAAAAAACTTAAAAATGATCAGAAAAACATGAAACCTTGCTTGATATAATGTCATGCCACCAAGATTATGTGGTAAAAAAGTTGGCATGTGTGACGAAAGTTTGGACACACACCCCTCACAAACCGGAGCAACTCACTAGAAGGCTCGTGGTTCCGAGAGGGAACAATGCATGTTTGATGTCAAACAGGAGATAGCTTCCTCTTACGGCCTTCAATTTTTTCTACGTTTAACATGCACTACTACAATTGTACTATGAAAATTTGGAAAATTCTAGCGGTCGTTTGACCTTTTAAAGACATTTAAGTGATTTTCTAGCCATTTAATGACCGTAACTCAAATTTGTACTACATCTACATGGAATGGCTAACCATAACGGTTTGAAAGATCTTATTTGTGTACTTGTGTGCGACTTAATTCCATGTGCAGTAAAATAAAAGGAATTTTTAAACATATTGGTCTCACGGCATGGGCACATGCATGGAGTGCCATGACATTTTAATTCCAAAAAATTAAAAAATGATTAGAAAAATATGAAACCTTGCTTGATGTAATGTCATGCCACCAAGATGATGTGGTAAAAAATGGCCTATTTGATGAAAGTTTGGACACACACCTCTCACAGACCGGAGCAACTCACTAGAAGGTTCGTGGTTCCGAGAGGGAACAATGCATGTTTGATGGCGAACGGGAGATAGCTTCCTCTTACGGCCTTGAATTTTTTTTCTACGTTTAACAACCACTAATACAACTGTCGTGTGAAAATTTGGAAAATTTCAGGGGCCATTTGACCTTTTAAAGACATTTAAGTGATTTTCTAGCTATTTTATGATCGTAATTCAAATTTGAACTACATATACATGCAACGGCTACCCATAACGGTTTGAAAAATCATATTTTTGTGTACTTGTGTGCGAGTTAAAATACCATAAGACGATGTAAATATCTGGTGTTCAAAAAAGAAAATGTTAAGATCTGGAAAGACAACCGGTCCCCACACAATTGGCACTCTATCTCGCGGCATGAGGTTTGGTAGGTGAGTGGCGGGGATCATTAATCAGGCACAGTTTTGCATTGGAAACCGTCATCTATTATGTTCACACATGGATTTTGCTACGGGAATCGTGTATAATTCAAACTACAATACTCGTAAATTCCAGCGACTAGCGTGTGTACTGTTCCCGTAGATCTAGATTCCGGCCGGCAATAAATACTACCTTGCTCACGTCGTCCCGCCTGCATTCTCATCTACATCCTCCCCTCGCTCACCCTCCCTCCCTCTCTGTCTCTTTCTCTCTCTCTCTCTCTCTCTCTCTCTCTCTCTCAAATCTCTGTCATGGAGCCGCCAGCCTGCCCACGCACCGATGAGGAGTCGCCGCCCCCTGAGGACGCCGACTTGAATAGCAGCAACGAGGACCCCTACATGCCGCCGAACGAGATTACGCTGGATCCCCCAACTTTGGATTGGTTTTGGGGATAGTACAATCTTTGTCTGTGGAAGTCACTGTCGCCGGCTGAGAAAGCCTGGCAAGTGGCGTTCAAGAAGGAGATGGAGGATGAGCAAGCCAGGTACCAGGCGGCCTGTGAAGCCCATGATGTTGCCTGGAAAAAGGAGATGGTGGAGCAATGGGGGCGGGCGCGTCATCGTGCGGAGGAGGTGTATGAAGACGGGTACTTCATGAGGAAGGTCATAGGCGCTGGGCACCTCGTCGCTGCGTGGAGGTGGGCCGATAAGCTCCAGCGTACCACCGACGAGGAGCTCCGGTGGGCGCCCAAAAAAATGGCAAGATCATTCGCGCACGTCTACTAGCAAGAGGCAGATCGGTACATCAAGCGCTGCGAGGTGGAGGAGGCGGAGTACTGCCTCCACACTAAGAAGACGCCGCGCACCAGGGAGCTGCTGGGGAGGGGCTGCGGGAATACTGGCCTTAGGAGGGATTATTAGTTTTAGTATTGTTCGTTTTCAATTTTATGCATTGTACCTAGTAGTTAAGTATCATCACATATATGTGATGATATTATATATATATATTCTGTGATGATCTAATGAACAATATATATATATATTATGAATTCCATTTTCTATCTGTTTTTGTATACTAATTTGAATCTAACTTTTATCATCCACATATACAAAATGGAAAGAGCATATACACACATTGAAACAAAACATATAAGAACAGAAAACAGAGTACACACATTGAAACAGAGGAATAAACAGAGCAATGCTATGATTGTTGTGAATACATAGCTATCCACGTCGAAATGACTCAACAAAAAAACGCATCCATGAGACCATGACCAGCAGCACTTGACTATGGTAGCTCTTGGCTTTGCCTGAACTCGTGCAGGCGTTCGTCTAAGCAGTCGAAGCGATCACGGTACATCTGGAGCGTGATCTCGAGCTCAACGTTGGCTATTTCATCGGAGTTCACCAGCTCAAGGAAGCGATGACCATGTTCCTCTATTGCGCCTAGGTGGACACCAGGGCCAAGGAGGCGGTCGAAACTACCAACCAGCGCGTTGGCATCGAGCAGGCCGCGGACAAGGTGAACGGCGCGACCCATCCGAATGGCGTAGTGGGCGTCCGATGCAAGTACGACGTTGAGGGCCTCTGCCCACTCCTGGCGAGGAATGGGGGTACTGACGGGACATGTACCCAGCTGCGATGCCGCGTCGACAGCAGGCAAGCGCCGATGGATCCGCTCTTGTTGTGCGGCGTGCCATGGACAAGGCGAATGGTGCGACCCATGCGAACGGTGCGGCGGGCGTCCGGTGCAAGTATGGCGCTGAGGGCCACTGCCCACTCCTGGCGAGCAATGGGGGTACTGACGAGACGTGTACCCAGCTGCGACGCCGTTTTGACAGCAGGCACGCGCTGATGGATGCGCTCTTGCTGTGCAGCATGCCGCGCCTCTCGCTCTGTGGCGCTCCAACGGTCTCGCTGTGCGGCGAGCCACAACCAATCGGCGCAGACGTGCCTAGCTTGCTCGGCGGCGTGCCATGGATCATGTTGCGCGGCACGCTGCAGCCTGTCGAGGCTGACATGCCTATGTTGATCTGCGGTGCTCAAGCGCCATGCGCCAAAGGTCTGCTCAACCCTGGCGATGACGTGCATCACGACGTCATCTATTGCGTTGCCGGGGAGCACCTCGGCCTCAACGGGCCGTGGCGCCTGCTCGTTTTCCTCGTCGACGAGGTTGATGGCAGAGGCATCGCTTTGGTGGGTTGGCATGCTTGGAAAAGGTGGATGTGCTACAGGCTGTGCTTGTCGCCTCTGTGTGTCGCGCGCCACCTAGGTTTATGCGCAATATCGCTGGGTGGCGGGAAACAGGTAAGGAAATGGTGGCGTGCTCATAAAACCAAATCAATTAATGGAAACTTAGCATAGAAGGAACATCGAGCTAGCACAAGAAGTAGATGATGATCAAATGAACATGGACCACACTAGGGAACCCGTCGGTGATGAATTCATCAACCGCAAACAGTTGCATACTAGCAAGCATTTGCCCACAACAGACACGACTTATTCCATCACAAACAGGTCGGATGGATCAACTATATGCCATGTATTGCACATTGTCAAAAAGTAATGCGGTAGTCCTTCTTTAACATGTGTTAAAAATAAAAAAATAAAAAACAAGGACCTCGAGGTTAAATTAACTCATGGGATGGGTCGTATCAGTCATTTAATTTGACAAATACGAACCATCCTATCTGTTAATTTAACATCAACACAACTTCCCATCCAGTCACCCATCTGATGGCTACTCCATCCTAAGCACACTTAACTTGAGAATTCTCTTACATGAGCTATTGGTGGAACGGCTAGTCCTTGCTGATATAGTATGCCTCTTCGCATCCTTATGGCGTATCCGGATGACCGCATGTCCCCAATAGCCAATAGATGTTGTGTATACAGAGCATATCACATACATCTTATTAGAAGCGATCATCAGTGTTATTATCGGTCTTCGCACACATTTCTGATCCCAGACCTGTTTGTCGCGTATCACACACATCTTGATATATTGAACCGTTTCTGTTCTCTTGTCTCAATGCAAATAGTTCTTCCAAGTGAACCGCATGCCATATATCACACACACCTTGATCTTGCTAACCATTTCTTTTGTGTTGCCTAATCACAAACAGTTCATCCGAGTGAACCATATGTTGTATATCGCACACACCTTCATCTGGCTGCCCGTTCTTTTGTTCCTCCTCATCGCAAACAGTTAATTGAACTGAACTGTATGCCCTGCATTGCACACGCAACTAAAATCTAAACTATGTTTGATGCATCCTCCATCGCAAACGTTTTGCATCTTTTTTGATGGTTTTTTACACCACCATTTACGATTATTACATCACACATAGTTTTGTCGAAGGGTCTCTGATCATAGTGTCGCGTTAGCAGCATCCTGCAGTAGTGGTGGCATCAAATCAGTGGTAGAACAATTGCTCATATCAGCCATAGCAATAAATTAAGATGCAAAACTATATCATTACTTGTCTCATCACAGTTCTAGTAATTCATTGCAGCACCAGGAGTTGATTTTTGTTTTTCTTAAGCTTGTTCTTCCCCTTCATCACTTGGTTCAATAATAGACAAGCTTTGCCTTCAATGTAAAATTTGGCATGTCAATTAGGGAACACAATTGTAACACTAAACAACGACATTAATTTTCTGATGACAGTAGCAAAATACAGGCCAACCGTTGTGAAATATCATTATCTTAACTCAATGGGATATTACGGTGCACATACAGATTGGAACTCTGGTCTCCATTTGCGCATTTCACTAAAATCAAGCAACATTACCGTATAAGTAGCACAACATATGAAAGCACACCGCGCAATCATGTGAAAGAAGGCTAGTACTGACCTCTCATGATGCGGAATTCAAACAACTCACAAGAAGATGATCTGAAACAAATTTGCCAACACGGATAGGAAGTCAGATGTCCTCTTTTGTAGTTCCACTCAGATCAAGTAATCAAGCAACATTGTCGGTGTGACATTTTCGTTGAACTGCACAAAACACTCTTAAAACAAAAGTGTTTTGTGTAGTGCAACAAAAGGTCACAATAGCAACGAGGTGAAGTAGATAACCATGTTTACACAGAGGTGTAAAGGAAACAACTACTAGTCAATAACGATGGATGACACAGAAGCCCACAAAAAATAAGCACCTAACTTATCTAAATGGGAAAGAAAGCAAGACAGTAGCATTCTAAAACAGTGGCGTTGATTCATATTAACAAAAAGATTATATTAACGATAAAATTCGTTAAACATGTAATTTTCTTTTAACTATGTCATTGCTTCAATTTTCCGGCGGGATTATTATATTAACAACAACTAAAGAGTTGTGTGGGACAGTAGACGCACAAGCACCATGTGCATCTACCGATGTATAAAGGGGTGATGGACAGTCTGTTGCAACAAACAACCAAGGAGAATATTTGTGTTGGTCCCATTTTGTTATCTTTAGAAACCTTTCCCTATGGGAGGGCATCAAATCTAGTCCTTCTCAAACAATATAGCCTTGTCCCCCACCCATATAAATATCAGTTCCTTATAGATTTGTGTACTGCATTTGTCATCGTTTTCCCTTTTCAACCAACATAGGTGTTGGATAGCCAGTCTGTACTACTTTCCCCCTTCCTTTCCTCTTTGGACCACGTCCTAGATTCATGCCATACAACTTTCCCCACTACTTTATTATTTGATCCAACACCTAGATTCGAGTGCAGAAGTGAAAAAATTGCACATGCAGCTAGAGCAATGCCTGTGGATCAAGAAAATATACCTTAAGGTTCTCGAGGTGTATCTCGGTCGGTAGACGGAGGCCGATCTACCCACACTATGTATAGTAGCGTGGAAGGAGGGGCTAGAGGCCCTCCCGCACCGCCACTGGGCGAAACAAAACAACGGTGCCAGTAGTGGATTCCCTCCGTCACCGACGGTGACTGCGTTAAGCCTCCTTGCCTTCCCCGATGGACGTGATCCTATTGGCTCTTTGACCAGTAGTGAGGGGAGAGAGAGAGGAGAGGCCAACGCAATCTTGTTTTGGTTGTTTAGATATGGATAGGGTGAGAGAGTGTGTAGAGAGCAACTACAAGCACAAAGGCTCCAGCGTGTATATATATATGTATATATATAGTGGAGAGAGAGTGTGAAGAGAGCAAACCCTATAAAACAAGCGTTGAGCCTGCAACGTATATAATTGGAGTGGTTTTCTTTTTCTCTCCATAAAAATTGTTTAACATTGTGCACAAAACGAAACTCTTTATTTAACGTACTACTAGTGAAGAAAAATACTAGGGCAAAGCTAACACGTGAAGAAAATCTAACACTCGAAGGAGTGAACTCGAAATTAACGCTCCATGCCTCCCGGTTGCACTTACTATCGTTCACGTGTGGTATACGACCCTCCGAAGCAACAACTTAACCACACACGGTCAAAATATTGGAAAGTTGGCTGCACCATACTCCAATTTTAAATATTTTGGGCACTTGTATTCGGCCTATGTCTGTGTGCCACCATATGTACTAAGGGTTACAGCGGGTACTAAGAAACTAGAGCATATTGAGAGTAATTGCCATGCCGTTTATTTGTAGGGTCACTTGCAAACTGTGAAACTCTGAAGCAACAACTTACCCACACACGATCAAAATAACGGAAAGTTGGCTGCACCATACTCCAATTTTAAATATTTTGGGCACTTGTATTCGGCCTATGTCCGTGTGCCACCATATGTACTAAGGGTTATAGCGGGTACTAAGAAACTAGGGCGTATTGAGAGTAATTGCCATGCCGTTTATTTGTAGGGTCACTTGCAAACTGTGAAACTCTATTCTCCTCTTATTTAGTGGATGAGGCAACTCTTTTGCCTCCGTTTAAAAAAATGAGAAATTCAATTTTAATTATTTTGTATGTTCACTTTGCTCTCTTCCAATAATTTTGGGCACTTGTATTCGACCTAAGTCAGTGTGCCACCATATCTCGTACTACTCCCTTCGTCTAGGTGTATAAGTCACATTGAAGGTCCAGCGGGACTAAGATTCAAGCAGAATGGAGGAGCAGGAGAAACTTGACCGATCCTTCCTGCAATCAAAGCCCTGATTTTACTCTCTAAATGCAACAATTAATGACAACAATTAAGAGAGGCTGTTTTAGCTACCATGTAGGGCCACGTATTAACTCGCATGCAAGCCAACTTTGATGTCTTGACTAATCTGTCGGCATTCTGGGAACAGGGGTCCCCAGACTTGCCTTCCTGCGGCCCACGGCGTGGCTCCTCTAGTGGCCTGGTACGACCCATCTTCACCAGCAAACGCTCAAGACCCTCGCGAGGGGCAAAGCCTCGTGAGGCAAACGACACAAGATCTCCTCAGGGGCAGCCTTGCTAGGCTGGCTCACAAGGAGCATAGAGATCAAGGCGAGGGGCTCCTCATGAGGTTCCCGTGACGTGAGCCATGACGACTGAGGCCAGGCGGGTGCCAGCGAGAGCAGATAGTTGCCTCTTTGATGCTAAAGGAGCAGGTGCAGGTGAGGAGTCCCGATGCATCAGGCAAAGGTTTCCATATCGGTGCAACAAGACCAAGACCAACAGGACGGCAGGACGGAGGTCATCATGGAGCCGATGACAGCGTCACCACCAGAGCCTTTGGCAGGCGAAGACCACCTTTTGTCAGGATAGCTTGTGCTAGCTGCCCCCCTTTGAATTGGCCGTTGTGGGATCCCTTCCCTCCTGATATTTGGGAAGAGGACCAGGGCCTCTATAAATAGGACTAGCCTCCACCATAGCAAGGGCGCTCGATCTGATCCATTCCAGCCTTATACGCGCCAGCTCACCGAGGTTAAGAACACATCTCCTTAGGAGGTTGTTCTTCCCTTGTACTTGTTCATCCTCAGCCTACAAGGAAATCCACCGATGTGGTGTAATACCAGCAAGCCCTGCGTCGCTATCATGGCCGCAGGGTTCACGCCCAGTGTTTTGAGGAAGGCAACCTTGTCCTTAGGAGAGTTCAGTCTGCCAAGGGTGCAAATAAGTTGACACCAAAGTGGGAAGGCCCTTACCTGGTAGTACGAGTCACTGGTCCTGGCATAGTCCATTTGGAGACCGGAGATGGCATTCAATTGCAAAACTCATGGAATATTGAGCATCTCCGCAAGTTCTACCCGTAAAGCGTGGCTGTCGGGCCCTGCCCAGCAGCCACCCTTTTGTATAGGCTTTGTCTCAGTTGCATGTAACCCCTTGTACAAAGGCAGGCGTAGACCCCGAACAACAAAAAAATCAATGAAGCGCTGGGGGACCCCCGACAAGTTGCATGCATGCATAAGCATATCATGAGCATCGCATATTCACGTAGATAAGATCGCATTTAGCATCATTTTCATCTACATAAACTACAGGATCCTGCCGTGGACTTGGTCCCCAAGAGGAGACAAGAAGACGAGCCTACATCACGATCCCCGGCAAGCCAAACAGATAAGTTCTTTCTCTTATCCATATGTGTTTTGTAAGTAAGTACTTGTGCAAAAGTAAACCTTGCTTCCCTTTTGAAACTTAGTTGCTCCCATCCCTTGACTCGAATGTTGCTTCAGTCAAGATGGTCGCAGTGGCCTTTGATGGAAAAGGACAGGTGGGGGCCTAGTCGTTCTTTATGATTTGTGCCCGGTAGGCCTAACTCCATGGCAACAAAACTAAGGGTACCGGCAGGATATCTTGCCGGGGAAACTTGTTTACTTAAAAGTATAGAGGCATCCCACCTCTACATGGACGTATTACATGCAGGAGTCCTCAGCAAGGTTTATCTTCTTCGTTAATATGCTGATCAAACAAGTACAGACCTTACACGACACAAACATGGATTAAAGAGATTACATAATTTGAACTAAAATTTGGCAAGAGCCTACAAATTCTAAATTAAAAAAAGATAAGTGCCATGTAATCCCCTCTTTCTTGTTCCTCCCGCCCCAGGTATTGCGGTGGGAAGAGGAGAGGGCGAAAAGAATGCCCCAAATTGAAGCCCACCCCGATCCCATCATGGCCTGTCGGGCGCAGCCTGACAAGATCAAGAGTGGCGAGGCTGCGAAGGAGGGGCACAAGGAGCAGCTCGGCGGTGCCCTGGTCACCACCTCCAGGACCAGCAAGAAGCCGCACCACAAGCACCGGTGGGAGGAACCACCAAAGGCTCAGCTAGAAGACTGCTGGAGGAGGGCGAAGGCACCAAGCGAACATCCCTCCCCAGCTATCACCCGAAGAGACTGGTGATGATGGTGCCAAGGAGGAAGGGGGAGAGTGGAAAGACGAGGTGGTAGGTCACCAATAGGAGACGAAGGTATCGGTGTCATCGTACTCTGACCTGCCGCCCTGCCACCCGCCTTCTCCATCTCCCCTCGTTTTCTCTCCGTCACCACCACTCTAGGGAGACATCAGACCCCCGGCCTGTCGCTTTCCCTGGAGACGCGGTTGAAGACCATGAGTGCCAGGGCGCCCGTGGGGCACCACTCCTCACAGTGGCGGGCGACAAGGTGCCCTCTTCGGTAAAACTTGGGTCGCACATGGCCTCTTTCCTCCACCGATGATTCATCACGCTCTCCACTTCAGAATTGGTGACAGACAAATGATCCGAATCCTCTTGGAGATGACAATCAGGCATTTTGCCCGTACCAACCCTAGTATTTATGGCATGGTCCAGGGCCGAATTGGTCGATGCATGGCCGGCAAGGTCCCGGGATATAGTACGGCATATGCTTTTCCTACAAAATGGCCCAGCGGAAAACATCACAATTCGATCTGTCCACTGAGTGCGTGTTAAAAACTATACCTCTTTGGTGAAGGCAGGGGCTCGGTAATATCACCGTCTGCCCTTCTTTTTAAAGACTCGCCCTGCTCGGGCGCCACCTTCTTAGAGGACGCCTTTGATACAGTTCGGTGAGACGAGCGCCGCCCCTTCGGAGCATGAGATAGTGTTGTGGGTGAGGTAGACTCTTTTGGAGCAGACGTCTCCTGGGTACTTACATGGGAGAAGGGGAGAAGGACGGGGTAATCGGCTATAATAGCCACTTTCATGTCGTCGTAGCTTGCCTGATAAAAACTCCCTCCTTAAGTTCTATGAATATATTTGGAACTTCTTCATATCCGGGATCCAGGCCTTGAACATGGTCCTCTGGCTGCGGAGCGGGGCTGTAGATCCCCTCAATGACCTTTCTCCATTCCTATTAAAAGTACTCGGATTAAGTTCGACTAGCATAACTTTGGAAAAAGGTTGAGTAAGGCCAATAATTGAAAAACTCACCCAATCGATGGGGATATACATGGAAAAACCTTCCCGACATTTCAAGTGAGTGAAGTCTTCCTTCTCCCCTTTGTAAAGGTCAGCTTAGATGGTGGCCAGGGCAGCAAAATTGCCCGGATCCTTGCGTAGATAACGGGACGCATCGACCTCCCCGTTGTAATTCCACATAGGAAAACCTCTAAATTGGAGTGGTTGAACGCATCGCGTTATCGAAATTGCCATTACCTTGATTATTGACAGTCCGGAGTTGGCAAGTACTCTAATCTTGCTTGCAAGCCTCTCGACCTCCGCACTGTCTTCTTCCTCGAGGCTTCGGGGACGCCAGCTGGCGCGCTTCTTTAATGGAGTGCTGGAGAATTCGAGAAGACCGTGCCAGATTGGGTCCGACAAAACGACGTCTTCAATATAAAACCATTCCGAGGGCCACTCTTTGGATCACTTCTTCAGAGTGCCGGACAGGTATCCTATCCCGGCTATGCGCCATACTTCGGCGCCGCCCACCTTGAATATAGATCCATTTTGGGAGCAGGGGACGAGGCAGAAAAATTTCTGCCATAGCTCGAAATGAGCCTCGCAGCGAAGGAACAGCTCGCAGAGAGCAACGAAGCCCACGAGATGCAGGATGGAGTCTGGCCTTAGATTATGCAGTTGGAGGCCGTAATACTCCAGGCGGCCTCTGAGGAATGGGTGGATAGGAAATCCTACACCCCTCAATAGGAAGGAAACGAAGCACATCCTCTCCTCTTTAGAAGGATGGGGAAATTCTCCGCCAGGGCTTCGCCATTAATGGAAGTTAATCCAGCCCGAACGGAGACTAGATCCGCGGGGGGAGATATCCCTGCGTCTGAAGTTTATTCAGATGGGTGCGGGATACCGAGTGGCTTTCCTAGTCACCTTTTTGAAGGTCGTGGGGGCATGAGGAAGAGCTAGGAGCGCCAGCCATGTTTGGACAATTTCCTATGGCGAGTTCTAAAGGATTTTTGCGCGATGCGGAATGGAATCTGAGATCTAATCGCTTTAAAAAGACGCTTTCCCTGTGTGGTCGAGGGGTTATTAGTAAACAAAACACCTAGACCGTTCACATCCGTTTGACACGTGGAAGCCGAGGCGATGGCAGCAAGGAATCAATAGATCTGATATTTAATGTGGAGCTGAATTATCGTCAATCTGAAGTGTAATGGGGAACTCGCCTTGCAAAGCCGGAGACATAAAGTCGGATACTACGTCGTCATTGAACGCAAGTTCAGGGGCTACTAAGGGAGTCCTGGATAAGGGGGTCCTCGAGCATCTGGGCTATGTGATATGAGCCGGAATGATGGGCCCTGAAGATACAAGATAGAAGGCTTTCCCCCGTGTCCGGATGGGACTCTCTGTTGCATTTATAGCAAGCTTAGCGGCGAGATGTGGTGCTTCCTTTCTCTGTAAACCGACGTTGTACAACCCTAGCCCATTTTGGTGTCTATATAAACCGGAGGGTTTAGTCCGTAGAGGCAATCATAATCATATAGGCCAGACATCTCGGGTTTAGCCATTACGATCTCGAGGTAGATCAACTCTTGCAACCCCTATACTCATCTAAGTCAATCAAGCAGGAAGTAGAGTATTACCTGCATTAAGAGGGCCCGAACCTGGGTAAACATTGTGTTCTTTGTCTCCTATTACCTTCGATCCTCAAACGCATAGTTCGGGACCCCCTACCCGAGATCGGCCGGTTTTGACACCGACAACACCAAAGCAGAATTAGGGTTTTATGCCTCATGGCGGCCAGAACCTGGGTAAAACTGCCCGTGTGATCTCTGTCGTGTTGTGTTATGCTTCTCCGCTCTTTGTGCAATATGCCCATCCTTCCGCCGAACTACAAAGGGGCTCATGGGCCCATAGGTTCCCTAGTTTCCAACGACACTCGGGCATGAATGTGGCACTGATTCTCTAGAGCGGCACTGACCGTTTTAGGCAAGAAGCACGCGCGGGCGATGGAGGGGCTTTGGATGGGCCAGGCTGGTCAGGAGTGGGCGTGGCATCTGTCGTGACCGGACGCCCAGAAATGAGAGGATGTGGCGACTCGCTCTACTAAATTGTACACTACACACCATCTCCCTGTAGGAGTAGGTCGATGTGTCACTCTCGCTAACACACACACACGTGTTGTTAAAACACACACGCACACACAGGTTCATTGAATAGGAATATCATGGGAGTGGGAAGCCACAAGAAGAGAGATAAATGGAGTATGTACAAGAAGAGAAGAGATGACGAATATTCCATCAAACCTGGACTGAGGTAGTACTCGCTCCGTCTAGGTGTTAAGTCATCTTATGAAAATCATATATTCCTAAAATGTTTGGGTGTCGTCTATTAACTTTGCATCTCAATCCCTTCATTGCCTCGTTGCTAGTGAGCGTTACTTACACTGCCTTGTTATCTCCCTCGAAAACCCAATGCATGGAGCGCAACTACTCATTGATTATGTCGGATTTCAGGTTCCAGCAAAACCCTTAAGGTTCGATCTCTGGGGTGCGCATGAAGATCTCTCCTTCCCCTAGCTCACTCACTCACCACGATCTCAAAGCTCAGCTCGTTGAACTCGAAGAACAAGGGACACAAGAGTTTATATTGGTTCGGGCCACCGATGTGGTGTAATAGCCTACTCCAGTGTGTTGTGGTGGATTGCCTTCTAGGCTGAGAATGAACAAGTACATGGGAAGAACAACCTCCTAAGGAGAGGTGTTCTTAAGCTCGGTGAGCTGGCGGGTATAAGGGTGGAATGGATCCGATCGAGCCCCCTTACTATTGTGAAGGCTAGTCCTATTTATAGAGGCCCTGGTCCTCTTCCCAAATATCAGGCGGGAAGGGATCCCACAACAGCCAATTCAAAGGGGGAAAACTAGCACAAGCTATCCTAACAAAAGGTGGTCTTCGCCTGCCAAAGGCTTTGGTGGTGACGCCGTCATGGGATCCGCGATGACCTCCGTCCTGCCGTCCTGCTGGTCTTGGTCTTGTTGCACCGATATGGAAACCTTTGCCTGATGCCTCGGGACTCTTCGCCTGCGCCTACTCCTTTAGCACCAAAGAGGCAACTGGTGCTCTGCGCCCGCTGGCGCCCGCCTGGCACCCATTTAGCGTCGGTCGTCATGGCTCACGTCACGAGAACCTCATGAGGTGCCCCTCGCCTTGATCTCTCTGCTCATTGCGAGCCAGCCTAGCGAGGCTGCCCTTGAGGAGGTCTTGTGTCGTCCGCCTCGCGAGGCTTGGCCCCTCGCGAGGGTCTTGAGCATTTGCTAGGGAAGATGGGCCGTACTAGGCCACTAGAGGAGCCACGCCGTGGGCCGCAGGCAGCAAGTCTGTGGACCCCCGTTCCTAGAACGCCGACAGTAGCCCCCGGGCCCAAGCCACGCTCAGACTTAGCTTCGAGGCAAAGCCAAGGGGTAAGTGAGGAGAACGGCGGGCCCCAACCGCATGCGGCAATTATTGACGCGTGGCGACTAACGGGATGTGGGCATCTCCGCTTCCCCATGCTGCCTCGGCAACTGCCCGACTGACAAAAGGCTGGCGCGGGCTGTGCTGCCTTCATTGCTCCCCTTCCTCTTGCTCCAGATCCCCTTTCTTACTCCTCTCTCACAAGGACTCCAGATCCACCCAAATCCTCCACCGAACCCACCACCAATGGCGCCCAACAAAGCTTGGGCTGCCTCTCCGCCATCCTAGTACGAGTCTGTGTTGAGCGCACCAAGTGTTTCGGAGAAGAACCTTGCCGCCACGCTCCTGATGACGGCGGCGGGCGATGAGAAGAGAAAAGCGCGATTCGGGCTGGCTCCGCCAAGCCGGAGCCCTCGGGTAGCACCTTCTATACCTTCTTCATGAGTAGTGTTGTTGCAGGGTTGGTTCCCCCCTTCTCCGACTTCTTCTACTCCGTCCTCAGCCACTACAAGCTTCACGCCCCCCACCTTCATCCCAACTCCATCATCCTTCTGTCGATCTTCTCCTTCTATTCCGAGGCGTACGTTGGGGTGATGCTGTCTGTGGCGCTGCTGCGCCACTTCTTCTATCTCTGGATCAAGGACAGCCCCTGCTCGAGGGGTGCCAACTTCGTCACAGCCAACAAGACCAATGCGATCTCGAAGGCCGGGAAGAAGGCCGAGGGCTTCAGGAGCAAGTGGGTCCTGATGGATGCCAAGTGCTCTCACCCCCGGCTGGTGCTGCCGATGGTGATGCCCACGTCTCACGAAGGGTGGCTCCGCGCGAAGCGCGATGACCCTCGAGCGGAGTTGGTGCTGGAGAGGATGACTGCCAACCCGAAGCATGTCGATCCAAGGGCGGCGAAGCTGATGGGGGCCATGATCGTCAAGGAGTTCATGGCGCAGCGCGTGGCTCCGCTCCAGTCGCTCCCACCCCCCTTGTGGAAGCTAGGGGACGGGGGTGACGACCTCCGCCTGCACCAGGAGGCCTTTTCTGACGTGGAGCTAGGCACGGCCCTCCCCTCCTTGGTTGGGGACGACCAGGGGTACCCACCAGACACCTTCGTTGCCTTGTACCGCCGTCTGGATGGGGCGAAGATTGCCACCGCCCTGCCTGTCTTTGATGGACGTGGTCTTGTGCCGCCGGCGCCCTTAGATGCCTCGACGGTGACGACTTCGGTGGTGGTGTCATCCCATGATTCTGGCGAGGAGGAGGAGGAGGACTCGGCGGCTACCCCGGAGGGGTCTGGGGAGACCTCCGCCCCCCCCACCCCTGCGCAAGGCCGATCTCCTCTGCGCCTTGCCTTATGATGACGATGTTGACGACCACCCAGTTAGGGAAGTCATGCCCCCTGCTGGGGTTACTACAAGGTCCAGGGTCTCCCCCTCGAGGAGGCTGACACCCAGTGTCCCGACGAAGAGCAGATCGTCGCTGATCTCTCGGGGCGACGCCCTTGCCCCACCGCCGCCCGGGGCCACCGCGACCTCGCTGACTCCTGGGGCCTGCGCGCCCGCACCTCAGGCCGTGAGGCCCCCCGACTCCGCACTTCTGAAGAGGCGGAGGGATTACGCCGCCGTGGACCAGTGAGTGTCCTGTCATGACCTTGCCCTCGCTCCTGCTTCCGTGGCGGCTTCCTGACGTTTCCTTCTTGTGCTCCTAGGCCGATGCCATCGTCGAAGAAGAAGAGGGAGGGGCGGCCACATCCTCGGGGACCCAGCAGCCTGGCACGACCACACCTCCTCCGATGCAGAAGGGTGGCAATGGCGCTGACACCTCTCCCGCTCGGTCGTCCTCGCGAGTCCCAATGGACAAGCCTCAAGAGAAGGTGATCTTCTCGGCCAAGCTGGCTCCGGAGGCGCCTATCCCCAGCTCGCCCATCGACACGGCCTAGGTTCAGGAGCCCCCAGCTCCACTTCCTGTTGTCTCCAGCTCACAGGTCTTGGCGATGGCGCGGCCTCCTTAGTTGGTTGAATCGCTGGCCCACAATCCTTCCGCTCCGCTCAATGCCTTGGAGGAGGCCCTTTCCACACTGCATGGCTTCGGGGCGACCTCCAAGGCGCTGACCACTGACTGGTGTCGGGGCGGCTTGAACTGATCTCTGGTTGGCTGCAGTCCGATGTGTCTATCAGGGAGGCGCTGAGCCAGGCCATGGGGCTTCCGAAAAGGACAAGCAGGCCACTGCCCAAGCCGTGGCTGCCCGTGAGGTGGCGCTGAAGGACGCCGGGGCCGCCCAGGATTACTGCCGCTAGCGCGCGGCTGAGGCTCGAGACCGCAAGGTGGAGGAGGAGAAGATGAAGGCCCGAGAGGACGCTGTCAGAGGTCGCGACGCCGAGCTGGAGCAGTTGGCGAGGGCGCAGGCCACAAAGCGCAGCCGCTTGGAGAAGCTGGAGCAGGAGATGAAGGCAGAGAAGGCCGAGCTGGAAGCCAAGGTGAAGGCCCTGGCTGAGTACCGGGTGGCCTTCAGGTCCCTTTAAGAGAAGTCCCGCGTGGTGCCGTGGGCACCCTACGAGAAGGGCTTGGAGTAGCCACTGGCGACAGACGACGTGGGCTCCGCCCAACTGCTTCCTCATATTGTCGCGACCCTTGAAGACGTCATCGACGGGATCGGCCCCTTGGTGGAGGGGGAAGCCCATGCGCTCTCCTCTGCTGCACTTACGCGCGTCTTCAGCCAACTCCATCTTCCCGACCTCGACGCCGACCTTGACGAGCTGCTTGAGCCCGTGGATGACGAGCGCTGCGCAGCCGCTGCCGAAGCCGTGAAGAGCCAGGTGGAGGCCTTGCTGAAGAAGTTTCGTGCCTTCGACCCTGCGCCCCCGACTGGCGGCACCGCCGAACCTGCAACTCCGGCGGGCGGCGCTGGTGAGGGCAATGTCGCCGTTGAAGGGGCACCTTTTGCAAGTGATGGTGGCGTCCAGGGATGATGAGATGGCTTGCTGGTGGATCCTTTTCCTGCTTTGCTTCTGCAACATGAACCATGCCTCGTGGAGGCGTTTAAACCTGTGCTTGGTATTCGAAAAACAGTATGTCTTGTAATAATTGTTTGAGATTCCACGATTTCCTTTCCGTTTGCTTCGGTGTTCTGCGTCGGCAGGGCCCGACCCCACGCATACCTTAGGCGCCGTTGGATCATCCGGATCACCAGGACGAGACCAAGGGGTGAGGGGCTACGTGGCCAGTTAGGCTCCTGAGTCGCGATGCTCAGGAGTCCCCCTTGGCGCACAAATAGCTTACGGAAAGGAGGTGCGTAAGTAGGCCTAGTGTTCTACGTCGGCAGGGCCTGACCCCGCGCATACCTCAGCCGCCATTGGGTCGTCCGGATCACCAGGACGGACCAAGGAGTGAGGGGCTACGTGGCCAGTTTGGCTCCAGTGTTGCGATGCTCAGGAGTCCCTGTTGACGCTCAAACAGCCTTCATACCTGTCCTCGCCGAGGTCCCGCTCGGGAGTGGTGCGCGACGACCAGGTCTGAGGGACCTAGCAAGGCGGCGTATGCTTGGCAGGACCTGAGCATAGCCCCCGTGCCTAGCCCCCTCATGCGACTCTCCGGAGGGGAAAGCGTTGCGGTGAGGCTGGACACTCAGCCGGGTGTCTCCCTGAGGTTGGTACGGCCATGGGGCGGCCCTCAGTTATTTATCACCAGCGCGGAGCATAGCGCTTCCGCACTTGGACGGGCATAGCCGCTCCTCGACCGTGTCGACTGCCAGCACGGAGCATGGAGCTTCCACTAGTGCGTGGGTGAGGGCTCCCTCCGAGTGGAGCCCCTGGGGCGTGTACAGCCCTGCCCTGACACGTGGCTTGCATAGCAGGGCTAGACGAGGTGTGTGTGGGCACCCGTGAGCCAGCGCGGGACTCACGAGGCCCTACCTCAATGCGGGTTGCGCCTGGTCTTGATTCTTGATAGCTTCAGTGGTCCTGCAAGATGGTTAGGCAACCTGTGCCGGACGAATTTCCTGAGGCGGTCACATGAGGAGGCCAGACACCAACGACCCTAGGAGGTGACGTGAACGAGGCCGGCCCGCCAGACAAAGCTTAGTCGTTGGGTTTATCGACACTACAGGGACAGACCTGAGCACAGACGTCGTGCCAAGCCTACTCATGCGAGGGATCCTAAAGAAAGACAACCAGCGTAGCTCCCATGATAACTAGGGCGGTCGCAGGCGGCGTATCAGATAAGCAGGTGATAGTCATAGAATGACTTAAGAAAAACGGTAGGTTAGCTCAGATAGATGTAAGAACGATACATGCCATTGGGACAGACCCGAGCGGCCTGGGGATGATGCAGCCCAAGGGGTACCCCCAGCAGAGTAAGTTAAAGATGCAGAAAGATACATGCCGCAGGGGCAAGCCCGTGCAACCTGGGAATGATGCTGCCCGAGGGGCGCTCCCAGCTGAGTAAACCGGAAAATGTCACCAGGTAGCGTTGTCGAAGGAGTGTTGAAGTAGCTGATGATGCGTGCCGAAGAGTCGCTCCTCACGAGCCACCAAGGCCCTGAGCCTCAGGAGGCTCTAGGGGCTCGGGTGGTTCCTTGAGGACCGTTGCCATTTCCGCCAAGACTGCGTGGTGCCTGGCCTCCTGAGCCGCCAGGATGCTCCGTAGATGATGCTGGTGGGTGACAGCCGCGCTCGGAAAGCCAAACGGCATGTGAACGTAGCTGTGAGGTGGGCCCTCGCACCAGCCAGTGTGTAAAGGCCAGAAGCGCTCTTGAGACGCGGCCCTATTGAGCCCTGGAATGTTGACGCAGACACACAGTCCGCCGTCCTCGCCGGGATGGGGAGCTGCACCGGGTGGTGGGAGGTGGTCGCCGCGCATGGTCCTTGCTTCTTGAAGCTCCTGGGTGGCCTTGATGATGAACTCCTGAGCACCAGGCGCTCCTTGTCCAGTGCCCTCTTAAGGGAAACGTGCAGCAAGGCACGCCTCCACGTGGTGCCCGAGCGCCTCCCTCGTGATGTTGGCTAGGTCTGAGGCCCTCTAGAAGAGAGTCCCCGAGCCTTGCCCGAGGAGGGCTCTCGGCTTGCCTTCCTATGTGAGGGAGGGAGGCACCCCAGCTGTGGGCGCGGATCTTGAGGTGGTGCCATTGGAGATGCCGCTCTACTGATGCCCTGTATGGAGTAATTGCTTGTTCTTCTTGGGGATGGCCTTAGGAGGGTACAGGGTGCGTGCGTTGTCTGGGTCTTCGATCACAGTGGCTTGGAAGGCGCGCTCAAGGGAGCACACCACATCTCTTTCTTTGCAGGGGACCGCGATGATGCCTCCACTCCCCGGCATCTTGAAGACATTGTAGCCGTGGTGGGTCACCGCCATAAACTTGGCCAATGCTGGATACCCAAGGATGGCGTTGTACGACAGACGGATGTGGGCGACGTGGAAGTCGATGAGCTCGGTGCGGTAGTTGTTGCGCTGGCCGAAGATGACAGGGAGGCAGACCTGCCCTATCGGGGTGGTGGAGCCATCGGTCACTCCTGAGAAAGGCTTGGTAGGTTGTAGCTGGTCATATGGCACTTGGAGGTTGTCGAACGTCTCGACTGACAAGATATTGAGCCCCGCACCGCCATCGATCAGGGTCTTGGTGACTTGGACGTTGCTGATGATGGGTGAGCAGAGCATCGGGAGGACGTCGGTGGTTGCGGCGCCCTTGAGCTGGTCCACCGAGCTGAAGGTGATGGCTTGCTTGGACCACCTGAGCGGGTGCGTGGCCTCGAGCCTAGGGACGGCCGCGTTCCCCTCGCGAGAAAACTGCTTGAAGGTGCGCTGGGAAGCTGGGGCCTGAGCACCACCTAAGATACAGGCGATAGCGCGCGGCTCCTGGAAGCCCCCAGCCCCCTCATCCTGATGGTGGTCGTCGTTCCTCCTTGGCGGTTGCGGCAGCGAAGGGAGGCCAGGATTGCCCTAAGGACGGTCCTCGCATGGCTGGTCCCTCCAAGCACCCTCACGAGGCTGTTCCTGCCAGTGGTCCTCACGAAGCCGGTCGCGCCACTCCTGGCGGGGGCCGTGGTCGTCCCAACGTCCTCCACTTCATCCTCCTCCTCATCCATAGCCTCGGTCGTTGCGCTCGGGGCGTCGACTGAAGCGTCCATATCGGATGGCCCTGAGCTCTTGACAATCGTTGGTGTTGTGGCTATGTACGTTGTGGAAGGCACAGAACGAACAACTACTCTTGGATGACTTGGGGTGGTCCTGGCCGCGCTTCGTGTCTGGCTCCGCCGCGAGCATGACTACTCCCTTGCGCTTCATGTCCTTGGCCTTGGCTTTCTTCTCTTCTAGGTCGGAAGGAGGGAGCTCGAGGAGGGAGAGGCGCCCTTCCTCATCTCTTGCGCACTTGGTCACCATGTTGAACATCTCCAGAGCCGTGCATAGCTCCTCGTGGATGGCGAGCTCCTCCTTCATCTTGACGTCACAGACGCCATCGGAAAATGCTGAGATGATGGCCTCGTCCTTCACCTTGGGGATCTTGAGGCAAACATTGTTGAAGTGCTGGATGTACTTCTGCATGGTCTCTCCCGGGTGCTGCTCGATGCGGCGCCGGTCACCCGCGGCTGGAGGGCGGTCGCGAGTGCCTTGGAAGTTGGTGATGAAGCAGTCGCGCATCTCACCCTAGGAAGAGATTGCCCTTGGGGGCAAGTTCAGGCGCCACGAGCGGGCACCGTCCTTGAGAGCCATGGGGAACCAGTTCACCATGACTTTCTCGTCGCTGTTGGCCGCCTCGATGCTCAGCTCGTTGAGCTGTAAGAGCTCCGCAGTGTCGGGGGTGCCGTCGTAGCGAGGGGGCAGGTCTGTCTTGAACTTTCCAGGCTAGACATCGCTACATAGGTCCGGAGTGAAGGCCCGGCAGCCCGCTTTGGCCACAGGGGCCGTTTGCAGAGGCGGGGCCTGCTCTTGATGCCTGTGCACCGCCATCGCAAGCGGCACGAGGTCATGACATGGTGGTGCGGGGAGCGCAGGAGTGTTTTCTTGGGGTCGAGGGACCTCCTGGTAGCTTCCTTCTTCGTGCACGGGCACTCGGCATGGCGGATCATGTCGCGGGACCACGCGTCTTGGGCAGAGGACACCGTCTTGATGTGGAGGAGGCGGGGGTGCTCCTTGAGCCGCGCGTCTCGGCGCGAGGGCGCCGTCTTGATGCAGAGGCAGTGGAGGCGCTCCATGAGCTTCGTCGCCCGTGGCTGGAGGTGGGCGAGGCACCGAGAGGGATGGTGCAGGAGAGCCCCCAGTGGCGCTGACGAGCTCGGCAATGCAGTCCAGGCAGTCTTCGTAGAGGTCGTCGACCGGGTAGTAATGCAGGAGCTCACGTGCCATGAGCAGCGCGGCCTGCGCATCCGCGGACGCACGACGAGTCAGCCGGAGTCAGCAACGGGGTGGCGGTGCGGCCGTCCCGCCACACAGAGGGGTGCAGCAATGACGCTTGTTGCTCGTTCGCTGCCGGGCCGGTGGCGGCGTTGGCTGCGGCTGATGGAGAACAGCGGGGAGGTCTGCGAATGGGTGCCGTCTGAGCGACGCAGGCGGCGAGGGCAGCGCGGCGCTCAGCATGGGCTCGGCGAGCGTCTGACATGGGTGTGATGGAGCTGCGGAACATGGATCAATGAAGGGAAAGCTTCAGCGCACCCCTACCTGGCACGCCAAATGTCGGATTTCGGGTTCTGGCAAAACCCTTAAGGTTCGAGCTCTAGGTGCGCACAAAGATCTCTCCTTCCACCTAGCTCACTCACTCACCACGATCTCAAAGCTCATCCCGTCGAACTCGTAGAACAAGGGACACAAGAATTTATACTGGTTTGGGCCACCGATGTGGTGTAATACCGGACTCCAGTGTTGTTCCTGCGCTACTTCATCATAGGCAAGCACTTGAGGTGACCCGTAAATGAGTTCCGTGGGGATAACTGCTTCTGCCCCATAGACTAGGGAGGAGTCTGCCCGGTAGTTCAATTTGGTGTCGTTTTGAGGGACCAAAGAAACACCGACAGCTCATCGATCCATTGACTGCTGCACTTGTGCAACTTATCAAATGTTCTTGTCTTGAGTCCTTGCAATACTTCAGCGTTCTCCCTCTAAGCTTGCCCATTGCTTCTGGGATGTGCGATAGAGGCAAATGAGATCTTGCTTCCAAGGGCATGACCATATTGCATGAAGGTGTGGCTCGTGAACTGGGTGTTGTTGTCAGTGATCATCTGGGCAGTGACTCCAAAGTACCACACCAATCCTTTCAAGAACTTGATAGCTGACTGAGAAGTCACCTTTCTCACGGCTTCTACTTCAGGCCACTATTTGTCAATTGCAGCGAACAAGAATTCAAAGCCCTAGCCAGCACGGGGAAAGGGCCGGGGATATTGAGCCCCCAGACCGAAAAGTCCATGACAAAGGGATTGTCTGAAGAGCTTGGGCATGCAGATGGATGTTCTTAGAATGGAAGTGGTAGGCTTCACATTTGGTGACTACCTCTACTACATCTTGGAGGGTTGTGGGCCAATAGAATCCCTGCCGCGATGCTTTCCCAACCAAAGCCCTTGATCCAATGTGGGAGCTGCACATGCCTTTGTGTATTTCTGCCAGCAGATCCTTTCCTTCTTCCCGACAAATGCACTTCAATTTCTCACCGTTGGGCCTTCTTCTATATAGTACGTCATCGACGAACTGATACATACTGGCCCGCCGGGTTACTCTTTCAGCTCTTCTTGCTCTTCAGGAAGTTCTCCAGTTTGGAGGAAATGAACTATGTGCCGTGCCCAAGTTGGAACCTGGGGCTCAGCAACGAGGACTAGTGGCACCCCCTCCTCCGTGGGACAGCACCCCTCGACCACGAGGACCAGTGGTCTGGTGGGAGGGGGTAGCTCAGCAGCTGAAGGGGAGTTGTTCCTATTGAGCTTTATGTCCGGAGCCTCAAGAGGCTCTACCAGGAGAGGCTTGCCGGAGTCCAGTTTTCTCCTCTTTTGGGCTGAGTAAGAAGGAGAATAAAAGTTCATGGTTCCACAGGGAGCTTTTGCGCAGCACACTATGACAGATGATCAGCAATGCTGTTTTCCGCATGGGGTACGTGCTCTGTTTGCAATCCATCGAAGCGCTCCTCCAGCCTTCTCACTTCCTCAATGTATGCCTCCATCAATGGACTTTGGTAATCCTTGTTGACTTGTCTCACCACAAGTTGTGAATCTCCTCGGATAATTAGCTTCTTGATCCCGAATTATGTTGCAATCCTGAGCCCGGCAACGAGCCCTTCATACTCTGCAGTATTGTTAGTCGCCTCCTCCCGGGTAAAATGCATCTAGACAACGTACTTCAGGTGCTCTCTTGTGGGAGGAATGAGAAGTTGTAGCGACCCGGTCCCAATGGATTGAAGTCTCTGTGCTTAAGTGTCATCCCTGGATCGGTATGCTAACACACATAGTACTCGAGGATTCATAATAGAGTTCAATCACACACTTATTACATTGAGGTCCTCATAAAGAGTATTTATTACATAACAGAACTAAGTGCATGACAACGACCTATCGCACCTTAATCCTCGTCTTAAAACTCTGCAATGTGAGACGTTGCAGCCGTGTAGGTCAGCACATGGAATATGCTGGCAAAGTCACACTATAGCAATAATGATGAGCAAATATCTACCGCTACATGCATATTTGGCTGGTGGAGGCTCTAAGTTAAATTTTTGCATAAAGCTAATTTTTCCCTACAACAAAGGAATAAATTTTGTTTACTACTAAGTTAAATTAACCATATTGAGAAGGTTCCTCCATCTCAATCCCAAAATCACCAAGTCATTAGTAGCCTAACAATTTAATTATATAGAGTGATGAGATACACCAATAATTCACTTCGAGATACTCAAAGATGTCCATAACCAGGGACACGGGTAATCATGATTAGTTTGTACACTCTGCAGAGCTTTGTGCACTTTTCCCCACAAGAGTCGACCGCATCCATGATTGGAAGATTGAGACATGGCCTTTCAGAAGCATTAACTCTTTACCTTGGGTAGACCGGTACTCCTACTTTCCACTACATCTGCTAGTCCACCACTAAAAGAGGTCACACAACTTACTCAACTATGCCAGAGCCCATAATGGCTTGTGGCTGCACACAGAAGTTTCTAGGCATGAATAATTATATGATCCCTTTGAGCCTGGGTGGCATTCCTTAGGATGATCACACGGGTCCTCCGGGATCTCCTAGGACAACACTGGATTCTCTAGGTGCATGCAACCAATCCACCCAGATGCATATTTCTGTTGCCACCTTAAACTTTCCCTTAATTATTATTACACTCGCAACTTTCATGAATCTCACATACCAATCCCATCTATGAGCATGGCTAACAAAATAGTAACAAACTTATATTCCCGTGGTGATCACAAGTCATAGGTTCCTACCTCATGAACTACATAGCAATCCCACATGTACCCAAGTCATACTCATGCAAATCATTGAGGGGTGAAACTAATGCAAGTAAAACTGGGTATTGAAGGAGTATGATCAAAGTGTAACTTGCCTTGCTGATGATCGTTAAACCCAAGAGACTCGTAGTACAGAGCTTCGCACTCCGGAAAATCTATCGTAAACAAACAATAGCATACATAAGCACTCATGCACAAGATACAAAGAAAAGATCTCGGAAAACTTTGAAAACAAGCAAATAGCTCTTGCGAATAGAAAACAATTTTCAATAGTACTAAAATTATGTGGATTATATCTTAACAGAAAGTTTAGGTCAAGAGCTTTAATTTGCAAAAAGAATCAACTCAAATGGAGTTACGAAACTCAAGATACGATCAAAATAAGTTCAAATTGAAATCTGTTTGGATTCAAAATTTAAAAGTTTCAAAACTAAATTTGAGTTGGTTTTCTGGATAGATGAGATCATACTGAAAAGTTTGGCATTGGTTTCATTGAATTCGGACAAACGGGGAAAAAGTAATGAGGGTTTGAAAAACAAGGACTAATCTCTAAAAAGAAAACTAGCGAATAGGTCCCTGGCAGAAAATAAAAGAAAAAAAATAAATCTACCGAACGAACGTTCGCTACAAAACCTAATTCAACAAAAATCATTCGCTAAACAGAAAACGTTCTCTAAAAAAAACAATACAGGTTAAAAAGTGAAACAAAACCGGATCGGTTCGGCGACGGTTTTTACCGGTCGGCTGGCGGCGGCGGGTTCGTCGATAGTGGCGGCTTCGGATGGCGGCGACAGCTCTGGCGAACTTGGGGACGTCAGCGGCGGACGGCAGGGCGGTGGCAAGGCGCGGCGTGGGTGGCGGCTAGCTGCGCGGCGGCAACGGCGAGTTGTGAGGCTGCGGCTGAGGAGAGGGGGGGCTCGTCTTACAAAGGCCGGGGGCGGTGTTTCTTGCGGGAGGGCGCAGGAGAGTCCGTTCTCGGCACGGACGCTGAGGTCGGCAAGGCGGCGCGCTGTGGTGCAACTGGAGTCCACCCCGAGCTTCGGGACGGCGGCGCTTGGGTGGGCCGGCTGGGCTGGCTGGCTGAGCCGCGGGCCAGTTCGGTCGGCCGAATTTTTTTTATAAATACTTTTTGAGAAATATGAAAAATCAGAAAAATATAATAAATATATTTTTAAAAATAGCATAAAAATTCACAAATAACTAGGGCCTTATTAATGACCTTGTGAACATTTTTGTGAGCCTAAATGTCTAAAATAAAAACAAACATTTTAGTACCAATGAAATTGCATAAAATAAATATTTTTGCAAATAAAAATCCAATAAACGTATTTTGACTCAAAATTCAATTTCCAATAATTCTATTATGTTTTTGAAGAAGTCGTGTTATCTTCTCTCATTATTTTATTTATTTTAAAAATATTGGAACTGAAAATTGACAAAATTTGTTTGATCGAAACCCACTTGGAAAGAAATAAAAATGTGGATCTTTTTGGGAAACTTCCAACTCTCTCATTTTGGTCCTTGAGTTGCTTAAAGTCCCTTGGAACAACTTCCAACAAAATCTAAATTCAAAAATGCTCACATTATGAATGCATATGAATGATCTATATGATAACATCCAAATTGAAAAATTGGGACGGTGAAAGTACCATCAGCGCCAGCCAGCCCTGCTAGGACCTTTTTCACATGGGGTGCAGCAGCCTTGGAACTCTTGTTGTTGGAACTCTCCGACAATGCATCAACGGGCACAATGTTCTCCGAGGAGATACATTTCCCCTATTCCTTGATGGCATCCTTGCTACCTCTCTGCTTTCTCTTGCTTTCCAAAGTGGGACTAGTGACCTCAGCGTCCTCTGCTGCGACTGCGTCCCGTTACATCTTGTCCACGCAAATGACTGCGTCCTTCTCGTCTGACGGAAGGGAAATGATGCCCACTGGCCCTGGCATCTTCAAGGTGTTGTAAGCATAGTGGGATGCTGCCATGAATTTGGCCAGAGTTGGGCGTCCAAGAATTCTGTTGTACAGCAGGGGCAGCTCGACCAAATCAAACACAACTTTCTCAGTTTGGTAATTCAACTCTCCCCTGAACATTACTGGCAGTGTGATCTTACCCTTAGGACGACTCATGCTGGGCTTGATTCCTTGAACTGTGCCCTTGAACTTGAGCTCTTCCTCTGCTATCTAAAGTTTGTTGATGACCTTTGGAGAAATCAGATTCAACCCGGCCCCGCCGTCAACCAACATCTTTGTGACTTTGAGGTTGCGGATTGTTGGTGCGACCAACAACGGCAAGCACCCTACTGCGGTGGTGTGATTAGGGTGGTCCTCTTTGTCAATGATGATGGGCGTGTGTGACCAGTTGAGCGGCTTCCGAGAGTTTTCCCCTGGCTCCATGGCGTTGACTTTATGTGCCCGCTGTTTAAGCTGGCGGTGAGAGGAGTGCAGAGATGCTCCCCCGTCAATGCACAAGGCGTCAGTGGCCTTCTGGAATTCCTACTCGTTGGTTTCCTCTTCATCCCCTTCATCACTCTCATCATCGCAATCTTCCTTCTCACGGCCTCTGGCGGGTTTTCCTTGATTCTGATGAGCCTTGTCGGGACGACTTGCTTCGCCGCCCGACCCTTTCCGCCAGCACCATTCTGACCTTTCTCCTGATCACGCTTCTCATACTCAGCACTCTGCTTCTTGATGAGCTATTCAACTTGATGGCACTTCTGGAGATCGTGGCCCTTGATCCAATGAATCTTGCAGTACGGCCATCACCTTTCCCAGCCTTCTCGGCAACCGCAGCCTCCCGGCAGTCAGTGCACGCGGCAACCTTCTTGCCAGGTACCTCGGCCTTAGCCTTGTTGCCGATACTAGGCATGCCCGATCCCTCAACAATCATCACTGCCTTATCCTTGCGCCTCTTGTTGCGCTTCTTGTTTTTCTTTTTCTGACTAGTGGCCTTGTCATCTTCCTTTGAGTCGGTGTCGACGCCATCTTCTTCCCCAGGGAGTTTCTTCCCCTCCTCCACCCGAGCACAGTTGTCCACCAAGGCGTAAAGCTCCTTCACTGTGTTGGGAAACCAAACTGTGGCACCCCGGCTCAGAGAGCCCAGAACGCCCCAGATTCCAGCCCAGAGATCGAGGTAAGTCTCTGGAATACGACGCTGCTTGGCATAGAACAAATCAGCTCTTTATTACAATCGATATGGATATAAGGGTTCCGATATAACAGAGAATTACATCAGCCCAACGACACTACGCATGCCATGTTTGCTCTATGCAAGCAGCAGAACAACTCGCAGCAGTGGAAGAGTGACGATGACGATGGACTCCACTCCACAGGGACTCTGGCTGGAAGGTTTATCCTAGCACCCAAACTCAAGATCCTCGGCAAACAAGCAAGTAGACAAGGAATGACCTGCAAACTGAAACTGACATGCTAGGTTAGTACATTGAATGTACTTGCAAGCTCACATCAACCAAAAGCAATCAAGACAAACAACAACATGGCATTTACAGGTTACTTAGCAATGATGAACATGATACAGCCAGAGCAACATGGCATGAACATGGTGAACAAGATAGCACTAGAACAATACCAGATGAGCATGGCATGAACATACGATGATACTAGCATGCAACATTTTGACAATATCATGCACCAACTTACTCTGTTCGGGGTTACCTCGTAACCACCACATGTATCACTTACCATCATGGTCATCACATGATCACCTCAGTATCAAATCAAGCTTGGTATTAACAATACCATAGTAATCATTACATGACCACAAGGAGCTTGATCTTTACCCTTTATTCTTGCATAACACCATAAACCTCAGCCATCTTTGGTATCCTCGATACCGATGTGATCCTCTCACGATCACATAAGGATCAACCACTCCTTTCATCATCGAACTGGCATTGTTATTAAACAGGTTATTATTACTGTTGACCCATAGTGTGACCTACTACGAACTAGGCCCTTATCCGTGGGCACGGCTATCGATAGATTAAACACACTCTGCAGAGGTTAGCACACTGTACCCACACCACGGAACCCAAGGCCTCATGCTCCCATTCGGGTGGACCAACGGCGTTCCGACAAAACCGATCTATTGCTAAGACACTCTCCTGGACACTCCAACCAAATACCCTTTTGGGATAAGTCATTGGTGGCCCCGATGTCACTTCATGACACCCAACGACCACCGTCGTGGCAAAACATAAACGGTCCCATACAGGGACAATGGATCCATACAACTCAGGCACACAAGGCTTATGTCCGCCTACCTGATCAAGGTAGTGCGCACCCATAACCTTCCCTAGTTGGAGGCACAGGCGAGAGGCATGCATGACAATAGACGGAGTTAGGATCCCCCATAAAGCAAGTGTGGCTGCACTACGACTCAGCCAAAAGGTGTTCAAGTTTAATTAAAGTCCGATTAAACTTGAATGCAAATGATGTTGAGTCATATAATATAACATGATGAAATAAAAGTGCATATGAGCATCACATCAACATGAGCATGGGTAGAGCAACATAACCATATGAATCATTATCATCAATAATAAAAAATCACTTAGTCTATTTGATGCATATGAGCATGGCATAGCGATAATCATACGTAACACAGGTGCTTCATAGCAGAAGGTAATCAGGCATCAGATGAGCATCACTATCACCAACATGTACTGCTACCAAGCATGACATATGAGAATAATACTAGCAAATAGTACATACTTACAAGGTGCATAAGAGCATATCATGAAAATAAGCATGTATCCATAAGCATAACTAAAGCGGTACTAGTAGTATTAAACGAGCAACCATTTATTAAATATTCAAGTGAAAACCATGGCTACTGCAAATCCATCATGCAAGTGGCTGTCGTGGCTTGCCTGGGGTTGCCGGATACTCCAGGAAGAGGTACGGTGAAGTCACGAGACGATTTACCGGACACTTCACTCTCGGAGGGGGGCTAGAATAGGGCATGGGCATAAAGGTCATTTTCACTATTGGACCATGATGCGGATCATCCCAAGGTCATCCCCATGGACCTACCTACGTCTCCTATGACACCACTTGGACCAATGACAAGTGCCCGAGCAAAGGCTATCGAAGATAAGGTGAACTCGCTCCTCTCCGAACTACCACTTTCTATACATGAGACATGGCTACTACCTCTAATTCTTTTTCATAACAAAATTATTTCTTCATAATCAAATATTACTTCTAATGACTTGAACTAACTTAGTTATCTTTAACCTTCTGTAAACAAAACATATTAACATAAACAAGCATTCAACAGAATAAACATATATTTATTCTAGTGATTTAGATGCATGAACTAAATCATTCATTCAAGTTGAAAGATCACAAATATTGCAATGGCACCATGAAAATGTTGATGTGGCTTGCCTTAGTGCAGATGAGGTTCACACTCCTCCTGGTGATCCTCAAGACAAGCTTCACCTTCTGAAATCAATTAAAAACATAAAAATAAAACATCAAGAAACACTCTAAAAATCACCAGAAAATCTAGACAGTAGGGAAAATCTCATTTTTGGTGAGCTGCTAAATATTTTCATAAAGAACCTAATGCAAAAAGAATCAATTCATTTGGACTTAGTGTTAAGAAGTTGTGGCTGTTTGAAGCTCTCTGCTTAGATTTGAATTTGATTTAAATAAAAACAGATCTGGGGGTGACGTTGAAGACGTAAACCCACGCGGCGCCACCGCTCGTACCGCTTCAAGTGCGGCCAGAGTGGCTGACATCAGGCCCCGCTGGTCAGGTGAGAGGGAAGGGGAGGCTCCGTCGAAGCACACGCCGGTGAGGAGGGCATCTTGGCCGGGGCTAGAGGGATAGATCGAGAGAGGAGACCGAGGCGCACCTACCTGTACCCGTCGATTAGCTAGGGGTGGTCGGACGGTGTTGGAACGAGACTCTCCAACAGCGGCAGAGAGCAGAGGTCGCCGGAGTTGGAGATGACGGTGACCAGAGGTTGCACTAGTGGCTCCAACCGGGTCGGACGGCACAACTGAAGCACGACGGAGGCTCTGGAAGAGTAGCTTGAGCTCGGGTGGGACTGGAATGGTGGGGGTGAACCGAGGGAATCACCAGTGAGCTTGAGCTCGGGGACAGTGGCCCGAGGCCTGCCCGGCTGGGCTACGGCTTCCTACGGTCTTGTGGAGTGTGTGAGGTGGGTTTGTGATGCTCTAGAGGGCTAGGGAGGGCTGTATTTATAGCCGAGCGAGGTGAGGGGTTCGGGTTCAGCCAGAGGACACTTGGACATGGCGCCCGGTGATGAACAGTGTTAGTGATCATGGGGGAAGGCGACGCAGCTCACGCGGGCACTGTGAGTGGGCGGCGATGAGCACATGATCGAGGGGGTGGCGACGAACACAATGCGCGGCGCACTGTTCTGTTTGCCGGACCATGCCCGTGCTCGCTGCGGCGAGCTCCGACGTCGGCGAGCGCAAGGAGGGAGTTAAGGGAGTAGAGACGGTGATGGTGGCGAGGTTTGGCAAGGTGTGGCAGCCGGGGAAGCGAGTACGCGACGCACAGAGCGCTCGGCGGTAGCTAGAGCGCATCGGCTAGCAGGCTGGCACCATGCACACGCGTGATCACCGCGTGCACTTCGGCATAGAGCCATGGCCGGCCCCAATTTCATGTCTGGCGTGTATTCCTTAATGGCTAGGGTTGTGCCAATGCTTTGAGTCGAGCTCAAGTGCCGTAAATTGGAGTGTTACTTCGTGGTAAGTTTTTGGACAGTAATTTAAGAGTTAACTGTGGTCAAACTAGTGGGAGTTGAGAGTTGAACTTTGGAGGCTAGCAATCATCTAGGAAGGTAATGATGCACAAGAAAATTCAGCAGCATTGCAGCAAGTAAAATGGTAGTTGCTATAGAAACTACCATTTCTGTCTAGAACTAAAAATATTTTCTATAGAAAAAATATTCCAAAAAGTGAGCCAATATTATTTCTCAGGAAGGTGCCCTAGGGTTCAAAGAATATTTGGGAATTTTTCAGATTTTTGTGGGCAAGAAAAATTGGGGCCGCTTTGGAACACAAGTGGCTGGTTAGGGTTTTGGAGAAGAAAATGAATATTTTTCATTTGAGAAAAATAGTAATAATATTATTTTGAGGTTGACCAGAGAAGAAATGATGGCTTGGGTGAGGGATGAGTCACTTGTGTGAAAATCAAGGTGATGCCCAAGTGTTAAGTCCAACTGAAATGATTCAAAACACCAGATTCAAATCAAAACCAAATAAAAGTCAGAAAAAGAAGAGAGGGAAAAAACCAGGCTGTCACAAACCTCCCCCACTTAGGATGAATCTCGTCCTCAAATTTGGTTGCTCGGGAAAACAATTGTGGATAGTTTGCCTTTAGGAATTCTTCTCGTTCCCAAGTTGCTTCTGCCTCTGTGTGATGCTCCCACTAAACCTTGTAGAATTTTCTTATTTTACTATAAGTGACCCTTTCTATCTCATCCAAAATCCTGAATGGTCTCTCTTCATACGTTAAATCCTTAGCCAACTATATTTCTGTCATAGCAGTCTTTTTCTTGGGCGGCAATATACATTATCTCAAGTGTGAGACAGGGAACACATCGTGCACTTCTGACAATTCTGGGGGCAGTTCCAACTGATATGCAACAATACCCACTCTGTACATAATTGGGAATGGACCAGTAAACCTGGGTGCCAATTTTCCGCGAGTCTGAAACCTCTTGACTCCTTTCATAGGAGTGACTTGGAGGTATACATGCTCTCCGGGTTCAAAACTGATCTGTCGGTGTTTTGCATCATAGTAACTCTTTTGTCGGGATTTGGCTAATTGCAATCGGTCTCGGATTTCCTTGACTTGCTTTTCGGCTTCCATCATGAGATCTGTTTCGAAAATGCGGCTATTTCCGGTTTCAGACCAATTAAACGGAGTGCGACACTTACGGCCATACAGAGCCTCATAAGGTGACATCTTTAAATTGGTCTGGAAACTATTGGTGTAGGAGAACTCGGCATACGACAGACAGTCTTCCCATTAGGCCCTAGGGCCAAGGCACATGCTCAAAGCATATCTTTGAGTATTTGGTTTACCCGCTCAGTCTGTCCATCGGTCTGGGGATGATAAGCGGTACTATATTTTAGGGCTGTCCCCAAAGCATGATGGAGACGTGACCAGAAAGCGAAGGTAAATATTGACCCCTAGTCTGAAGTGACTGTTCGAGTTACTCCATGTAGACTAACTATTCTTGACACATACAATTGTGCGAGTTGATTGGCTCGGTATGTGGTTTTGATGGGGATAAAATGAGCTACCATGGTTAAGGTGTCCACTATGACCCATACTGCATCATTGCCTCATGAGTCTTTGGCAGCCCTGTGATAAAATCCATGCAGACATCATCCCACTTTCATTGTGAAATGAGCAATGATTGGAGGAGTCCGGTTGGTTTCTGGTGTTCCGCCTTCACTTTTTTGCATATGTCGCAACAGGCCACAAAAAAGGCGATATCCTTCTTCATTCCATCCCACCAGAATATCTGCCGAAGGTCTTCGTACATTTTCGTGCCTCTAGGGTGAATAGAGTACGAAGATTTGTGTGCTTCTGACAGTATCCTCTTCCTTAAGTCGGCTTGATTTGGTACACAAATCCTTCCGCGGAACCTTAGTGTACCTTGCTGATCCTTAGAAAAATCTGGGTCCGTCCTACCAACATATGCCTGGCATGTTTTTCTAGCACTAGGTCATTTGGATGGGCCTTGCAGATCTCATCATCGAGGGTAGGAGTAATTTACATAATATTAGCAAGACCCACATCAACTATGACCAGGTGGAGCTGGGTAATATCTTCCTAAAGTTCGGGAGGCAAGGATTCCATCATGGCATTCAGACTGACACGCTTTCGGCTGAGTGCATCGGCAACCACGTTGGCCTTACCCAAGTGATAATTAATTCCAAGATCATAATACATGACTAATTCAAGCCATCTTCGTTGGCGGAGGTTTAAATCTGGCTGAGTAAAGATGTACTTGAGGCTTTTGTGGTCAGTAAATATATGACACCTCTCTCTAATGAGATAGTGCCTCCAGATTTTTAGAGCATGAACCACTTTTGCTAATTCCAGATCATGAGTAGGATAGTTCCCTTCATGGGGGTGTAACTATCGAGATGCATATGATACCACCTTGCCTTCTTGCATAAGTACGCATCTGAGACCTTGTCGGGAAGCATCACAGTACACATCAAAGCTGCGGTAGATGTCTGGAAGAGTCAACACAGGTGCCATTATCAGTCTAGTTTTCAGCTCATTGAAACTTTTCTCACAATCCTCAGTCCATTCAAATTTCTTATATTTCTTGAGAAGCTCAGTCATTGGCTTGGCAATCTTAGAGAAACCTTCAGTGAAACGACGGTAGTATCCGGCTAATCCAAGGAAACTCCGGATTTGGGATATTGTTGTGGGTACCAGCCAATCAAGCACGTCCTTCACCTAGCTGGGATCCACGGCTATACCTTCTGCTGACAGTATATGCCCAAGAAATCCAACTTGCTTGAGAAAAAACTCACATTTACTAAATTTGGCGTATAGCGGATGGTCACGGAGTCTTTATAAGACAGCTCTGAGGTGTCCCTTGTGCTCTTCTTCACTTTTTGAGTATATTAGGATATCATCGATGAAAACCACCACAAATTTATCCAGGAAGTCCATAAATACTTTATTCATCATATGCATGAAGAAAGTAGGGGCATTGGTGAGGCCAAAGGACATGACGGTATATTCATAAAGACCATACCGGGCAGTGAACGCGGTCTTAGAAATATCTTCCTTTTTAATGTTGAGTTGGTGGTACCCTATCCTTAAATCAATTTTGGAGAATACCTTTGCCCACTGAGTTGATCAAATAAGTCGTCAATCCTAGGCAGCGGATATTTGTTTTGATGGTGACATCATTCAGCTGACGGTAATCCACACACATGCGGATACTGCCATCCTTCTTATCCATGAATGTTGCGGGTGATCCCCATGCTGAAGAGCTGGGTCGGATATAACCTTTTTGGAGCATCTCATAAAGTTGTTTCTTTAACTCCACTAATTCGGACGAAGGCATTCGATAATATTTCTTATGTATCCGTACAGTTCCTGGCACAAGATCTATTGCAAAGTCAAGCTCTCGGTCTGGCGGCATGCCTGGCAGTTGTTCTGGGAATACATCGAGAAACTCACTAACCACAGGAATGAATTCCAATTCACTAGCCATAGCGGTGAAGACCATTTCTTTCTTGGGTATGCTTCTGCGGGCATAGAATTTTGTAGTTTGTCCTTCTTGACTTGTCAAGGTGACTTCTCGGGTTGCGTAGTTAATGCATACTTGGTATTGGGTTAACCAATTCATTCCTAAGATAATGTCCAATTTGGCAGATTCAATGACTATCAAGGAAGTTGGAAACCGGACTCCGTTGATATTTATTTCCAGATTACGACAGACCAGATTGCTTCTGAGCAGAGATCCCGGGGATTGTATCAGCATATTCTTGCTTAAAATCGAACAAGAAAATTTGTTTTGGGCAGCAAAACTCCGTGAAATAAAAGAGTGGGAAGCCCCTGAGTCAAATAAAATTATGGCAGGTATGCTATTAACAGAAAACATATCAATGATGACTTCGGGGTTATCTTTTGCTTAGTCTGCGGAGAGGTGATGGACTTGCCCGGCGATGTGTTGCTGGACAGGGTGTGGCCCCATAAAGTTGACTTGTGGCCTGAACGGAGCATTAGTCTTGTCGTTCTTGGGACACTGCCTGGCATAATGTCCGGTTTGTCCACAACTAAAACAAGAATTGTTGCACTAGCACTCTTCTTGCACCAGGTTGGTCACCACATTCTTGACTTGTGTACTGGTTTTGTTAACATTCTTCTGCCAATTGGGCTTGTACTTTACTTGAGTATGCTACCAAGTCCGAGCCTTTTGCACTGGCTGAACATCTTTCCTAGGCTCGAACTTGCGCTTGTGATCGTTAGTGGAATGTTTGTTTTCCTGTATGAGCTTGTGCTCCCTTTCAGCAATGAGGGCCTTGTTTACCAGAGTTTGGAAATCTAGAAAATCAAACATACTGAGTGTGCACCGGAGATGCTGGTTTAATCCTCCATGAAATCGGTCAATCTTTCTTTCTTGTGTGGCCATATCATAGAGGGAGTAACAGGCCAAATGATTGAACTTATGCAAATATTCACTCATAGACTGACTTCCTTGGATGAGCGTGACGAATTCGCGTTGCTTGACCTTCATAATACCAGCAGGAAGATGGTATTTACGAAAGTGATCTTTGAATTTTGCCCAAGTGATTTCCTCATCAGTAGGCCACATGGCTTTCGCATTTTCCCACCATACAGCGGCAACTCCTTCCAGATAATATGTTTTAAACAGAACCTTGTCATCCTCTTCAGTATGAGCAACCTCAAGTTTCTTGTCAATAGATCATAATCAATCGTCTGCGTCCAAAAGATAAATGACCTGATTGAAACTGGGAGGCTTGGTTCGCTGAAAATCTGACAGTTTGGAGTGATGACCGTTCTGATTTCCATTCTGCCCAGCCAAATCTTGCACACTTCTTAATATTTTGAGTAGATCATTATTCCTTCTTTCCTCAAGCATGTGTAAAATTTTCTAAGTGGAGGGTGGATTTTGCAGTGGAGGCAGTGGTGGAACGTATGGCTCGGGAGAGTGCCCTGCCAGTCGTGCGGAACGACGAATAGGGACATCCTCACAAGCGGCACTACTGCTACCTCCCCGCATCGTCCTATTATTTGTTTTTCCCAAGACAGTGCAACCGAGATGAGAAACATCCAAAAATAGTGGGGAAAAGCCAGCGACAAAACCTGAAAGAAAACGGAATACGAAAGAAGCACGGAAAATAAAAGAAAGTTCCAACATAATTATACATAGACTCATACATAAAAGGTAAATGACATGATAAGTTTGACTACTCTCATACATAGAATGGGGCATCGTGACTCGTACAACTACATCCGTACATCAACATGACAACTGCGGATACTCAGTTGCTCTAATGCTCTTCTGGTGCGACGGGGTCCACTCCTGAAGTGGACTCGGATCCTGAACTGAAGACATTAACCGAGACCTTCGGGTTAAAGGTAACACGACGATGCTGCCTCGAGGGCTCTCCCTCCGGAGCAGGTGCAGGATGAGGCTGAAGCATCAGGGCTATGGGGGTAGTGAGAAGGGAAACCCACTCAGCAGGAGCACTGAGAGGATTCACGGTCGAGGTGCCCGAGCTACTCGGAGGAGTAACTGGTGAAATAGGCGAGCTAGAACCGGGTGGAATATAAGGGGTAAATCCCGTAGATGATGGAGTAGAGAATGCCCTAGTGGCCGCTAAAGCAGTGCGAGCACGAGTCAGCTCTCGAGCCAGCTCATGAATCAGAAGGTAGCTAGCAGTGATGTAGCCAGAAAGGTGGCTAGCAGTACTATCAGACTCCGGATCAATGACAGGAAAACGGACACGACCATTGTCGTGCAAGGAAGGATAGTAGTGGAAACCTGGGTGGTTCTGCGCAACTTGACGAGGACCTCAAATGAGGCAAACTGGACAGCCTGAGAAGCGGTAGAAGCGAAACCGCTCCTGGAGGTACGAATGTAAGTGTTGGAAGATGAACTAGTATGCAGAGTAACCAATGCGTGATACTCATACACTGAGTCTGCTAGACGCTCCCGGTACACACAATAAATTGGATCGCACCGAGAGGGTACAGCCGACGCCACACGTTACGAAGGAGATGCAGCAACGTGTACGGCATCAGCTGTAACTGGCACGGATACGGCACCAGAGTCATCTACAGTCACATCCATTAGAATGTTAGAATAACAATAAAATGAGTGCATGCAAGGCAACAATCAACTACAAACACTACCGGCACTCAACTTTTAGTCTAACTAGCGTCCGGTTAACACGTCAGAAGTCTAGCATGTCCTACAGTCAGCGCGGCTCTAATAACAAGCGTTCTGGCACCCCGGCTCAGTGCAACCGGTTTACCTTGCATTGCCAGCCCAGAGATCTTGTCTTCTGGCAACACACAACATCTTGGTACAGAAAACAACCGCTTTTATTGATGCTAGCGGAACAAAGTTTGTATTACAACAAGTTGCGAGGCCAAGCAGCAGACACGGTACGGCTGAACAATATGTACATTATTTAATGAACACAAAGAGGGCCTCGATCACAACAACTACATGGCAGTAGAAAGAAGACATAGCGGAACTCCATAGCACAGGGACACCGATGTGGACACGAACTAGACTCGGACAGCACTCCGTTCCAACAAGACTTTCCTGAAATCTCACATGACACGCCAAGTCAGTACATTGAATGTACTTGCAAGCTCACAACAAGCATACTCATAATGACAAACAATATCGTGATATTAAGCAGGTTATCATCAATGCAAGAACATATGAGTGATGGAGTGAATAAAATCTCGTGCCTCAAGTCCCTCGGTCTTGCTTACCATACGGGTTACCTCGTAACCAAGTAGTGATATTTCTCGGATCACAAACGGACCAACATCTTGGTCTTTAAATGGGTTACCTCGTAACCAATCGGTGATATTTCTGGATCACAAACTGACCAACAGCTTGGTCCCCATAATCAGAATGGTTTCTCAACCATCCTCTTCCCAACAGTGCAATGTTATTAGCTTTAGTGTGCAATATTATTTAAAAGTTGACCCATGGTGTGACCTACTCTCAAGCGTGTCCGTAACCGTGGACTCGGCTATCGATAGATTAAATACATTCTGCATAGGTAGCGCACTGTACCCACACCACGGAATCCGTGGCCTCGTACTCCCATTTGGGTGGACCAATGGCATTTCGACAGAACCCTTCCATTGCCATGACACTCTCCAGGCCACTCCGACTAACTCCCAACTGGGCTAAGTCATGGGTGGCCCCGTGTCTAACAAAGACACCAACGGCCACCATCGTGGAAAAACCATAAACGGTCCCAAACGGGGACAAGGTACCATCACAACAACGGGCACACAAGGTTATGTCTGCTTACCGGGCCAGGGTAACGCACGCCCATAACCTTCCCTCGTTGGAGGCACCGACCAAAGGCATGACAATAGACCGAATAAAGGCCTTCCCACAAAGGCAAATGTGGTTGCACTGGGAAAAACTCGATTCAGTGGCACCATGACCCGATCAACGGTATGTTCAAGTTGAGTTATTATCAAGTTCAAATTAAAGTAAAAATAACCGGTGTCATGATAAGCCATGAAAATGCAATCATATAACATGCATCACTTATCATAAAAATAATGGATCAACTATATCAATCACCAACCATTCCTATTAGAAACTCATAACACTTTTCTGGTTATGTTTATTCAGAAAACTTAACCATGACAATAACTTAGTATAATTTTTTCTCACTTACGAAAATATTAACCCAAACTAATTCTTTTTCATAACCAAATTATTTCGTCATAATCAAATATTACTTCTAATGACTTGAACTAACTTAGTTAGCTTTAACCTTCTGTAAACAAAACGTATTAACATAAACAAGCATTCAACAGAATAAACATATATTTATTCTAGTGATTTAGATGCATGAGTTAAATCATTCATTCAAGTTGAAAGATCACAAATATTGCAATGGCACCACGAAAATGTTGTTGTGGCTTGCCTTAGTGCGGATGAGGTTCACACTCCTCCTGGTGATCCTCAAGACAAGCTTGACCTTCTGAAAACAATTAAAAACATAAAAAGAAAACATCAAGAAACACTCTGAAATTCACTAGAAAATCTAGACAACAGGGAAAAAAAATCTCATTTTTGCTGAGCTGCTAAATATGTTCATAAAGAATCTAATGCAAAAAGAATCAATTCATTTGGACTTAGTGTTAAAAATTTGTGGCAGTTTGAAGCTCTCTCTTTAGATTTGAATTTGATTTAAATAAAAATAGATCTAGGGGTGACGTCGAAGACATAAACCCATGGGGCGCCACCACTCATACTGCTTCGAGTGCGGCTAGAGTGGCTAACAGTGGGCCCCGCTGGTCAGGTGAGAGGGAGGGGGAGAGGGAAACAGAGCACGGCAAGGCTCCGCCAGAGCACACGCCGGCGAGGAGGGCATCTTGGCCGGGTCTAGAGGGATAGATCGAGAGAGGAGACTGAGGCACACCTAGCCATACCAATAGATTAGCTAGGGGTGGCCGGACGGCATCGAAACGAGCCTGTCTTGTGGCAGCAAAGAGCAGAGGTCGCCGGAGTTGGAGATGACGGCGACCAGTGGCTCCAACCGGGTCGGACGGCACCACTGAAGCACGGCGGAGGCTCTGGAAGTGTAGCTTGAGCTCGGGAGGGACTGGAATGGTGGGAGTGAACCGAGGGAAGCACCGGCGAGCTTGAGCTTGGGGACGAAGGCCCGAGGCCTGCCCGGCCGGGCTACGGTTTCCTACGGTCTTATGGAGTGTGTGAGGTGGGTTTGTGATGCTCGAGAGGGCTGGGGAGGGTTGTATTTATGGGAGAGTGAGGTGAGGGGTTCGGGCTCTGCCGGAGGACACCTGGACATGGCGCCCGGTGATGAACGGCATTAGTGGGCGAGGGGAAGGCGACGCAGCTCACGCGGGCACTATGAGTGGGCGGCGACGAGCACAGGATCGAGGGGGTGGCGACGAACACAGTGCGCGGCGCACTGTTCTATTGGCCGTACCGCGCCCGTGCTTGCTACGGCGAGCTCCGGCGTCAGTGAGCGCTAGGAGGGAGTTATGGGAGTAGAGACGGTGATGGTGGCGAGGTTTGGCAAGGTGCGGCAACCGGGGAAGCGAGCACGCGATGCACAGAGCGCTCGGCGGCACCCAGAGCGCGTCGGCTAGCAGGCTGGCACCGTGCACACGTGTGGTCACCGCGTGCACTTCGGCATAGAGCCACGGCTCGCCCCAATTTCATATCTGGCATGTAGTCCTTAATGGTTAGGGTCGTGCCAATGCTTTGAGTCGAGCTTAGGTACTATAAATTGGAGTGTTACTTCCTGGTAAGTTTCTGGACAGTAACTTTGAGAGTTAACTGTGGTCAAACCAGTGGGAGTTGAGAGTTTAACTTTGGAGGCTATCAATCATCTAGGAAGGTAGTGATGCACAAGAAAATTCAGCAACATTGGAGCAAGTAAAATGGTAGTTGTTGTAGAAACTACCATTTCTGTCCAGAACTGAAAATATTTTCTGTAGCAAAAATATTCCAAAAAGTTAGGCAATATTTTTGCTCAGGAAGGTGCCCTATGGTTCAAAGAATATTTGGGAATTTTCTCAGATTTTTGTGGGCAAGAAAAATTGGGGTTGCTTTGGAACACAAGTGGCTGGTTAGGACCATTGAAGCCTATATGGATGATATCGTGGTCAAGACCAAGGATGGATCAACCCTCATCCAGCATTTGGAAGAGACGTTTGCTAATCTGCGTAAGATCAACTTGAAGCTAAACCCGGAGAAGTTCATGTTTGCTGTTCCCTCTGGCAAGCTACTGGGTTTCTTTGTATCCATCGTGGAATAGAGGCCAACCCCGACAAGATCAAGGCTATCGAGTAGATTCAGGCACCGAAGACAGTTAAGGATGTGAGGTGTTTGATAGGGTGCGTTGCCACGCTTAGCAGATTTATCTCTAAGTCCACTGAGCGCACCTTGCCGTTCTTCAAGATCTTGAAGAAGGCAGGACCCATGGAGTGGACCCCGGAAGCAGATACACCATTGCAAGATTTGAAGACCTACTTGTCCTCTTGCCCACCTTGGTTTCTCCTAAACCAGAAGAGCCGTTGATGCTATATCTGACGGCAACTAAACAAGTGGTTAGTGTAGCCCTAGTGGCGCAACGCGAGGTGGAGGAAGCAGCAGCCTCAACTAGTGTCACTTCCAGGGGGAAATAAGAACATCCCGGCAAGGCCAGATATGGATCAGGACAAAGAAGAGCACGACAGTGGAGACCACCCCAAGGACGCAGTAATGAAGAAAGTGGTGCACGCCCAGTGTACTTCGTCAGCAACCTATTGCAGGGGGCTAAATCCAAGTACTCTGGTGTGCAAAAGTTGATTTTTGGCCTTGTCATGGCCTCAAGGAAACTGCGCCACTACTTCCAAGCCCATGAGATCACGGTTGTCACTTGCTTTCCGTTGCAAAGGATACTTTAAAACCCTGAGGCTAACGGAAGAATAGTGGAGCGGGCATTGGAGTTATCCAGCTTTGGCCTAAAATTTGAGAGCATATCAACAATTCAGAGCAAGGCATTCGCAGAGTTTATTGCAGAATGGACGCCATCCCCTGAAGAAGTGGTGCTGGAAACAGTTATTCTCGGCAAGGAAGCACCCGAAGAATAGATTACGTATTTCGATGGTGCCTTCTCCTTACATGGTGCAGGGGCTAGTGTGCGTCTCGTTGCTCCCACTAAAGAGCACCTGAAGTACGTCATCCAGATGCATTTTCCCCGTGAGGAGGCGACCAACAATATAGTAGAGTATGAAGGGCTCCTTGCCGGGCTCAGGATTGCTACTGAATTGGGAATCAAGAAGCTGATCATTCGAGGAGATTCACTACTTCTGGTGAGACAAGTCAACAAGGATTACCAAAGTCCATTGATTGAGGCATATGTTGAGGCAGTGAGAAGACTAGAGGAGCACTTTGACGGATTGCAAATAGAGCACGTACCCCGTGCAAAAAACAGCATTGCTGATCATCTGTCAAAGTGTGTTGCGCATAAGCTTCCTATGGAACCAGGAACTTTTTTTCCATCTTACTCGGCCCTCCATATCGCCGGCAACAATGGCCCGAAAGAGGAGGAAATTGGACTCCGGTAAGCCTCTCCCAGTAGAGCCTCTCGGGGCTCCTAGCAGGGACCCTGCCAGAAATAACTCCCCTTCGATTGCCGGGCTGCACCCTCCTGTCGGGCCGTTGGTTCCAACGGTCGAGGAACGTGCCCCCACGAATGAGGAGGTGCTGCTAGTCCTTGTTGCTGAGCCCCAGGCTCCAACTTGGGCGAGGCACATTGTCCACTTCCTCCAAACCGGAGAACTTCCCGAAGAGCAAGAAGAAGTTGAAAGAGTAGCTAGGAGGGCTAGTATGTACCAGTTTGTCGATGAAACACTATACAGAAGGTGGCCCAACGGTGTGAAATTGAAGTGCATTTCCCGGGAAGAAGGAAAGGAACTACTGGCAGAAATACACAATGGCATGTGTGTCGGGGCCGGATTTCCGGGACATAAATTCCAAGCAAACAACCCGTATGTCACCACCAGCCCCAGGATTACCGTTGCTGGTGGACATTTCCTTGATACAGAATTCAAAGCAATTCCAAGGATTTGAGTAAAAGACATTATAGGTCCATTGAGTACAACAACGATTTCTAGTGGTAGATGATGGAAGTGACTCGTGGATCTCCAACGTTGATGGAACTCCATTCCCACGGGAACAGCCGCTGGATAACTCCTATCTCGCATGGCTGCTATTCCTGAATCCTAGGTTGTGGGATGTCATCGTAGTGCTCCTCTCTAAGTCATGATCTGGCCAAGACAATAGACAGGGACAAGCCAGTGAGTACGTTTGAATGTACTCACAAACATCAAGAACAAAAGAAATACCGGATGCATATGTTCATGATGAATTAAATTATGTGCATGTGCTGACTGAGAATTAGAGCATGGCATGACAAATATTCATACGGTGTGGAAGGATAAATAAATCATGTTACTAGTAAATCAAAGGAACGAAACGGAACGTCGGGCATTGGACCGCTCGCGAAATTCCAAGAGAAATTCCCAACGGGTGTCTAAAAGAGAATCGGGCGAGACAGGACCACCCGAGAACTCAAGCGACGCCATGAGAGGTCTCGAAAAGAAATGCCAAACAGGTTTCTAAAAGCGATGCCTCAAGAGGTCTTGAAAATAAAAGCTACAGTCGGGTGTCTGGGCGACGCTTCATAAAGGGCTTATAAGAAAATAATAACACAAGTATCCAGGTGGACTAGCCATCCCATGTGATACTCAGACAGGAAAATAAACTTGATTATCCTGGGTAGTCTAGCCATCCCAAGAGATACTCAAGGTTAAACATAAGAGGAAAAGGTTAGTCCAGAACAATATCCATATCAACAATAATATTCATAATAGCACCAGTAGTGACAATCATTATCCTGCAAAAGGAACCATCATTACTTTAATTGTTTCCTCCGGAGACTGACACTAAGACCGACACTTGACCAACCCAGATTGTAGTCCATAACCATGGACACGGCTATTCGAATAGATATAACTCTCAATAGGGTGTTCTCTTTACCCACAAGTAAAGGATTTCTCATCACAACATACCCTCACTGATCATTCTCGTCACAACGAGATTTCATTCTCACGGTCACTTTTCTCGTGACTATTCTTCCTGCAAATTAGCCTGGACCAACACATGCATATATGGCACCTGGAGATAACCATACTCCGCCGACCTTTTGGTTGCGCCAGTGCGTCCAAACGCTTTGCAACACCACGTAGAGCCTCTCTGGATCTTCCTTTCGTCCATTTGCATGCTGTAGCCTTGACCTCGAGCTCGACCGAGCTCCGGCCGCCACTGTGCCCGTCGACGACATCGGTTCCGGTCACCCTGCGGCCTCCCACCTACTCCCCTGGGTGCGGACGAGGACGGGCTACGCCACGGTGGTTTCCGCGCGTCCAGCCGCCGCTCGTAGCGCAAGTCGGGTGGGTTGCCGCCATGGTATTGGTCACCGCCTGCCAAAACTCCAGCGGGCTGACGTGGCCTTTTAATTAGGCACTAATTACCCCTGTGACACTGACAGTGGGCCCCGGCGCCCTAATCTTTTAATTAGATTAGAAATAACCCCCCTGTTTAACACTGTGTCACTGACGTGTGGACCCCACACGTCATGTTTGACTCTGGACAGCGCTGTTGACTTGCTGACGCAAGCATGACGCAATGCTGAGGCAATTAATCATTTTCTGGATTATTTCTATTTTGGAAATTCCACAAAATTAGCAAAACTTCAAAAAATCACACTAAATCAACCATAGCTCAGATTGAAATAATTTATATATGAAAAATTATCAGAAAAATGCAATCTATCCATATGTACCATTCTAATGCATGAAAAACCAAATTATACCTGGTGTACAAGTGAAAACACATAAAGGGCATGAAAGATGCTTAAGTTTGGTGTGGCATTTGAATCCTTGGTTCAAATGAGGTCCATTGAACCTGATGCTAGATGCATTAGCACAAACAATATCACATCTACATGCCATGTTCATGCATCATATTGTTGCATATGCTTGTATATTGATTGCCGACACCGTCCTTCTCGATAGGTCCTGCTCTGGAGACACCATTCTAGAGTACCTATCAGAGGATCAGTGCCCCTGTTGATCTACCAGGGAAGCAAACCCCCTTGTTCATTCCGATACAATCCCACTCTCTCGCTCCTGCTCTCTTTTATTGCATTAGGACAACAACGATTCAACTACTACTTTATGCTGCGGTAGTTGAACCCATTCCTCTTCATGACCTTTCGTTGCCACAGTAAACAGTTGAAACCCACTAGCATGTGTAGGAGTTGATTGAGCCATGTTGTGTTTCCTACCATGCCATGCCTGCTATTGCTTAGAGTTTTGTCAGGTCTGATTTATTGGGAATGGATTGGAGTGTTATGATATGTTCTGATGCTGAGAGTTAAGTGTGTGAACACGATTTGGTAAAGGTAGCGGTGAGAGGCCATGTAGGAGTACATGGTGGGTTGTCTCACTAGAACCGTACTTAAGAACTAAGTTCTGTGTATGTTGTCCAATGACTAGTTACTACCACACATTGGGTTCCGGCAACTCGGCCCCTCACAGCTTATTAATCACCCTGATCTCTATCTAGGAGTCGCAACTAGTTTCTGGTGTTTGTAGGTAGTGTTATTTTTCTACCAAGTGGCACCCGACAGGGTGGGCTTGGGACAGACTAGGCACATGTGGCACGGTGTACCAAGTGGCATCCGGATGGTGGGCTTATGAACCCTGCTCACATCGTTTGGGGCCGTAAGTGAAACCCCGGTCGGATCTCCTTGCGGATAAAACCCAAATAGGCGATAAACCTGGACTATAGTCTTGCGTGGATAGTTAGGTCGTGGCCGACACCCTCGCCAGGCTTCTGCTTGAAGGTTGCCGAGATACATGACATGTACATGGCAGTAAGTGGCGAGAGCGTGTGTGAAGAAGTACACCCCTGCAGGGTTAACATGAACTATTCGAATAGCCGGGTCCGCGGCTATGGACTTCTTGGATGCTTACGTGGTACATAGACAACTTAAAGTGGATACTCCAAAATGCTCAAGACAAGTGTGAGTGCTATGGGTGGCCTTCTCATAGGGAGACGGGAATGAATCCATAGTAGTGTATTGATGTGGTGACTAGTGGACTCATGTGCGCTTTCCTACCTCAAAGAACTTACTCGTAGTCATAGAAGAGGATAGCCACTGAGTCAAAGATGGCTTGCTGCAACTAAACCCCACATTGCCTTCTTGATACCGATGCATGTATGATAGGATCAGATGTAAGTCTTGCTGAGTACCTTTGTACTCACGTTTTCTTAATTTATGTTTTGCAGATGAGACATCTGTCTCACTAGTAGTTCCGCTTGGACTTCGACAAGTAGCTTGTTACCTCAGCTACGATCTTGTACCCTTGGGAGGGTCTTGTAGATAGTCAGGCTTCTCAGCCTTTTTCATTTGTAGTTGTCTGTACTCAGACATGTTTATGCTTCCACTTGTTGCTTGTATGCTCTGTTTGTTGGGTCATGAGACCCATGTTTGTAATACTTGGCTCCTCGGATCCTAATGAATAAATACTTTGAGTCGTAGAGTTCTGTTGTGATGCCATGCTGTGTTTACACATACAGAGCATATTGTGTGTATGATTGAAATGCTTGGTATGTGTGGGATCCGACAACCTAGTTGTCTACCCTTGGTAGCCTCTCTTCTGGGGAAATGTAGTCTAGTGCTTCCACTAAGCCTTGGTAGTCTGCTATAGCTCGGCTTACCGGAGTCCTGTTAGCCCAGCTACTACTGCTCCGGAACACTTATACTGGCTGCCATGTGTCCTTCTTTGTTCCTGTGTTTGTCCCTTTGGGGAAATGTCACGCAGTGTCTGCCGGAGTCCTGTTAGCCTGCTACAGCCCGGATTCTCCGGAGTCCTGTTGGCCCAGCTGCTACTGCCCGGATTCACTCATTGATGACCGACACATTCGTTGCTGGGTCATGTATGCCTGTCCCTGTAAGTTAGTGCCACTTTGGATTTACGATTAGTCATGTCGGCCCAGGTTCTTTGTCATATGGATGCTAGGACACTATCATATACGTGAGCCAAAAGGCGCAAACGGTCCCGGGCCAGGTAAGGTGGCACCCGTGGGAATACCGTGCGTGAGGCCGCAAAGTGATATGATGTGTTACATGCTAGATCGGTGTGACTTAGGATCGGGGTCCCGACAGCTTTGGTATCAGAGCCTGACTGCCTGTAGGATAAGAAGCCAAACTGGTCGAAATTGAGTCTAGAAATTCTTCAGTTATGTAAGGGAATTGATTGTGGAAGGGAACGTAAGGCTCTTTTTACTCCTTATACCTTATGCCTTCTGATCTGAGTCATCCTATCTTTCCTACAGGGTTAAGGAACTAGGCTTTCTCTTCCGTCTATCAGGATCACGAGTTACTACTCCGTAATTTCATAGGATTGGTTGATCAGAGTCATATTCCAGTTTTCGAGTACTTCCGGTGTAGTTTGTTTAGTACAATCACAGAACTTTGAGTGATGATGTTGAGTATGGTACTACCCCATCGTTTGCAGGATGTCTCATTTTGAGCACTTTACTGCCGTTATGCTGCCGAAATTGTCCTAGGAGTTCGAGAGATACTAATTTCATTGTGCTACATTCTCCATCCTATAGTTGATGCTGATCTCGTCCTTGGTTTCGTTTCCCAGGATGTCGTTAGTTACCCAAAGTTCTATTGCTCGTAGCTTGAACCACGGAGATGGTAGGGATGAGGATCCTCCTGATCAGTCTTTGTTGGTAAAGTTCATGTTAGAGGTTGAGATGAACAAGCGTGAGACTAACCGCTTGTTGGCGCGGATTGAGCAGAACACCGCACATCAGAATGATAAGTTGGTTTCCATTACCGACTTCATTGGTCTGAACCCACCCACCTTCCATCATTCCATTGAGCCACTCGATGCCGATGACTGGCTCCATAGTATCACTCACAAGTTGTGTTCTGCGGACATAGCTGAAGGTGGCAGAACTATGAGGCTATGCTTCCAGCTGGTCAGATACCTACCTGGAGAGATTTCACCGGGGCTTTTCACGAGCATCACATTCCTCAAGCCCTCATCGATCGCAAGAGAGAAGAGTTCTGTAGTTTCACCCAGAGTAAGATGGTTGTTGATGCTTACAGTAGAGAGTTTGAGAACCTCGCTCGCTATGCTACAGAGGAGGTGTCCACGGATGCCAAGAAGCAAGCTAGGTTCCGGAAGGGTCTCAACCCCAAGCTACGTCGTGATCTCCACTTACACCATTGCAATACATTCCAAGCTCTTGTGAACAAGGTCATTAATGCAGAGACAGCTCAGCTCACTTACGAGGAGTCTTGTAAGCACACCCATGATTTGGGTTCTTCCTCCAGTTCTAGTTCTCAGAAGCATCGGATTTGGGTTCCGAACTCCGCTCTTCCACCAGGATATTCACCGAGGCCATCTTATGTGGCGCCTCACCCAGTTAAACAGTATGCTCCACCCAGACCTATTGGTAGACCGCTTGTTAATGCGGGTCCACGTCCTACTTCAGGGACTTGCTTCACATGCAGAGAGCCAGGACACTATGCACGTCACTGCTCTCAGGCCAGTTATGCTCCATCCTAGCGCGAGAAGTCTGTTGGCCATGGTAAGCCATCACACAAGACGATCAGTGTCAAGTCAGCTTCCACTGAACATGGACATGTGCATCACGTCTCAGCTAGAAATGCTCATGATGATCTGGATGTCATTCTTGGTACACTCCTTGTCAACTGCCATCCAGCATCGGTTCTGTTCTACACTGGAGCATCTCACTCCTTCATTTCTGAAAGCTATGCTAACTTGCACAACATTTCGTTTTGTGATATGCCCTCTCCTCTAGTCATTCAAACTCCTGGATCCAAATGGCAAACTTCTAGTGTAAGCCATGGTAATGAAATCCTTGTTGACAGACTTGTATTCCTTGCATCACTTATAGCCCTCAAGTCTACAGATATTAACATCATCTTAGGTATGGACTCGATGAAAGCTCATTATGCCAAGATTGATTGCTACACAAGGTCTGTTCAGCTTACACACCCATTTGGCAAGATAGTCATTGTCTCCACTAGAGTTGCAAAGCGTCAGCTTTATTCTCTTAATGCCAGCCCTCTTCCAGACCTTGAGGATATCCCAGTAGTCCGTGAATTTCCGGATGTCTTTCTAGAGGAACTACCAGGCATTCCACCTTATAGAGATGTGGAGTTTGTCATAGATATTATCCCAGGAACCGCCCCAATTTCTAGGAGACCTTACAAGATGGCACCCTTAGAACTAGCTGAGCTTAAGAAACAACTTGATGAGTCCTTGGAAAAGTGTTTCATCTATCCTAGTTCTTCTCCTTGGGCTTGTCCCGTCCTCTTCGTCAAGAAGGATGGTACGGATCGGATGGTTGTAGATTATCATCTCGTTAACTTGGTCACGATAAAGAACAAGTATCCGCTCCCCAGGATCAACGACCTGTATGATCAGCTCGCTGGATCCTCGGTCTTTTCAAAGATGGATTTGAGGTTAGGCTACCACCAAATAAAGATCAGAAATGGGGACATTCCTAAGACGGCTTTTGTCACTCGTTACGGCCAGTACGAGTACACCGTCATGTCCTTTGGTTTAACCAATGCTCCAGCCACATTCTCCCTCTTGATGAACTCGATCTTCATGGAGTACTTAGATAAGTTCATCGTGGTTTACCTCGATGAAATTCTTATTTACTCAAAGAACGAGGAAGAGCATGCCGAACATCTTAGACTTGTGCTAGAAAAACTCAGAGAGGACCGCCTTGATGCCAAGTTCTCCAAGTGCGAATTTTGGTTGCCAGAAGTGACCTATCTCGGCCACGTGATCTCTGGTAAGGGCATTGTTGTCAATCCCGAGAGAGTTCAGGCCGTTCTTGATTGGACTCCACCCGAATCAGTTAAACAAGTTAGGAGTTTCCTTGGTCTAGCCAGTTATTGTCGCTGCTTTGTTGAGAACTTTTCCAAAGTGGCCAAACCTCTCACGGAACTTCTCAAGAAATATAAAAAGTTTGAGTGGTCCCCACAGTGTGAGTACAGTTTTCAGGAACTGAAAAGATGCCTAACTTCTGCTCCCATACTTGTGCCACCGGATTTCACTAAGGACTTTGTTATCTATTTTGATGCTTCACGATAGGGACTAGGTTGCATTCTTATGCAGGATCGTCATGTGATTGCCTATGCACCTCCATAGTTGCATCCACATGAGGAGAATTATCCTACACATGATCTAGAGCTTGCAGCCATTGTCTATGCACTTAAGACATGGCGACATTACCTTCTTGGTAAATGTTGCGAGATCTACACCGATCACGAGAGTCTCATGTATATCTTCACCCAACCAGATTTGAACCTTAGGCAAACACGTTGGTTGGAGTTGATCTCAGATTATGATTTAGGGATTACCTACATCCCAGGCAAATCCAATTTCATGGCTGATGCACTAAGTCGTAAGTCCTATTGCAACAATCTCATGTTGCAACAGGGCCAACCACTTCTCCATGATGAATTCTGTAAGCTTAACCTTCACATTGCTCCTCACGGATTCCTTTCTACCTTGGTGGCGAAACCTACTCTTGTGGATCAAATCATAGAAGTCTAGAAGCATGATACGGGAATCTCCCGAATCAAGAAAAATATCTCCAAGGGAATAGCTAGTTGTTTCTCTATGGATGAACGAGGTGTTGTTTACTTTGGGAACCGCTTGGTGGTTCCCAAGAGTCAGCAGATATAGAAATTGATCCTTAAGGAGGCGCATGAATCCCTCTCATGATTCATCCCGGTAGTACTAAGATGTATTAGGACCTACGCTAGAGGTTCTAGTGGACTAGGATGAAGAGAGAAATTGCCCAGTTCATTGCTAACTGTGATGTTTGTCATCGCGTTAAGGCGGAACATCAGAGGCCTGCTGGCATCCTTCAGCCTTTAGCTATTCCTGAGTGGAAATGGGATAAAGTTGGTATGGGTTTCATCACCGGCCCCCAGGACCAAGAGAGGGAATAATGCTATCTTTAGATTCATTGACCGTCTTTCCAAAGTGGCTCACTTCCTACCTGTTCGAGAGAGTATCAATGCTAGTCAGCTTGCTGACTTATATATTTCTTGAATAGTATCACTTCATGGTGTTCCACTAGAGATCAATTCAGACCGTGGTAGTCTTTTCACTTCTCATTTCTGGGAGAGTTTCCAGACTGCCATGGGAACCCATCTTTCCTTCAGTACCGCTTTCCACCCTCAGTCAAGTGGTCAGGTGGAAAGAGTCAACCAAATTCTCGAAGACATGCTTAGAGATTGCGTTATCTCATTCAGTATGGATTGGGAGAAGTGCCTTCCTTTCGTCGAGTTTGCTTATAACAATAGCTACCAATCTAGTCTTAAGAAAGCTCCTTTTGAGATTATCTATGGACAAAGATGTCCAACACCTTTGAACTGGTCAGAAACCGGTGAAAGACATTTCTTTGGACCGGATATGATCCAGGAGGTAGAAAGTTCGCGTCATTCGTGAGAATTTGAAAACAGCCCAGTCTCGTCAAAAGAGCCAGTATGACCGTCGTCATAAGGAAGTGGCTTATGAAGTTGGCGACAAAGCTTACCTTCGGGTTACCCCTTTGAAGGGTACCCATCGTTTCGCTATCAAGGGAAAGTTGGCTCCTCATTACATTGGTCCTTTTCGCATTCTCGCTAAATGAGGAGAGGTTGCCTACCAGTTGGAACTACCCCCACATCTTTCTCGAGTACATGATGTCTTCCACATCTCTCAACTCAGGCGTTGCTTCTCGGATCCCATCCGCGGAGTGGACCACGAAATGCTTGATCTCCAAGATAACCTCACATATCGAGAGTACCCTGTTTGCATTCTTGATCAAGCAGAGCGTGTCACTCGACGTCATAACATCAAGTTTCTCAGGGTTCGGTGGTCACATCATTCTGAGAGAGAAGCTACTTGGGAGCGAGAAGATCGTCTTCAACTGGAGTACCCCACTCTTTTTCCACCGACTCCTGAATCTCGGGACGAGATTCTTTCGAGCAGGGGCGAGTTGTCACATCCCTAGTTCTGGTATGCTCTACTTTTGTTTGCATCATGTTTGAAATTCAAATGAACTTGAATTGGGGGATGTTCAAGCCCTCGCATCAATGAATTTCAAATAGGTTCAACTAAAAATATTTTTCAGTGAACCCAAATGGCCTTCAAAAATGTTCATCATTTTTGGTAAATGCTGGAAACAGCAACCAGAGGTGATGCACATTTTTGTATGACATTTTGGATTGTTGAATAGTTCTGATTTTTGGTGAGGTGCTTTGGAATAATCCAAATAGCCCATACAAAATTTTATCAGAAGAAAAGAAAATGATTTGTGCCTAAAACTAAATCAAAAAATGTCAAAAATAGAAAAGAAAACGAAAAAGGAAAAAGCCCTTACCTGGACTTTACCTGGGCCGACTTACCTGGCCTGCTCCCGCTCTGGCCCAGCCCAACTGGCCACCACACCGTCCACCACCTCGTGCCAGTAGGCGAGGCGCGTGCCCGGTGCACGTGCCCTCTGCGCGCCACGCGAGCTTCCTGCCTGCCCTCCCCTGCCAGCGCAACGAGCTGGCTGACGTCACCACTACCGTCTAGATCGAGCCCTTCCTCTCATTCGCTCTCTCTCTCCCTCTCCCTCGTTCTCTCCCGCGAACAGCCGAGCGCTGCCGTCGCCGCCGCTCACTGTTGCTGCAGCCACCGCCTCCCCCTTGACCTCTCTCTGCGCCCGAGAGCTCTGCCACGACGTCTTCTACGTCCTCAATGAGCCAGGTAACCGTGGACGCACTGTATCATCGTCACCGCCATCTTCTTCATTGCCGGTCGCCTGAGATCGTCGTCGCCGCTCCATCGTCTCCAGAGCCTCCCCCGAGCTGATGAGCCCTCCATGAGAAGCATTGTGAGCCTGTGATCCATTTCCCCCTACTCATGTGCTCCAATTCGAGCTATAACCATCACTTCCATTGAGACCGAGAATCACTGCCGCCCGAGCTTGTCGCCGGCGTAGCTCCGGTGACCTTTTGGTCGCGCCAATGAGTCCAAACGCTTTGTAGCTCCATGTAGAGCCTCTCTGGATCTTCCTTTCATCCATTTGCATGCTGTAGCGTTGACCCCGAGCTCGCCCTAGCTCTGGCGGCCACTGTGCCCGTCGCCGTCATCGGTTCCGGTCACCCCGCGTCCTCCCACCTGCTCCCCTGGATGCGGACGAGGACGGGCTACGCCACGGTGGTTTCCGCGCGTCCAGCCACCGCTCATAGCGCAAGTCCGGCGAGTTGCCGCCGCGGTATTGGTCGCCGTGGGCCAAAACTCCGGCGTTCTGACGTGGCCTTTTAATTAGGCACTAATTACCCCATGTGACACTGATAGTGGGCCCCGGCGCCCTAATCTTTTAATTAGATTAGAAATAACCCCCCATGTTTAACACTGTGTCACTGACGTGTGGACCCCACACGCCATGTTTAACTCTGGACAGCGTTGTTGACTTGCTGATGCAAGCATGACACAGTGCTGAGGCAATCAATCATTTTTTGGATTATTTCTATTTTGGAAATTCCAGAAAATTAGCAAAACTTCAAAAAAATCACAGTAAATCAACCATAGCTCAGATTGAAATAATTTATATATGAAAAATTATCAGAAAATGCAATCTATCCACCTGTACCATTTTCATGCATGAAAAACCAAGTTATACCTGCTTTATAAGTGGAAACACATAAAGGGCATGTAAGATTCTTAAGTTTGGTGTGGCATTTGAATCCTTGATTCAAATGAGCTCCATTGAACGTGATGCTAGATGCATTAGCACAAACCATATCACATCTACGCGCCAGGTTCATGCATCATATTGTTGCATATGCTTGTGTATTGATTGCCGACACCGTCCTTCTCGATAGGTCCTGCTCCGGAGACCGTTCCAGAGTACCTATTAGAGGAGCAGTGCCCCCTGTTGATCTACCACGCAAGCAAACCCCGTTGTTCATTCCGATACAATTCCGCTCTCTTGCTCGTGCTCACTTTTATTGCATTAGGACAACAACGATTCAACTGCTACTTTATGCTGTCGTAGTTGAACCCATTCCTCTGCATGACCTGTCATTGCCACAGTAAATAGTTGAAACCCACTAGCATGTGTAGGAGTTGATTGAGCCATGTTGTGTTTCTTACCATGCCATGCCTGCTATTCCTTAGAGTTGTGTCAGGTCTGATTCATTGGGAATGAATTGGAGTGTTATGATATGTTCTGATGCTGAGAGTTAAGTGTGTGAACACGATTTGGTAATGGTAGCGGTGAGAGGCCATGTAGGAGTACATGGTGGGTTGTCTCACTAGAACCGTCCTTAAGAACTGAGTTCTGTGTATGTTGTCCAATGACTAGTTACTACCACACATTGGGTTCCGGCAACTCGGCCCCTCTTGGCTTATTCATAACATTGATCTCTGTCCAGGAGTCGCAACTAGTTTCTGTTGTTTGTAGGTAGTGTTATTTTTCTATGAAGTGGCACCCGGCAGGGTGGGCTTGGGACAGACTAGGCACAAGTGGCATGGTGTACGAAGAGGCACCCGGATGGTGGGCTTGGGAACCCTGCTCACATTGTTTGGGGCCGTGAGCGCAACTTTGGCCAGATCTCCTTGCGGATGGAACCCGAATAGGCGATAAACCTAGACTAGAGTCTTGCGTGGTTAGTCAGGTCATGGCCGACACCCTCACCAGGCTTCCGCTTGAAGGTTGCCGAGATACATGACATGTACATGGCGGTAAGTGGCGAGACCGTGTGTGAAGAAGTACACCCCTGTAGGGTCAACATTATCTATTCAAATAGCTGGGTCCGCAGTTATGGACATCTTGGATGCTTACGTGGTACATAGACAACTTAAAGTGGATACTCTAAAATGCTCAAGACAAGTGTGAGTGCTATGGATGGCCTTCTCGTAGGGAGACGGGAATGAATCCATAGTAGTGTATTGATGTGGTGATTAGTGGACTCGTGTGCACTTTCCTACCTCAAAGAACTTACTCGTAGTCGTAGAATAGGATAGCCACTGAGTCAAAGATGGCTTTCTACAACTAAACCCCACATTGACTTCTTGATACCAATGCATGTATGATAGGATCTGATGTAAGTCTTGTCGAGTACCTTTCTACTCACGTTTGCTTAATTTATGTTTTGTAGATGAGACATCTGTCTCACTAGGAGTTCCGCTTGAACTTCGACGAGTAGCTTGTTACCTCAGCTACGATCTTGTACCCACGGGAGGGTCTCATAGATAGTCAGGCTTCTCAGCCTTTTTCATTTGTAGTTGTCTGTACTCAGACATGTTTATGGTTCCGCTTGTTGCTTGTATGCTCTGTTTGTTGGGTCATGAGACCCATGTTTGTAATAGTTGGCTCCTCGGAGCCTAATGAATAAATACTTTGAGTCGTAGAGTTTTGTTGTGATGCCATGCTGTGTTTACACATATCGAGCATATTGTGTGTATGATTGAAATGCTTGGTATGTGTGGTATCCGACAACCTAGTTGTCTATCCTTGGTTTCCTCTCTTATGGGGAAATGTAGTCTAGTGCTTCCACTGAGCCTTGGTAGTCTGCTACAGCCTGGTTTACTGGAGTCCTGTTAGCCCAGTTGCTACTGCTCCGGAACACCTAGACTGGCCAACATGTGTCCTTCTTCATTCCTGTGTTTGTCCCTTCGGGGAAATGTCATGCGGTGTCTACCGGAGTCTTGTTAGCCTGCTACAGCCCGGATTCTCCGGAGTCCTGTTAGCCCAGCTGCTACAGCCCGGATTCACTCGCTGATGACTGACACGTTCGTTGCTGGGTCATGTATGTGTGTCCCTGTAAGTTAGTGCCACTTTGGGTTTACAATTAGTCATGTCGGCCTGGGATCTTTGTCATATGGATGCTAACAACACTATCATATACGTGAGCCAAAAGGTGCAAACGGTCCCGGGCCAAGTAAGGTGGCACCTGTGGGAATACTGTGCGTGAGGCCACAAAGTGATATGATGTGTTACATGCTAGATCGGTGTGCCTTAGGATCGGGGTCCCGACAAAATGGTTGTTGTGGATTTATTTGAAATCTGCTGGAAAGGAAAAATATGAAAGTGCAAAGATGTACCCTGGGCAACGTTTAGCAGTTTGGCATTACTAGGCCGAGCCCAGCTACTCAGTCGCGAGGAAGAGCTGATGACGTCGAAGGCGTATTCGCCAGGTACGTCTTCCCCGCTTGAAGGCGGCCACAAAGGAGTTCGTCTCCACTTATGGACGGGTCAGCGAAGCTGGGACACTGACAGTGGGCCCGCCTGCCCCACTGGTCAGGTTTGAGCAGTCGCCGCACGCGCCTCCCTCTCCAGCAGAACAGAGGGGGGCTCCGGTGAGGCTTGCCGGTGAATGGCGGCACCCCTCGGGGATCTGAGCACATGGGTCTGCTCCGGAGGTCGAGGCGAACCCGTGGGTACCCTCCATGGTCGCCGAAGTGGAGGGAGTCACCGATGGCGAGTTCTCCGGCGAACGGCGGCGTCAGGAAAAAGGGGTGCTCTGCCTATGGCGGCTCCAGGGGCGAATTGAAGGTGGGGATGGGGTCGTGGGGCGAGGAGGGGGTGAACGGTGAGGAGAGTGGAGGAGGGGGAGCTCTGGTGGCGTCGGAATCAACAAGGCAGTGGCGGCGGCCGTGGTTGCCGGAGTGGAAGAAGACGGCCATCTCCAGTCATTTGGCTACTCTGGGTGGCTTACAGAGGGGGAAGGGAGTGTGGTGAGGATCGTAGAGAGCCCGGGGTAAGCTTTTTATAGCGCGAGGGGGTCGGCTCTGCGGCATCCAGAGGATAAGAACGGCGGTGGCGATCATTACGGCGGTAGGTGAGGCCGTTGAGGTCGGCAGGGCAGATGGTGAGGGCGGTGGCCGCCCGCAGTTACTCCTGGGAGGAGCTGGGCTGCTCGGGACACGCCACGCGGGTCGGGCAGAGACATGTCCATGTGGGACTCGTCGGGCGGCGGTCTTCGTCATCGTGGACGGTGGTCGACGGAGCTAGGAGCCAAGCGAGGGTGTCGGCGACGTTCCAGGTGGTCGGGCTGATCCAAAGGAGGATTATGATGAGAGGGGGAGGCAGTAGCTCGGTGTCAACGTGTGCAAAACGCATGCTCTGGCCGCGCCCTGTGCACGCACGCTAGGTGCTTGACAAATTGCCAGTGGCATCTATAGGGACCCAAATGAGCTGAAAATTACCATTGTGGTGATTCTAAACATGGGAGGAATGATGGACATGTTGGTTTGTCTTAGAGCTCAAGTGTCATATGGAGTTCAGAAAGCTTTGCCAAATCCTGTCATGAGCTAAAGGTGTTCGACAGAATGCTAGGGTAAGCTAGAGGACTTTGATGGATTTGAAACTTGGCAGGGTGGGGTCTCTTTAGATGTTAGAGATGGTGGTGGAGTTAGTTTGGCAAGGTGAGAAACTTGATAGTGCAAGTTTTACCAGAATTCAGTCCTGGACAGAAACTTCAGAGGCATGTTTGGTGGACTAAAAAGATTCCAATGGAGCTGATCTTCTGGAGTTAAGGTTTTGGTTTGAAGTACTACAAGATGTCAAAGTTTCAAAATTAATGGAGCTAGGAAAAGCAGGGTTGCAGTTATAAATCAAGAATGGGCCAGAATTGAAAAGAGGATGTTTCGCTCAAAATTTTCGAAGGACAATGTTAGGTTTTTTCTCAAAAGTGACATACACGCATCACCTGACCTCTGATAATTTTTGTGTGATTTGAAAACAATTATATAAAATATTTGTAGTGCAACAGAGGCATTTCAAGTATTGAAAATGTTTTTAATGGAATTATTTGTGGACAATTTTATTGTGAAAATATTTCCTGCTGTTATTTATAATATAAATGAAATGATTTACAAAACAACCAAGGACCACAACCTTTCACAAAAATAATCTTCTGTGGAGGGAAGAATTTTGTAAAACAGAACAGAAAAGGCTCCGGAATTAATAAATGACCTGGAGTAGCTCAAACTTTTATTTCTATCCAAATTTTGCTTTAATAAAATTTGATTAAATTTTTGGGGTGTTACAAACTCTACCCCCCTTAAGAAAAATCTCGTCCTCGAGAGTTGTTAAGGGCAGAAGAGCTGAATGCAAATCACAACAATGATCATATGCAGAATGCAATCATGGCAATGCACTCGCAACATACACCCTAAATTGCAATACAACGGTTGCAACACGTAAACTAGTGCTAGGTAGAGCAACAATAACCATCTACGGTCCGAAGGTGAGATCTACAGGGTCTTGTGGAAGGGCTCCCAGTGCTGGAGCAGCTTCTTCTTCTTCCGGGGGAAGTGAAGGAAGTAAACGAAGAACACGCCCTTCCAGAGTTGGCCATGGTGGTCCACCAATAGCGATATGGGGTTTCTAGACAGCAAGATAATGGAGATAATCCATTAATTGCTGGGTTAGATGCTCCTGGGCCATCACATACTGAATGAGGTTGGCCAGAGCTAGATCTCTTTCTATATGTTCACAACGGAACGTGGCTTCTGCTTCAGAAGCTGCGCGGATCGGGAAATAGTAGTATTTCCTTTCACTGTACAGTGAGTCTAAGATTGGTAACTACTTCATAAGTAGCAGCTTCAATAGCCATGCTTGATGTTGGCATGGATCTCCTGACGAAGACCACATATGGAGGGCCTTGATTTAAATCCTCTCGTGGGATGTGCACAACTGCCCATTATTTCGAGGACTCAGGGGTGATCCTCATTTTGAACAACTCATACTGGGGTGGGTGGCTGGAACAAAGGGTATTGCGGGTTAGATCCCACAAAGCGTTAACGAAACTACCAGGGCTTGTATCTGGAGTTCGTAGGTAGGCTCCGGGGTGAGACATGGAAGGATGAATGGAGAAGAGTGGTGCGCAAGTGTGGTGGTGGCTGGTGTGCTGCATGGATATGGCTCCTTATAAGGTGCCCGGGTTAGGAAACACGATGCGACACTGGTACGACTTGTGCATCGACTCCGACATAGGGTTGTCCAAGTCAAACTCTCGGACACCACATCTGAAAAGGAGTGTGACGTATTACTATGTGTGTCGGCAGTCACGTCTAGCATTCACTCTATCGCCATATACCAATAATTTATGCTAGATCACACATAGTACCATTACAACAATGGCACACAGGTTGTTGACAAGCTTACTAGACCACACGATTGCTACCTTGAAAATACAAGACAACGGGACTACTAAGATTTGACAATACTCCTGCTGGACTCAGTCCACCTCATTGACATCTAGCCGGGCGTGTCTTCTAGATGTCGAGGCTTCTCCGTGAGCTTTAGTATCGGAGTTGTTTGGGGTAGGATGGGGAGATACAATGCTGGGATAGCGATGGTGCCCCTCGTGGGGTCTCGTGGTCACAATTCCATTGGAGTAGGTCTCCAAGAGACAACAGAGTTTTCCTGGGGAGGCAAAGGCATTGCCCGAATAGATGACAGGAGCAGAACTTGGGGGCTCAACTGGCCTCCCAAGCCGCATTATCGGGTTGTCAGTGTCGGTTGCAGCTTCACTTCTCACCGGTGTCAGGAGAGCAAGCGTCCTACGAGTCGCAATCAGGTCCTTAGTGACCTGATCGAATAGTGCCTCTTGCGCTCTCAGGTAGCGCACCAGATGCACTAGAGCAGGATATGACTCATGGTCACCGTTGGCGACTTGGGTCGGGCTACAATAGCCTTCACGACTAGGGTAGTAGAAGAAAGGGCGAGTGTTAACCCTCGGCCACAACTGTCGTAGAGGAACTATACCCTCTCAGGCTGCAAGTTGGATGGCTTGGGGCTCGTCGGAGGTTGTCCTCCCGGTGAACCGGTAGGGACATTCTGATGTGGTGCCCCTTCCGTAGATGTGCACCGTGCCCTAGAAGTGATGGATGGCATCACTTGTGTGTTCCTGGTACACAACATACTCTAGGGGTTTGTCTATGCCAAAAGCACGACGAGTGAGATTGGCGAGGATCGCTACGAAATCTCCAAGCTTGGATGTGGTGGTCTCGTTGCGGACGATGGGACCAGGCATCTTGCTGGTTTGGAAATCAGGGTGCGAGTGAGAATTGTGTTGTGCTAAGTTCAGGCAAGGCTTCCTTTATAAGCCAGCAGAGTCTTCCATTGCACGCTTGCGGATGGGACAACTCAGGTGTAGGCCATGGGCACACGGCCTATGGCCTAGGATGATAGGTTGGGCACCGACTGACAAAAAGATGTTGGTTGGCCACTGTGCAGGCTATCGGATAGGATGATCTTGATGGTGGATAGAAAAGGATATGGCCGGTGTGGAAACCTAGGGATAGTGACCAGGCTAAGATAGGATTAGCTGGTGGTTAGCCTGGCTCTAATACCAAGGTCGTCGGGGCCAGATTTCCGGGACATAAATTCCCGGCAAACAACCCGTATGTCACCACCAGCCCCAGGATTATTGTTGCTGGTGGACATTTCCTTGATACAGAATTCCAAGAAATTACAAGGCTTTTTTAGTACAAGATCTTATAGGTCCATTGAGTACAACAACAATTTCTAGTGGCAGATGATGGAAGCAACTCTTGGATCTCCAACATTGATGGAACTCCATTCCCATGGGAACAACTGACCTGGATAACTCCTATCTCGCGTGGCTGCTATCCTCGAATCCTAGGTTGCAGGATGTCGTCATAGTGCTCCTCTCTAAGTCATGATCTGGCCAAGACAATAGCCAAGGACAAGCCAGTGAGTACGTTTGAATGTACTCACAAACATCAAGAACAAAAGATATACCGGATGCATATGTTCATGATGAATTAAATTATGTGCATGTGCTGACTAAGAATTAGAGCATGGCATGACAAATATTCATACAGTGCAGAAGGATAAATAAATCATGTTACTAGTAAATCAAAGGAATGAAATGGAACGTCGTGCGTTGGACTGTCCGAGAAATTCCAAGAGAAATGCCCAACAGTGTCTAAAAGAGAATCGGGCGAGACAGGACCGCCCGACATCTCAAGCGACGCCACAAGAGGTCTTGAAAAGAAATGCCAAATGGGTGTCTAAAAAAGACGCCTCGAGAGGTCTTGAAAATAAAAGCCACAGTCGAGTGTCTGGGCGACGCCTCATAAAGGGCTTATAAGAAAATAATAACACAAGTATCCAGGTGGACTAGCCTTCCCATGTGATACTCATAAACGAAAATAAACTTGAGTATCCCGGGTAGTCTAGCCATCCCAAGAGATACTCAAGGTTAAACATAAGAGTAAAAGGTTAGCACACAACAATATCCATATCAACAATAATATTCATAATAGCACCAGTAGTGACAATCACTATCCTGCAAAAGGAACCATGATCACTTTAATTATTTCCTCCGGAGACTAACACTAAGATCGACACTTGACTAACTCTGACTGTAGTCCTTAATCATGGACACGGCTACTCGAATAGATATAACTCTGCAGAGGGTGTACTCTTTACCCACAAGTAATGGATTTCTTTAGCCAGCACCGAGATGCTGACTAATTCCCACTACGACCTTTGGATTGAAAAGACACCTGACCAGCACACACCAGATTAACTTTCCAGATGCCAGGAATCACCCAAAGCATCGTCCAAGAGAAACTCTAAGGCGAGGAGACCATCATCTCGAGTAGCATGGGATCACTATTAACACACGCGGATTACAAGGGGTGCCCCCCTCTCGGCCCAGCCGGATACACCCATGCCCCCTGACCCGATGACTGGCATTGCAGCCGGTACCTGGAAATCATCATCGTGGCCTCTCTGTACGGTCTGTGCAGGGAAAGGGGTTAACAACTTACTGAATCGGACCTTGCCTATGGCAGGGACAAGTGGTAGCACGAAACCAGTATGGGGGTTACCGGAACAAGACTTGATCTATGGTCAACTCAGGAGGTTTAAGTTTTCCTGCAGTGGTCAGCACAATATAAATCCTTGGCAGTACCCAACAGGGTCACCACCTAGTATGTTCCAACATACCCTCATGGATCATTCTCGTCACAACGAGATTTCAGTCTCATGGTCACTTTTCTCGTGACTATTCTTCCTGCAAATTAGCCTGGACCAACACATGCATATATGGCACCTGAAGATAACCATACTCACATATATCACATGTTTAAATGAAGATAAAATACCATCGAGGGGGATCATGCATGTATGATTGGTATTATGAAAATTCTATATGAATTCAACGTATTCATAATTCAATTCTACATGGAAACAAACAACCATGCATTCACCATATTATGGGTTCAAGATGCTTGCCTTGAGCATGCAGAAATGTTGGGTGCATTCCAAAACTGTGAAAATTATATCTCCCCTCCATTTCCTATTTTCAAAATATTTCAATTACCACACAATTCCAAAATAGTACATAAAAGTTGCTTGCAAATTTTTGAAATAAATACTAAAATAAACTAGATGTAATTTTAGAAATAACAGAAAAAGAATCAAGTCAATTGGAGTTCATATGATTTTCCTACAGATTTACTAAGCTGGAATAATCAAGGAAATGGACTATTTATTAGATCTAACAAAAACTAGGCCTAGGAAAAATGTTCACCCTATCTGGATAAATAGATCATGATTGCAGGAGTAGGAAGAAATTCGAGTCATGAAATTTGTATGTGAAATGGCTGTTGTCGATTTATTTGAAATCCGCTGGAAAGGAAAAATATGAAAGTGCAAAGATGTATCCTGGGCAACATTTAGCAGTTTGGCGTTATTGGGCCGGGCACAGCTGCTCAGCCGCGAGGAAGAGCGGATGACGTCGAAGCCGTATTGGCCAGGTACGTCTTCCCCGCGCGAAGGTGGCCACAACAGAGTTCGTCTCCACTTATGGACGGGTCAACGGCGCTGGGACATTGACAGTGGGCCCGCATGCCCCACTGGTCAGGTTTGACCAGTCGCCGCACGCGCCTCCCTCTCCGACAGAACAGAGGCGGGGCTCTAGTGAGGCTTGCCGGCGAACGACGGCACCCCTCGGGGATCTGAGCACATGGGTGTGCTCAGGAGGTCGATGCGAACCCGTGGGTACCCTCTATTGTCACCGAAGTGGATGGAGTCGCCGACGGCGAGCTCTCCGGTGAGCAGTGGCGTCGGGCAAAAGGGGTGCTTGGCAATGTAAGAAGTACTTTTCTTGTGAAGATCATCATTGATTGCCTATAAGAACTCATGCTCTTGCTCAAGATTGAGCTTCTCAAAACGTAATTTCTCATGAGTCCTTAAAAGTTCTCGATGATCTCCTAAGATAGTTTCATGAGCTAACTTAAGAGTGTTTAGTTCTTTAGTTAGAGACTCAATCTTCTCCTTATCATTGTCATTCATTTCATCTTGATTAGCATGATTAATTGATGTTTCATCATTGTATTCATCACTAGAGTTGTCAACAAGTAAATCATCATCACCTAACAAGTCATCTTCATCACTATTGAAATCAACATACTCGTGGTGTCATACCTTTGGACCTTTGGCCATGAAGCATCTTCCAATTCCTTCATTTGGTGAATCAAATATGTCGTAGGAGTTGGTTGACACAAGTGCTAGACCGGCAACACCTTCATCTTGAGTATATTCGGAGTCGGAGTGATAGCTTCTCTAGGAGTGATTGTTGGAGTCGGAGCCGGATACCCATTCACCAACATGAGCTTGATGTCTTCGTTTTGTGCAGCTCCTTGATGACTTGTCCTTCCTTTCCGAATCCTTGCTTCTCCGAGAGGGTCTTCGTTCATAACGATCATCCCTACTCCTTCTCTCCCTTGATGGTGATTCCTCTCCTCTACTTCTTATTTTGGGAGAATCTTCTCTTCTCTTGTAGGGGGTCGTACACTCATTGGAGTAGTGTCCGGGTCTTCCATAATTGTAGCAGTTTCACTCTCGACTAGAAGATCTTTTGTCATTGTAGGACCTTGACTTGGAACTTCTCTCTTTGCTTCTACTCTTGTAGAACTTCTTGAAGTTCTTCACCATTTGGCTCAATTCTTCATTGAAGGTTGTTTCTCACTTGATGATGTGGGAGCTTCACATGAGGCTTTGTAAGCACTACATGACTTGTTATGGAGCTCCTCCTTATCCTTGAGTGACATCTCATGAGCAACAATTCTTCCAATGACTTCCGTTGGCTTGAGATCTTTGTAATTTGGCATCATTTGGATCAATGTGCATACGGTATCATATTTTCCATCCAAGGCTCTTAGGATCTTCTTGATGATGAATTTGTCGGTCATCTCTTCACTTCCTAATCTGGCAATCTCATTTGTGATAAGAGCAAGCCTAGAGTACATTTCAGCGACACCTTCACCATACTTCATTTTGAACTTGTCAAGTTGACTTTGAAGCACATCCAACTTGGATTCCTTGACGGAGTCGGTACCTTCGTGCATATCAATCAAAGTATCCCAAATTTTCTTTGCATTCTCAAGATGACTGATTTTGTTGAATTTTTCGGGGCACAATCCGTTGAAGAGGAAATCACAAGCTTGAGCATTGTATTGTAGCATCTTCAACTCTTCCGCGGTAGCTTCACGGTTTGGTTCTCTCCCATAAAAGAATTCACCTTGCAAGCCAATACACACAATAGCCCAAACGGCGGGGTTATGTCCAAGAATATGCATTTTCATCATATGCTTCCAACTAGAAAAATTAGTGCCATCAAAGTAAGGACCTCTACGGTAGTAATTTCCCTCGCTAGATGCCATACTCTCCTAGGTTGTGAAACCAAGGCTATGACCACCAAAAGCTATGGAAATCAAAGCAAATGGAGACCAAAGCTCTGATACCACTTGTAGGATCGAAAGTATGTCTAGAGGGGGGTGATTAGACTACTTGACCAAATAAAAATCTAGCCTTTTCCCAATTTTAGTTCTTGGCAGATTTTAGCAACTTTGGACAAGTCAAGCAATCTTAACACAGTTCAAGCAAGCATGCAAAGAGTATATGAGCATCGGAACATAAAGCATGCAACTTGCAAGAATGTAAAGGGAAGGGGTTGGAGGATTCAAACGCAATTGGAGACACGGATGTTTTTGTCGTGGTTCCGATAGGTGGTGCTATCGTACATCCACGTTGATGGAGACTTCAACCCACGAAGGGTAACAGTTGCGCGAGTCCACGGAGGGCTCCACCCACGAAGGGTCCACGAAGAAGCGACCTTGTCTATCCCACCATGGCCATCGCCCACAAAGGACTTGCCTCACTAGCGGTAGATCTTCACGAAGTAGGCGATCTCCTTGCCCTTACAAACTCCTTGGTTCAACTCCACAATCTTGTTGGAGGCTCCCAAGTGACACCCAGCCAATCTAGGAGACACCACTCTCCAAGAAGTAACAAATGGTGTGTTGATGATGAACTCCTTGCTCTTGTGCTTCAAATGATAGTCTCCCCAACACTCAACTCTCTCTCATAGGATTTGGATTTGGTGGAAAGAAGATTTGAGTGGAAAGCAACTTGGGGAAGGCTAGAGATCAAGATTCATATGGTAGGAATGGGATATCTTGGTCTCAACACAAGTGTAGGTGGTTCTCTCTCAGAAAATATAGGTTGGAAGTGTAGTTTCGTTCTGATGGCTCTCTCCACGAATGAAGAGGAGGTGGAGGGGTATATATAGCCTCCACACAAAATCTAACCGTTACACACAACTTGCCAATCTCGGTGGGACCGAATAGTTAAACTCGGTCAGACTGATTCAGCAAAGCTAGTGACCGTTAGTGTTTTCGATGGGACCGACATGCAACTCGGTAGGACCGATATGGTTAGGGTTAGGGCATAACATAATCTCGGTGAGACCGATTACACAAACTCGGTGGCACCGATTTTGGTAATAAGCTAACCAGAGAGTTGGTCAGGTAAACGCGGTGGGACCGATTTGCTCATTTCGGTGAGACCGAAATGTTACAAAAGGGAAACAGAGAGTTTACATTGCAATCTCGGTGGGACCGATCGCTCATCTTGGTGGGACCAAAACGTTAGGAAGGGAAACAGAGAGATTGCAACCCTATCTCAGTGAGACCAAGATCCCTATTAGTGAGACAGATTTTCCTAGGGTTTGTGGCAGTGGCTATGACATCTGAACTCGGTGGCGCCGGATAGAAAGAATCGGTGGGGCCGAGTTTGACTTTTGGTTTAGGTCATATGTGGATGTGAGAAAGTAGTTGAGGGCTTTGGAGCATATCACTAAGCACTTTGAGCAAGATCCTCATTAAACAACACCCCATCCCTCCTTGACAGTATTGGCTTTTCCTATAGACTCAATATAACCTTGGATCACTAAAATAGAAAATGTAGAATCTTGAACTTTTTAGCTTGAGCCAATCCTTTTGTCCTTAGTGTTTTGAGGGGTCCACTTTTCTCATCCATGCCACGCCAATCATTGAGCTTTCCTGAAATATTAGTCTTGAAATAGCATTAGCTCAATAAACTATATGTTGTTAGGAATTACCAAAACCACCTAGGGATAGTTGCACTTTCAATCTCCCCCTTTTTGGTAATTGATGACAACATATAGATCAAAGCTTCGACAAATGATAATAAGAGTGAAAAACATTATCACTTTGAGAAGTATGTGAAAAGCAATAGCTCCCCCTAAATTTGTGCATAGTTTCAGATTTGCTTTGGACTGCAAATGCACAAAGAGTTAGGATCATGGGTTACTCTTCCATGTCACATACATCTTGGTGGAGCGCTCAAAATGATAATAATTAAGATACATGCACTCCTCACCAAGAAAAGTGAGTGATCATATGGGATATAAAAGGATAATGTCATCCAACAAGCATAAAGGTAGAATATGATCAAACACATGATCATCGAAGTATCACACACAAGCATAAAGTATCTCAAACAAGCAGATAAAAAAAGTTCAACCACCAAGGAGAAACGCAAGAGAGAACAAAAGCAACACTCTCTCTCGAAGCCTATGATCTATACATTTTTTCCCCTTTGGCAACAAGTTACCAAAATGTTCATAAAAATGCATAGTGCTAAATCGTCACTCAGGCTTGGTCTTCAGGTGGTGGTGTAGATAGAACTACAAGGACGAAGGCGTCAGTCGATGTAGATGGATCTGATGGAGTAGGTGCTAGAGCTGGTGGCACTGAAGTTGTAGCTGGTGCAGATGAAGTTGCTCTGGTGTCTGTGATAGGCATAGCAGCAGACCTCTGACCTCCGGGCACTCTAGCAAAAGCATCAGTGGTTGTCTTGCCCTTCTTCTCCTGCACTTCCTCGTGAAGTTGCTCAACAACAGACTGTATCTCAGTGATCTTCACATCTAAGTCATAGAACTTCTGCTCCATGATCCTCTCCAAGCTCTCCTGGTTTTGAGTCAGGGTGGCCAGTCCCTTCTCAATCCTCAAAGTGGAGGCAATCAAGTAGCCAAGATGGTCTTTCTTGCTCTTCAGAAGATACTGAGATGCCTCATCCATGGTTGGCATCTTTGCAGCCTTTTCAGCCCTAGCCTTCTCCTTTTTGGCTTGTGCGTGCACAGAAGATGGTTCATTTTTATCCATCACCACAGTGTTGTCCTCAAAGTCTGGGTAGATGGGCAGGTGCTCCTTGTCCAGCAGATATGTACCAGTGCCCATCTTGGAGTTGATCACCTCCTGGATCTATCGGGCATACCCACAACTCCTTTTCTGATATGTAGCTGTCATCTTTATGGTTTCCACAATTAGGCTCATGACCTTGAACTTCTGTGGAACATCAAAAATGTGAAGCAAGTTAATTGCATGGCCTCTGATCATCTTGTGATCACCTGACTTTGGCAAGAGAGTGTGCCCGAGGATCCAGTTGTTTGTTGGCAAGCCTGACAGAAGGTAATGTATTGATCCAAACTTGTGTGTCTCAAGAGAAGCATCTGAGATCTCTTTGTACATATGTGCCATGGTGTTGTGATCCTTCTTCTTCTTGGCATAGACATCCAAGTCATCTTCACTCTCCTCAGGAGCATTGATCAATTTTTCCCATTCAGCAACCGTTGACTGGTACCTAGTACCTTTAGACATCTAGACAATCCTTCCATCTGGGTAGAAATAAGTCGTGGAGTAGAACTTCATAATGAGCTCATCATTCCACTTTGTGAGCTTCTGAGCCACAAACTCATCGACTCCACATGCCTTGAAGCTGCCATATACACCAGGGAAGTGATCCTCATTTTCCTCAATGAATTTCCAATCAATCCATCTCATGTCACACACTATGGGCTTCTTGTCAAGTAAGATAGTCTCATAGAAGTCCTACTGTTCCTTTGTATGGAACCTGTAGTCCACAACAGTCCTTCTCTTGGTGGCATATGGATCAGACTCTCTCCATAGCCTTAAACCAAAATCCTTTCCGATTTTCATGTTCTCTGCAACTGGATGAGCATCATTGTGATCTGGAATTTTGGGCTTCAACTTCCTTAACACAACAGAATCATCTTCTCCTTTAACATCTTGAGGCACTGGGGCCTTATTCTTCTCCTCAGCATGGATGTTCCTGGTGCTCCTCTTTGGTTTTGGCTTTGGAGCTGGAGTAGCAGTCTTGGGAGAATTCTTAGGCTTAGATGGAACAGCCCCTGCCCTTATAGCATCTCCCATAAGCTTTTGAGTTTTGGGTGCTGGTGCTGCATCCTCTTCCTCTTCCTCTTGTTCAGAGTCTTTCATTATTGAAGATCTCCCAAGCACTCTGGCAGTGGTCTTCTTGAGCCTTTCCTTTCTTTTCTTTTCTGCCACAACTTGCTCTTTGGGTGCAGATCCCAAAGTCTCTTGAGTGGATGTTCTGGCTTTTGACATGGGAGCTCTCTTGGCAGGAACCTTTTGCTTCATCCCTGGCTTGGTGGCAGCAGCTGTGCCATATTCCTTTTTCAGGACTTTCCTCTTTGAGGTGGCCTCTTCCTCAATAGCCACATAGTCCTCATCCTCAGAATCTGAGGTTTTCTTCTTTCTGGTCCTGGTGGCTGCCTTAGGCAAGTTGCTGGGTGCGCTCCTGCTTCCATCATCTGAGCTACTAGAGGGACTAGTGCCCTCACTCATGTGAACCTGCTCCTCAGATTTTTTCTGACTGTCACTCTGATCTGAGATGATGCAAACACTGACAGAAGACCCTGTGAATAGATTATATATAAGGTAGAGTGGATGAGCATCACAAAGTGCAGAGGTTTTTGCAAAAGAATGAATCAAAGACTTAGTTTTAGTTTTCCACAAAAAGCATTTCGGATCTACCGATTTGAAATCTCGGTGATACCGAAGCAGTTGTTGGAACATAAACTAGTGAACTCGGTCAGACCGAGTCACAGTTCGGTGGCACCGAGACTGCTAGGGTTTCACAAAGACTCGAACTCGGTCACATCGATTTTCAATTCTCGGTCAAACCGAGAATCACATGTGCAATGGCCTGACCAAATCGGTGGAACCGATTTCAACAACTCGGTCGGTCCGAGATGGTTTCGGCGGAAACCTAACCCTAAATTTTCAATCCACAACTAAACTACAGAGTGTTTTCATTGGATAGAGTGATCTCAATCGTGGCAAGATACATGCCAAAACAATATGCTGAGGAATCGGAGTGAGAATAGCACAAAGATCAAGTCCATACCCTAGTTCGGCGATGGACTTGCTACGGCGGCAACGGCGGAGATGATCCCGTTGACGGCGGTGAAAAACAAGCGACTGGAGGCGGCTGGCGAAGAGGAGGACGATCCAGAGACCAGGGAGGCAGAGCAGGCTGAGCGCAGGCGAAGAGGTTCGGAAAGTTTTCCAAATTTTGGCCCGTGGGTATATATAGCCTGACCCTGTCGGTGTGACCGAGTGGAACAACTCGGTGGAACCAAGATGCAAAACTGCAATCAGTTACTACAACTCGGTGTGACCGAAAAGTTCAAATCGGTTGCACCGAGATTAAAAACCTAGATCGACTTAGTGATCTCGGTATGACCGAAATGGATGAATCGGTCAGAGCGAAACGCACAAAGAAGTTTTGGAAGTTTAAGTCTATGACGAATCGGGGACTTCGAGTGCTCCTCACACAGAGTAGTTCGAATCTGACTTGATCAAACTTTGTGATGAAGCATGAATAGAGTTTGAGACGAGAAGAGCATAGATAGCTAGAGAAGGTTCTTAGGCATTTTTGTCCATCCACTTGGCAAGAGGAAAATAAACCAATCAATCAAAACAACAAGTGGATGTCCTCGAATGAGTAAATTATGCAACCAACATGCTCACACAATAAAATAACAAATGAAATATGTGGCAAAGCATGCACAAACAATTCTAGCATCTATCAAGCAATTGGCGATGACTAGGTCATCTATATATGAGTATATTGACTTAGGAGTCAAATGAGAACATTTGATCATAGGTCATACTCATCTTTTAAGCACAAGTGGGGTTACCAATTTTACATAAAGCGTTGTTGTGTTCACACCATTAGAGTTGCTTTAGCTCAATTCTTAGAGTAAAGCTCCCCCTAGATGTGAGATCACCCCTAAGAGGGATGAACTAACATTGGGTTTTGTCGATGATGACTTCATGTAGGTGTTGAAGATGTGGATGTTCTAAGTTGATGTAGATCATTCAGAGCTATCCTTTGGAGTGAGTTGCACTTTCAATACCTACACGGGTTAGTCCCACAAGGAACAAACAAGGATATCCATAGACATAGAGTGATGCACACACAAGATGATGTCTATGAGAACATTAGGTTACCTTGTCCCTTGTCTTACAACCAAGAGGGTTTGTGACTCCTTGAACTAGTGCAAGATGTGGAAGTTGATTACACTTGTTCTTGCCAAAATGATAAGAGTGAAGTATGTTGGCGGAGTCACCCTCAAAAACTCTCTAGTTCTTCTTCTTCGGTATCCACACCATCTTGATGGGAATCCTCAGAGTTGTAGTTGTACTTGATGAATTGGAACTTGATGTAGTCTTGGGAACCCACTTGACCAAGGCCTTAGGAGCTTCTTCAAATGCATCAATTTCATCTTGCAGCTTGTCCTTGCCTTTTTCCTTGTGGTCTTTTGGTGGAAGATCATCTTGAGCTTGTGTCCCTTTGAAAGAAGTAGGATCATACTTCTCTTGTTGAGGAACAAACTTTGTCTTGGGGTATTCATCTTCTTCCCACTCAACTCCATTGGCATTGAACTTTTGTTCAAAACCAATACCTTGGTTCTTCCGGTGCCTTCCTTGCTTGTGTACAATTTCCTCGAATTGCTTACTCCCGGCAAGACTCTTGTAAACACCTTTCTCTATGATTCCCTTCAATAAGCTATTTTCTTGCTCAAGTGTAACTTGGCTAAGAGAATCATTAGTGGAATCAAGAGAACTACTAGAAGCAACAATATTGTATTTGGCATGATTATTGTTACTACTAGCGTAAGAATCCTTCTTGTTCTTGTTACTAGACTTGACTTGAGGCATGTAAGTGGATAAGAGTAAACGCTTGGCAATCTAAGAAGAACTTTTCTTGCGAAGATCATCATTGATTGCCTTTAAGAACTCATGCTCTTGCTCAAGATTGAGCTTCTCAAAACATAATTTCTCATGAGTCCTTAAAAGTTCTCGATGATCTCCTAAGATAGTTTCATGAGCTAACTTAAGAGTGTTTAGTTCTTTAGTTAGATACTCAATCTTCTCCTTATCATTGTCATTCGTTTCATCTTGATTAGCATGATTAATTGACCTTTCATCATAGTATTCATCACTAGAGTTATTAACAAGTAAATCATCATCACCTAACAAGTCATCTTCATCACTATTGAAATCAACATACTCGGGGTGTGATACCTTTGGACCTTTGGTCATGAAGCATCTTCCAATTCCTTCATTTGGTAAATAAAATATGTCATAGGAGTTGGTTGACACAAGTGCTAGACCGGCAACACCTTCATCTTGAGTATATTTGGAGTCAGAGTGATAGCTTCTCTCGGAGTGATTGTCGGAGTCGGAGCCGAATACACATTCACCAACATGAGCTTGATGTCTTCGTTTCGTGTAGCTCCTTGATGACTTGTCCTTCCTTTTCGAATCCTTGCTTCTCTGAGAGGGTCTTCGTTCATAACGATCATCCCTACTCCTTCTCTCCCTCGACTATGATTCTTCTCTTCTACTTCTTCTTTTGGGAGAATCTTCTCTTCTCTTGTATGGGGCCGTAAACTCATTGGAGTAGTGTCCGAGTCTTCCACAATTGTAGCAGTTTCGCTCTCGACTAGAAGATCTTTTGTCATTGTAGGACCTTGACTTGGAACTTGTCTCTTTGCTTCTACTCTTGCAGAACTTGTTGAAGTTCTTCAACATTAGGCTCAATTCTTCATTGAAGGTTTGTTCCTCACTTGATGATGTGGGAGCTTCGCATGAGGCTTTGTAAGCACCACTTGACTTGTTACGGAGCTCCTCCTTATCCTTGAGTGACATCTCATGAGCAACAATTCTTCCAATGACTTCCGTTGGCTTGAGATCTTTTTAATTTGGCATCATTTGGATCAATGTGCATACGGTATCATATTTTCCATCCAAGGCTCTTAGGGTCTTCTTGATGATGAATTTGTCAGTCATCTCTTCACTTCCTAAGCCGGCAATCTCATTTGTGATAAGAGCAAGCCCAGAGTACATTCCAGTGACACCTTCACCATCCTTCACTTTGAACTTGTCAAGTTGACTTTGAAGCGCATCCAACTTGGATTCCTTGACGGAGTCGGTACCTTCGTGCATATCAATCAAAGTATCCCAAATTTCCTTTGCATTCTCAAGACGGCTGATTTTGTTGAATTCTTCAGGGCACAATCCGTTGAAGAGGATATCACAAGCTTGAGCATTGTATTGTAGCATCCCCAACTCTTCCGCGGTAGCTTCACGGTTCGGTTCTCTCCCATCCAAGAATTCACCTTGCAAGCCAATACACACAATAGCCCAAACGGCAGGGTTATGTCCAAGAATATGCATTTTCCTCTTATGCTTCTAACTAGCAAAATTAGTGCCATCAAAGTAAGGACCTCTATGGTGGTAATTTCCCTCGCTAGACGCCATACTCTCCTAGGTTGTGATACCAAGGCTATGACAACCAAAAGCTATGGAAATTAAAGCAAATGGAGACCAAAGCTCTGATACCACTTGTAGGATCGAAAGTATGTCTAGAGGGGGGTGATTAGACTACTTGACCAAATAAAAATCTAGCCTTTTCCCAATTTTAGTTCTTGGCGGGTTTAGTAACTTTGGACAAGTCAAGCAATCTTAACACAATTTAGGAAAGCATGCAAAGAGTATATGAGCAGCGGAAAGTAAAGCATGCAACTTACAAGAATGTAAAGGGAAGGGTTTGGAGGATTCAAACGCAATTGGAGACATGGATGTTTTTGTCGTGGTTCCGATAGGTGGTGCTATCGTACATCCACGTTGATGGAGACTTCAACCCACGAAGGGTAACGGTTGTGCGAGTCCACGGAGGGCTCCACCCACGAAGGGTCCACGAAGAAGCGACCTTGTCTATCCCACCATGGCCATCGCCCATGAAGGACTTGCCTCACTAGCGATAGATCTTCATGAAGTAGGCGATCTCCTTGCCCTTACAAACTCCTTGGTTCAACTCCACAATCTTGTTGGAGGCTCCCAAGTGACACCCAGCCAATCTAGGAGACACCACTCTCCAAGAAGTAACAAATGGTGTGTTGATGATGAACTCCTTGCTCTTGTGCTTCAAATGATAGTCTCCCCAACAATCAACTCTCTCTCATAGGATTTGGATTTGGTGGAAAGAAGATTTGAGTGGAAAGCAACTTGGGGAAGGCTAGAGATCAAGATTCATATGGTAGGAATGGGATATCTTGGTCTCAACACAAGTGTAGGTGGTTCTCTCTCAGAAAATATAGGTTGGAAGTGTAGTTTCGTTCTGATGGCTCTCTCCATGAATGAAGAGGAGGTGGAGGGGTATATGTAGCCTCCACACAAAATCTAACGGTTACACACAACTTGCCAATCTCGGTGGGACCGAATAGTTAAACTCGGTCGGGCCAATTCAGCAAAGCTAGTGACCGTTAGTGTTTTTGGTGGGACCGACATGCAACTCGGTAGGACCGATATGGTTAGGGTTAGGCATAACGTAATCTCGGTGAGACCGATTACACAAACTCGGTGGGACCGATTTTGGTAATAAGCTAACCAGAGAGTTGGTCAGGTAAACTCGGTGGGACAGATTTGCTCATTTCAGTGAGACTGAAATGTTACAAAAGGGAAACAGAGAGTTTACATTGCAATCTCGGTGGGAACGATCGCTCATCTCGGTGGGACCGAAATGTTACGAAGGGAAACAGAGAGATTGCAACCCCATCTCGGTGAGACCGAGATCCCTATCAGTGAGACCGATTTTCCTAGGGTTTGTGGCAGTGGCTATGACATCTGAACTCGGTGGCGCCGGATAGAAAGAATCGGTGGGGCCGAGTTTGACTTTTGGTTTAGGTCATATGTGGATGTGAGAAAGTAGTTGAGGGCTTTGGAGCATATCACTAAGCACTTTGAGCAAGATCCTCATTAAGCAACACCTCATCCCTCCTTGATAGTATTGGCTTTTCCTATAGACTCAATGTGACCTTGGATCACTAAAATAGAAAATGTAGAGTCTTGAACTTTTGAGCTTGAACTAATCCTTTTGTCCTTAGTGTTTTGAGGGGCCACTTTTCTCATCCATGCCATGCCAATCATTGAGCTTTCCTGAAATATTAGTCTTGAAATAGCATTAGCTGAATTAACTATATGTTGTTAGGAATTACCAAAACCACCTAGGGATAGTTGCACTTTCACTCCTGGGAGGAGCTGGGCTGCTCGGGACACGCCACGCGGGTCGGGCAGAGACATGTCCATGTGGGACTCGTCGGGCGGTGGTCTTCCTCATCGTGGACGGTGGTCGACGGAGCTAGGAGCCAAGCGAGGGTGTCTGCGAAGTTCCAGGTGGTCGGGCTGATCCAAAGGAGGATTATGATGAGAGGGGGAGGCAATAGCTCGGTGTCAACGTGTGCAAAACGCATGCTCTGGCCGCGCCCTGTGCACGCACGCTAGGTGCTTGACAAATTGCCAGTGGCATCTATAGGGACCCAAATGAGCTGAAAATTACCATTCTGGTGATTCTAAACATGGGAGGAATGATGGACATGTTGGTTTGTCTTAGAGCTCAAGTGTCATATGGAGTTCAGAAAGCTTTGCCAAATCCTGTCATGAGCTGAAGGTGTTCGACAGAATGCTAGGGTAAGCTAGAGGACTTTGATGGATTTGAAACTTGGCAGGGTGGGGTCTCTTTAGATGTTAGAGATGGTGGTGGAGTTAGTTTGGCAAGGTGAGAAACTTGATAGTGCAAGTTTTACCAGAATTCAGTCCTGGACAGAAACTTCAGAGGCATGTTTGGTGGACTAAAAAGATTCCAATGGAGCTGATCTTCTGGAGTTAAGGTTTTGGTTTGAAGTACTACAAGATGTCAAAGTTTGAAAATTAATGGAGCTAGGAAAATTAGGGTTGCAGTTATAAATCAAGAATGGGCCAGAATTGAAAAGAGGATGTTTCACTCAAAATTTTCGAAGGACAATGTTAGGTTTTTTCTCAAAAGTGACATACACGCATCACCTGACCTCTGATAATTTTTGTGTGATTTGAAAACAATTATATAAAATATTTGTAGTGCAACAGAGGCATTTCAAGTATTGAAAATGTTTTTAATGGAATTATTTGTGGACAATTTTATTGTGAAAATATTTCCTGCTGTTATTTATAATATAAATGAAATGATTTACAAAACAACCAAGGACCACAACCTTTCACAAAAATAATCTTCTGTGGAGGGAAGAATTTTGTAAAACAAAACAGAAAAGGCTCTGGAATTAATAAATGACCTGGAGTAGCTCAAACTTTTATTTCTATCCAAATTTTACTTTAATAAAATTTGATTAAATTTTTGGGGTGTTACAAACTCTACCCCCTTAAGAAAAATCTCGTCCTCGAGAGTTGTTAAGGGCAGAAGAGCTGAATGCAAATCACAACAATGATCATATGCAGAATGCAATCATGGCAATGCACTCACGACATATGCCCTAAATTGCAATACAACAGTTGCAACGCGTAACTAGTGCTAGGTAGAGCAACAATGACCATCTACGGTCCGAAGGTGAGATCTACAGGGTCTTGTGGAAGGGCTCCCAGTGCTGGAACAACTTCTTCTTCTTCCCGGGGAAGTGAACGAAGTAAACGAAGAACACGCCCTTCTAGAGTTGGCCATGGTGGTCCACCAATAGCGATATGGGGTTTCAAGACAGCAAGATAATGGAGATAATCCATTAATTGCTGGGTTAGATGCTCATGGGCCATCACATACAGAATGAGGGTGGCCAGAGCTAGATCTCTGTCTATATGTTCGCAACAGAACGTGGCTTCTGCTCTAGAAGGTGCGCGGCTTGGGAAATAGTAGTATTTCCTTTCACTGGCAGCGGGTACAGTGAGTCGAAGACTGGTAACTACTTCATAAGTAGCAGCCTCAATAGCCATGCCTGATGTTGGCATGGATCTCCTGACGAAGACAACATATGGAGGGCCTTGATTTAAATCCTCTCATGGGATGAGCACAACTGCCAGGTATTTCGAGGAATCAGGGGTGATCCTCATTTTGAACAACTCATACTGGGGTGGGTGGCTGGAACAAAGGGTATTGCGGGTTAGATCCCACAAAACGTTAACGAAACTACCAGGGCTTGCATCTGGAGTTCGTAGGTAGGCTCCGGGGTGAGACATGGAAGGATGAATGGAGAAGAGTGGTGTGCAAGTGTGGTGGTGGCTGGTGTGGTGCATGGATATGACCCCTTATAAGGTGCCTGGGTTAGGAAACATGATGTGGCGATGGTACGACTTGTGCATCGACTCCGACATAGGGTTGTCCAAGTCAAACTCTCGGACACCACATCTGAAAAGGAGTGTGACATATTACTATGCGTGTTGGCAGTCACGTCTAGCATTTACTCTATCGCCATATACCAATAATTTACGCTATATCACACATAGTACCATTACAACAATGGCACACAGGTAGTTGACAAGCTTACTACGCCACACGATTGCTACCTTGAAACTACAAGACAACATGACTACTACGATTTGACAATACTCCTGGTGGACTCAGTCCACCTCATTGACATCTAGCCGAGAGTGTCTTGTAGATGTCGAGGCTTCTCCGTGAGATTTAGTATCGGAGTTATTTGGGGTAGGATGGGAGCTACAGTATTGGGATAGCGATGATGCCCCTCGTGGGGTCTCGTGGTCACAATTCCATTGGAGTAGGTCTCCAAGAGAAGATAGAGTTCTCCTGGGGAGGCGAAGGCATTGCCTGGATAGATGACAGGGGCAGAACTTGGGTGCTCAACTGGCCTCCCAAGCAGCATTATCGGGTTATCAGTGTCGGTTGCAGCTTCACTTCCCACCGGTGTCAGTAGAGCAAGCGTCCTACGAGTCGCAATCAGGTCATTAGTGACCTGATCAAATAGTGCCTCTTGCGCTCTCAGGTAGCGCACCAGATGCACTAGAGCAAGATCCGACTCATGGTCACCGTTGGCGACTTGGGTCGGGCTACAATAGCCTTCACGACTAGGGCCGTAGATGAACTTGGGGCTCGTCGGAGGTTGTCCTCCCAGTGAACCAGTAGGGACGTTCTGATATAGTGCCCCTTCCGTAGATGTGCATCGTGGCCCAGAAGTGATGGATGGCATCACTTGTGTGTTCCTGGTACACAACATATTCTAGGGGTTTGTCTATGCCAAAAGCACGACGAGTGAGATTGGCGAGGATTGCTACGAAATCTCCAAGCTCGGATGTGGTCTCGTTGCGGACGATGGGACCAGGCATCTTGTTGGTTTGGAAATCAGGGTGCGAGTGAGAGTTGTGATGTGCTGTGTTCGGGCAAGGCTTCCTTTATAAGCCAGCAGAGTCTTCCATGGCACGCTTGCTGGTGGGACAACTCAGGTGTCGACCATGGGCACACGGCCTATGGCCTAGGACGATAGGTTGGGCACCGACTGACAAAAAGATGTTGGCTGGCTATTGTGCAGGCTATCGGATAGGATGAGCTTGATGGTGGCTAGAAAAGGATATGGCCGGTCTGAAAACCTAGGGATAGTGACCAAGCTAAGATAGGATTAGCCGGTGGTCAGCCTGGCTCTGATACCAAGGTTGTCGGGGCCAGATTTCCGGGACATAAATTCCCAGCAAACGACCCGTATGTCACCACCAGCTCCGGGATTACTGTTGCTGGTGGACATTTCCTTGATACAGAATTTGAAGCAATTACAAGGCTTTTTTAGTACAAGATCTTATAGGTCCATTGAGTACAACAACAATTTCTAGTGGCAGATGATGGAAGCAACTCTTGGATCTCCAACGTTGATGGAAATCCATTCTCACAGGAACAGCTAACCTGGATAACTCCTATCTCACGTGGCTGCTATCCCCGAATCCTAGATTGCAGGATGTCGTTGTAGTGCTCCTCTCTGAGTCATGATCTGGCCAAGAAAATAGCCAGGGACAAGCCTGTGAGTTCGTTTGAATGTACTCGCAAACATCAAGAACAAAAGATATACCGGATGCATATGTTCATGATGAATTAAATTTTGAGCATGTGCTGACTGAGAATTAGAGCATGGCATGACAAATATTCATACGCTGCGGAAGGATAAATAAATCATGTTACCAGTAAATCAAAGGAATGAAACGAAACATCGGGCGTTGGACCGTCCGAGAAATTCCCAATGGTGTCTAAAAGAGAATCGGGCGAGATAGGACCGCCCGACAAGTCAAGCGACGCCACGAGAGGTCTTGAAAAGAAATGCCAAATGGGTGTCTAAAAAAGACGCCTTGAGAGGTCTTGGAAATAAAAGCCACAGTCGGGTGTCTGGGCGACGCCTCATAAAGGGCGTATAAGAAAATAATAACACAAGTATCCAGGTGGACTAGCCTTCCCATGTGATACTCAGAAATGAAAATAAACTTGAGTATCCCGGGTAGTCTAGCCATCCCAAGAGATACTCAAGGTTAAACATAAGAGTAAAAGGTTAGCACACAACAATATCCATATCAACAATAATATTCATAATAGCCCTAGTAGTGACAATCACTATCCTGCAAAAGGAACCATGATCACTTTAATTATTTCCTCTGGAGATTGAAACTAAGATTGACACTTGACCAACCCTGACTGTAGGCCTTAACCATGGACACGGCTACTTGAATAGATATAACTCTGCAGAGGGTGTACTCTTTACCCACAAGTAAAGGATTTCTTTAGCCAGCACCGAGATGTTGACTAATTCCCGTTATGACCTTTGGATTGAAAACACACCTGACCAGCACACACCAGATTAACTTTCCGGATGCCAGGAATCACCCAAAGCATCGTTCAAGAGAAACTCTAAGGCGGGGAGACCATCATCTCAAGTAGCATGGGATCACTATTAACACGCGCGGATTACAAGGGGTGCCCCCCTCTCGGCCCAGTTGGATACACCCATGCCCCCTGACCCGATGACTGGCATTGCAGACGGTACTTGGAAATCCTCATCGTGGCCTCTCTGTACGGTCTGTGCAGGGAAAGGGGTTAACAACTTACTGAACCGGACCTTGCCTGTGGCAGGGACAAGTGGTAGCACGAAACCAGTATGGGGGTTATCGGAACAAGACTCGGTCTACGGTCAACTCAGGAGGTTTATGTTTTCCTGTAGTGGTCAGCACAATATAAATCCTTGGTAGTACCCAACAGGGGTCACCACCTGGTATGTTCCAACATACCCTCACGGATCATTCTCGTCACAACGAGATTTCAGTCTCACGGTCACTTTTCTCGTGCCTATTCTTCCTGCAAATTAGCCTGGACCAACACATGCATATATGGCACCTGAAGATAACCATACTCACATATATCACATGTTTAAATGAAGATAAAATACCATCAAGGGGGATCATGCATGTATGACTGGTACTATGAAAATTCTATATGAATTCAACATATTCATAATTCAATTCTACATGGAAACAAACAACCATGCATTCACCATATTATGGGTTCAAGATGCTTGCCTTGAGCATGCAGAAATGTCAGGTGCATTCCAAAACTTTGAAAATTATATCTCCCCTCCATTTCCTATTTTCAAAATATTTTAATTACCACACAATTCCAAAACAGTACATAAAAGTTGCTTGGAAATTTTTGAAATAAATACTAAAATAAACTAGATGTAATTTTAGAAATAACAGAAAAAGAATCAAGTCAGTTGGAGTTCATATGATTTTCCTACAGATTTACTAAGCTGGAATAATCAAGGAAATGGACTATTTATTAGATCCAGCAAAAACTAGGCCTAGGAAAAATGTTCTCCCTATCTGGATAAATAGATCATGATTGCAGGAGTAGGAAGAAATTCGAGTCATGAAATTTGGATGTGAAATGGCTATTGTGGATTTATTTGAAATCCGCTGGAAAGGAAAAATATGGAAGTGCAAAGATGTACCCTCGGCAACGTTTAGCAGTTTGGCGTTACTGGGCCGGGGCCGGCTGCTCAGTCGCGAGGAAGAGAGGATGACGTCGAAGCCGTATTCGCCAGGTACGTCTTCCCCGCATGAAGGCGGCCACAACAGAGTTCGTCTCCACTTATGGACGGGTCAGCGGCGCTGGGACACTAACAGTGTGCCCGCCTGCCCCACTGGTCAAGTTTGACCAGTCGCCGCGCGCGCCTCCCTCTCCGGCAGAAATAGAGGCGAGGCTCCAGTGAGGCTTGCCGATGAACGGCGGCACCCCTCGGGGATCTGAGAACATGGGTGTGCTCAGGAGGTCGATGCGAGCCCGTGGGTACCCGCCATGGTCACTGAAGTGGATGGAGTCGCCGATGGCGAGCTCTCCGTCGAACGGTGGCGTCGGGCAAAAGGGGTGCTCCGCCTATGGCGGCTCCCGGGGTGAATTGAAGGTGGGGATGGAGTCGTGGGGCGACGAGGGGTGGACGGTGAGGAGAGTGGAGGCAGGGGAGCTCTGGTGGCGTTGAATCAACAAGGTAGTGGCGGCGACCGTGGTTGCCGGAGCGGAAAAAGACGACCATCTCCAGTCATTTGGCTGCTCCTGGTGGCTTACAGAGGGGGAAGGGAGTGTGGTGAGGATCGTAGAGAGCCTGGGGTGAGCTTTTATAACGCGAGGGGGTCGGCTCCGTGGTGTCCAGAGGATAAGAATGGCGACGACGATCATTACGACGACATGTGAGGCCGTTGAGGTCGGCAGGGTGGATGGTGAGGGCGGTGGCCGCCCGCGGTTACTCCTAGGAGGAGCTGGGCTGCTCGGGACACGCCACGCGGGTCGGGCAGAGACGTTGCCGTGCGGGACTCGTCGGGCGGCAGTCTTGGTTGTCGTGGACGGCGGTGGACGGAGCTAGGGGCCAAGCGAGGCTATCGGTGAAGTTCCTGGTGGTCGGGCTGATCCAGAGGAGGATTATGATGAGAGCGGGAGGCAGTAGCTCGGTGTCGATGTGTGCAAAACCCATGCTCTGGTCGCGCCCTATGCACGCATGCTAGGTGCTTGACAAATTGCTAGTGGCATCTAGAGGGACCCAAATGAGCTGAAGATTACTATAGTGGTGATTCTAAACATGGGAGGAATGATGGACATGTGATCAGGACATATATAGCATTGTTACACCCACAGCCCCTGCTGTTATACATACTGGACCAATTACTAGAGCTCGCGCACGCCAATTGAATTATCAGGTACTTTCGTTTCTTGGTAACGATTCTGATGTTCATAAGAATATGATGCTGCCTAAATTGGATACATTTGTTTTGCTTACAAATGAAGGGCCTCGCTTGGACAAGAAAGATGAACCTTGGAGCAAGTTCAAGCATGGAGATGATGGCATGCGCAAGGGGAACAAGAACGGAGTTACAAGTGATGATTCCAGGACTTTGAAGCCACCATAATGAGTGCATGAAGCCTTCGACAAAATATACAAGATGCCACTTCATAACTTTCATCCAGAGGCTATTCTAGGTGCCGCATCACCTTATTATTGGGCCAGGCCCATGTCTTTTCGAAGTACTTAAGTATAGGTTGTTTTTAGAGTCCGTATGTGTGGGGAAACAATAGTTAGGGTTGGTTTCGGACCCCTCCACCAAGGGCCACGAAATTTCCCCTCTCTCCTCCATATATACAGCCCTTAGGGCATCGTTTAGACTTTGGGTTTTGTTTAAATTAAAGTTCGCCATAGCTGCAACTTCGCGTACTTCGTTTGTGTTCAATGACTAGACAAAGGCGTCATAGAACCACACCTTGATCAATAAAGCTTTCATATTATGTTCACAATATCCAGATTGCAATCTCAATTTCTTGCTTGTTCTTCGTTTGCCTGCAGGAAACAGACCTTCGTGGTCAGGTTGATCATGCTCTGGCGTGGTCAATAACCTCTCGGAGTTGGTTTAGCGATTGCTAAGGCGCGACGTTCTCGCACGTTCGTAGTCGGATCGTTAAAGTCGACTTCCTCCAAAAGGATAGCCACCATCTCATCGAAAGACGGGACACCTTTGCCTCTATCAAGTGGTATCAGATTTCCAGGTTGCTCAGTGAGATTTTACAGTTTTTCGTAGTTTAGATCGAGTTTGTTCTTCGTACCTATAATCCACGAAGAAGCCAAAAAAATTAGGGTTAGTTCATCCTATCCAAAACAATCTGAGCCTTTGCATAATATTTTCTGTATTTGCTGTGTTGAATTTGCGGTTGCATCGTCGTGTCTGGTTGCTGGTCTTAGTGTCTAGTCCTTTAGAGTTTCGAGTTCTGTTCACAAGTAGTCACGCGGCCGCCGCATCATCATCATCACCGCTGCCATATACCACCATCGTCATCACCACTGCCATATACCACCATCGCCATCACCGCTGCCATATACCACCATCGTTGTCACCGCTGCCATATACCACATACCCACCACCATCACGATAATCCGAGTCCACCTCCATCACCGGTTCGCCACCAGTCCGAGTTCCACCGTCCTACATATATCCGCCACCAGTCCGAGTTTCCACCAGATTCATCTCCGCCACCAGTCCTAGTCCGAGTCCGGTATTTGTTGCTTTGTTTTCGAGTTCCAGATCAGCCGATACTCCGAGTCGTGACAGAGTAGGACTCCCCAACTTTCGAGCCACCCACAGAAGAAAAATAGTTCCAAACTAAAAAAACTAAGTCTGGAAAATTCTGGCTAGGCTGTTTTTAGACCATTTGTAGACTTTTTCGAAAAAAATTGTTGCGGAGCAAAAAAAATGAGGAAAAAAAGTGAAAAAAAAGAAAAAAACAGAGCGTGCTCCTCCCTTGTTTATGTGCAGCACCGTGATTTTGTTAGTGTTCTAGGCTCGCGTCTCTAGCATGGTCTAGCCTAGGACCAGCACAGTACCCTCGTTGAGCGTTTATTCAACTTTGCATCTCTGAATTGATTATTGCTGACCCTTTTTGCTACCATATTATAAGCCTTCCTAGCTCCACATACATCTACATCATGCGTTTGACTCTCCCTGGTAATCGCTGTATCCAAGCTTTGAGAGTTTTGACTACGACGGTTGCCGATCACCGTCTGCTGCTGGGTAAGAACTGGTAAGAATCTGAGATTTGCTTGATGGATTTGTGACACTCCACCACCGCCATTTTTTAGTAGTCTGTAGGATCATATTCTTGTGTGTTTCTATTGCTTCTAACCATGGAAGGATCACAACCCGACGCGATTAACTGGGAGAACATGACGAACAAATAGTTACATGATAAGTTTCAGCAAATGATGAGTGGACAGGTGGAAGATGTGCTAAACAGATTTGAAGAGGCCATGGAGAAGATAGATGGCATTGAGAAGGCGTTCGAAACAAAGCTCGATAACAAGTTTAATGAATTGCTCGCCCGTCTTCCACCGCCCGTTGCACCTGTCGCACCTCTACAACAACAACAACATCGTCTTCCAAATCAAGTGGGACGAGCACAACGCGTTCCCATTGAGCCTGGTCAAACTTCTGGTGCTGATGTACTTATTGTTGGTGCTTCTGTCACTCCTGCTGCTACTGCAGAGGTGGAGGACCATTACGAGGATGAGGTTGATCAAAATCAGTACTACGTGCAACCACCAACACCACCACCAGGTCGTCCTCATGCATATCATCGCAACGGTAGGGCTGCACCACCACCTAAGGTACATGACCATCTTCCTAAACTAAAATTGAATATTCCACCATTTGAGGGTAGATATGTTCCTGATATATATCTTACTTGGGAGTTAGAAACTGAACAATGATTTACATGTTTACAATATCCTAAGGAGAGACGTGTTCCTGCTGTTGTTTGTGCTTTCACTAGGTTTGCATGTGTTTGCTGGTCTGAACATTGTAGATTATATCATATTCCAGCTACTTGAGCTGCTTTGAAAACTGCTACGCGTACTCGTTGGGTTCCACCATATTATCAACGTGAATTACTTCAAAAATTGCAGCTCTTAAGACAAGGAATTTTTTTTGTAGAAGGATATTATCAGGAATTACAAACTGGCATGATTAGATGTGGTATTGTTGAGGAGAATGAAGCTATGCTTGCATGTTTTATGGGTGATACAGAGATTCAGACCATTCTAGAGTATAAGGAGTATACTAATATCACTCGTTTATTCCATCTTTCTTGTAAAGCTGAACATGAAGTGCAGGATCGACAGGCACTGGCGCGAACTAACTTTTCTGCAGGTCGATCTTCATCATGGACACCACGTGCATCCTCTACTTCCACTCCACCAGCACCTCCATCAGGTGCCACTTCCAGCCGTGATTCAAGAAAGCAGGCACAACCACCACGATCTGCCAAGAGCACACTTGCCGGGCCTACGTAGAGCTCTTCTTCTTCCATGGCATCAACATGGCACACAAGTGATATTATTTGTCGTTGTTGTAAGGGAAGAGGACATTTTGTGAGAGAATGCCAATCTCAGCGTGTGATGATTGCTACTAAGGATGGTGGGTATGAGTCCGCTAGTGACTATGATGAGGAGACTTTGGCTCTTATTACACATGAAGAACACGGTGGAGAGGATTCTAATCATGAGACGCAATACATGGCTGCTGAAGATGCTGACAGGTATGAATGTTTAGTTGCTCAATGTGTTTTGAGTGTGCAGGTTACACAAGCTGAGCAAAATCAAAGGCATAATTTGTTCCATACAAAGGGAGTTGTGAAGGAACATTCTGTTCGCGTTATCATAGATGGAGGGAGATACATAACTTGGCTAGCATGGAGATGGTGGAGAAGCTATCTCTCACCACAAGATCACATCCACATCCTTACTACATCCAATGGTTCAACAATAGCGGCAAGGTTAAGGTAACACATACTGTTCGTGTGCATTTTAGTATCTCTACATATGCTGATTATGTTGATTGTGATGTGGTACCTATGCAAGCATGTTCCTTATTACTTGGTAGACCATGGCAATTTGATAAAAATTCTATACACCATGGTAGAAACAATCAGTATACTCTTGTTCATAAGGATAAAAATATTACTTTGCTTCCTATGACTCCTGAATCCATTTAGAAAGATGATATTAATAGAGCTAATAAAGCAAAACAGGAGAAAAATAAGAGTGAAAATCATATTGTGGCAAAAGAATTTGAGCAACAAATGAAACCTAATAATAAACCATCTAGTGTTGCTTCTGAAATTAAATTGAAAAGTGCATGTTTACTTGCCACAAAATCTGATATTGATGAGCTAGATTTCAACAAATCTATTTGCTATGCTTTTGTGTGCAAAGAGGCATTATTTTCATTCGAGGACGTGCCTTCCTCTTTGCCTCCTGCTGTCACTAACGTTTTGCAGGAGTTCGCTGACGTCTTTCCACAAGACGTGCCACCGGGATTACCACCTATTCGAGGGATTGAGCATCAAATTGACTTAATTCCCGGTGCATCATTACCCAACCGTGCGCCATACTGTACCAATCCAGAGGAGACAAAGGATATTATGCGTCAAGTACAGGAGCTGCTTAACAAAGGTTATATACGTGAATCCCTTAGTCCTTGTGATGTTCCTATCATTTTAGTGCCGAAAAAGGATGGTACGTCGCGTATGTGTGTTGATTGTAGAGGCATTAATAATATTACTATTCGTTATCGTCATCCTATTCCTAGGCTAGACGACATGCTTGATGAATTGAGTGGCTCTACAATATTCTCCAAAGTTGATTTGCGTAGTGGATACCATCAAATTCATATGAAATTGGGAGATGAATGGAAAACAGCATTTAAAACTAAGTTTGGATTATATGAGTGGTTAGTCATGCCTTTTGGGTTAACTAATGCACCTAGTACTTTCATGAGTAATGAACGAAGTTTTACATGCTTTCATTGGACGATTTGTGGTAGTTTACTTTGATGACATATTGATTTATAGCAAATCTTTGGAGGAACATTTGGAATATTTACGTGATGTTTTTATTTCTCTACGTGATGCACGTTTGTTTGGTAACCTTGGAAAGTGCACCTTTTGCACTGACCAAGTATCTTTTCTTGGCTATGTTGTTACTCCACAGGGAATTGAAGTTGATAAAGCCAAGATTGAAGCTATTGAGAGTTGGCCGCAGCCCAAAACGGTCACACAAGTGAGGAGTTTCCTTGGCCTCCTTGGTTTCTATAGGCATTTTGTGAGAGATTTCAGCACCATTGCTGCACCTCTCAACGAGCTTACAAAGAAGGATGTGCCTTTTGTTTGGGGTACCGCATAGGACGAAGCCTTCACGGTATTGAAAGATAAGTTGACACATGCTCCTTTACTCCAACTTCCTGATTTCAATAAGACTTTTGAGCTTGAATGTGATGCTAGTGGAATTGGATTAGGAGGTGTGTTATTACAAGATGGCAAACCTGTTGCATACTTTTTTGAAAAATTGAGTGGGCCTATTCTGAACTATTCTACTTATGATAAAGAATTATATGCTCTTGTTCGGACCTTAGAAACATGGCAACATTATTTATGGCCCAAGGAATTTGTTATACATTCTGATCATGAATCTTTGAAACACATTAAAAGTCAAGCAAAACTGAACCGTAGACATGCTAAATGGGTTGAATTCATTGAGAGTTTCCCTTATGTCATTAAACACAAGAAGGATAAAGAAAATGTTATTGTTGACGCATTGTCTCGTCGTTATACTATGCTTTCACAACTTGACTTTAAAATATTTGGTTTGGAGACCATCAAAGATCAATATGTGCATGATGCTGAATTTAAAGATGTATTAGAGAATTGTAAGGAAGGGAGAACTTGGAACAAGTTCGTTCTTAACGATGGATTTGTGTTTTGTGCTAACAAGCTATGCATTGCAGCTAGCTCTGTTCATCTTTTGTTGTTGCAGGAGGCGCATGGAGGAGGATTAATGGGACACTTTGGCATCAAGAAGACGGACGATATACTTGCTACACATTTCTTTTGGCCAAAGATGAGACGGGATGTTGAGCATTTTGTTGCTCGCTGCACTACATGTCAAAAAGCTAAGTCACGACTCAATCCTCATGGTTTATATATGCCTTTGCCTGTACCTAGTGTTCCTTGGGAGGATATATCTATGGACTTTGTTTTAGGTTTATCTCGAACAAAGAAGGGGAGGGATAGCATATTTGTTGTCGTGGATAGGTTCTCGAAAATGGCACACTTTATACCATGTCATAAAAGCGATGATGTTGTTAATGTTGCTGATTTGTTCTTTCATGAAATTATTCGCTTGCATGGTGTTTCAGATCGTGATACTAAATTTCATAGCCACTTTTGGAGATATTTATGGGCTAAGTTGGGGACTAAACTGCTTTTTAGTACTACTTGGCACCCCCAAATTGATGGACAAACTGAAGTAGTCAATAGAACATTGTCTACTATGCTTAGGGCTGTTTTGAAGAATAATAAGAAAATGTGGGAAGAATGATTGCCTCATATTGAATTTGCTTATAATCATTCATTGCATTCTACTACTAAGATGTACCCTTTTGAAATTGTGTATGGTTTCCTACCTCGTGCAACTATTGATTTGTTGCCTCTTCCATCTTCGGACAAGGTTAATTTTGATGCTAAAGAACATGCTGAATTGATTTTTAAAAATGCATGAGTTAACTAAGGAAAATATTGAGCGTATGAATGCTAAATATAAACTTGCTGGAGATAAGGGTAGAAAACATGTTGTGTTTGCACCTGGAGATCTTGTTTGGTTACATTTGTGTAAGGATAGATTTCCTAATTTGCGCAAATCAAAGCTAATGCCACGTGCTGATGGTCCTTTTAAGGTGTTAGAGAAAATAAATGATAATGCATATAAACTTGAGCTGCCTGCAGATTTTGGGGTTAGTCCCACTTTTAACATTGCAGATTTGAAGCCTTATTTGGGTGAGGAAGATGAGCTTTCGTCGAGGACAACTTCATTTCAAGAAGGGGAGGATGATGAGGACATCAATACCATTGTTACACCCACATCCCCTACTGTTATACATACTGGACCAATTACTAGAGCTCGCGCACGCCAATTGAATTATCAGGTACTTTCGTTTCTTGGTAACGATTCTAATGTTCATAAGAATATGATGCTACCTAAATTGGATACATTTGTTTTTCTTACAGATAAAGGGCCTCGCTTGGACAAGACAGATGAACCTTGGAGCAAGTTCAAGCATGGAGATGATGGCATGCGCAAGGGGAACAAGAATGGAGTTACAAGTGCTCACCTTATTATTGGGCAAGGCCCATGTATTTTCGAAGTACTTAAGTATAGGCTGTTTTTAGAGTCCGTATGTTTGGGGAAACAAGAGTTAGGGTTGGTTTCGGACCCCTCCACCAAGGGCCACGAAATTCCCCCTCTCTCCTCCATATATACAGCCCTTAGGGCATCGTTTAGACTTCGGGTTTTGTTTAGATTAAAGTTCGCCATAGCTGCAACTTCGCGTACTTCGTTTGTGTTCAACGACCAGACAAAGGCGTCACAGAACCCCACCTTGATCAATAAAGCTTTCATCTTATATCCGCAATATCCAGATTGCAATCTCAGTTTCTTGCTTGTTCTTCATTTGCCTGCAGGAAACAGACCTTCGTGGTCAGGTTGATCATGCTCTGGTGTGGTCAATAACCTCTCGGAGTTGGTTTAGCGATTGCTAAGGCGCGACGTCCTCGCACGTTCGTAGTCGGATCGTCAAAGTCGACTTCCTCCAAAACGATAGCCACCATCTCATCGAAAGACGGGAGACCTTTGCCTCTATCAACATGTTGGTTTGGCTTAGAGCTCAAGTGTCATATGGAGTTCAGAAAGCTTTGCCAAATCCTGTCATGAGCTGAAGTTGTTTGACATAATGCTAGGGTAAGCTATATGACTTTGATGGATTTGAAACTTGGCAGGGTGGGGTCTCTTTAGATGTTAGAGATGGTGGCAGAGTTAGTTTGGCAAGGTGAGAAACTTGATGGTGCAAGTTTTACCAGAATTCAGTCCTAGATAAAAACTTCAGAGGCATGTTTGGTGGACTAAAAATATTCCAATGGAGCTGATCTTCTGGAGTTATGGTTTTGGTTTTAAGTACTACAAGATGGCAAAGTTTCAAAATTAATGGAGCTAGGAAAAGTAGGGTTGTAGTTATAACTCAAGAATGGGCCAGAATTGAAAAGAGGATGTTTCACTTTAACACCCACGATGCGACTATATCTCCCACGTGTCGGAGCACCAGTTAGAGGCATAACCGCATAGTAGGCATGTTGCAAGAGAGGTAATCTTTACATATCCCATTTACTGAATAAGAGAGGGATAAAGAGTTGGCTTACAATCGCCACTTCACAAAATACATGAATATAGCATTACATCATCCAGAATACAATCAAGGTCCGACTACTGAACCAAATAAAGAAAGACGACCCCTAATTCTAGATCCCCGATCGCCCCAACTGGGCTCCACTACTGATCAACTGGAAACGAAACAACACAACGAACACGATCTTCATCGAGCTCCCACTTGAGCTGGGTTGTGTCACCTGCACTGGTATCGACGACACCTGCAACTGGTTTCGGAAGTAATCTGTGAGCCACGGGGACTCAGCAATCTCACACCCTCGCGATCAAGACCATTTAAGCTTAAGGTAGGGAAAGGGGGGTAGTGAGGTGGAGCTGCAGCAAGCACTAGCATATATGGTGGCTAACATATGCAAATAAGAGCAAGAAGAGAAGCAAAGCACGGTCATGAACTAGAAGTGATCAAGAAGTGATCCTGAAACTACATACGTTCAAGCATAACTCCAAAGCCGTGTTCAGTTCCCGGACCCCGCCGAGAAGAGACCATCATGGCTACACACGCGGTTGATTCATTTTAAATTAAGTTATGTGTCAGGTTCTCTACAACCGGATATTAACAATTTCCCATCTGGCCGTAACCGCGGGCACGACTTTCGAAAGTTCAAATCCCTGCAGGGGTGTCCTAACTTAGCCCATCACAAGCTCTCACGGTCAACGAAGGATATTCCTTCTCCCAAGACGACCCGATCAGACTCGGGATCCCGGTTACAAGGCATTTCTACAATGGTAAAACAAGACCAGCAAAGCCACCCGAATGTGCCGACAAATCCCGATAGGAGCTGCACATATCTCGTTCTCAGGGCAGACCGGATTGTCCAAGATTCCGGTAGGCCAACCCAGGTGGCCACCGGCTGCTGACAGGTTGGACCAACACTCAGAGGAGCATTGGCCCGGGGGTTTAAAATAAAGATGTCCACTGAGTCTGCAGAACCCAAGGGAAAAAGGCTTAGGTGGCAAATGGTAAAACCAAGGTTGGGCCTTGCTGGAGGAGTTTTATTCAAAGCAAACTGTCAAGGGGTTCCCATTATAACCCAACCACGTAAGGAACGCAAAATCAAGGGACATAACACCGGTATGACGGAAACTAGGGCGGCAAGAGTGGAACAAAACACCAGTCATAAGGCCGAGCCTTCCACCCTTTACCAAGTATATAGGTGCATTAAAGTAAACAAGATATAATAATGATATCCCAACAAAAATCATGTTCCAACAAGGAACAAACTCCATCTTCACCTGCATCTAGCAACGGTTTGCTAGGAAGGTGGGTTAGAGGCTTGCATGGCAATATGGGAGGCATGATATAGCAAGTGGTAGGTATCGCGGCATAGCAAAAGAGCGAGCAACTAGCAAGCAAAGATAGAAGTGATTTCGAGGGTATGGTCATCTTGCCTGCGAAGTTCTCTGAGTTGACGAAAGCTTGATCCTCGTAACCATACTCAACGAGTTCCTCGATCACGCACTCGTCTCCCGGCTCTACCCAAGGCAAGAACACAAGCAAAGGACCAACAATCAATCATGGTGCAATGCGCAAGCAACATGATGCAAAACATGGCATGATATGCGGGATGTGATATGCAATGCATATGCGTGCTCTGGAAGGAAAAGATTGATCAAGCATCAACTTGGCAAACCAAGTGTGCCACTGGAAAGGTGAGTTGATTTTGGTCGAAATCGATATGAAGATCACCGGAATCGGATGCACGGTTTGTAAATGGCAAGCAAAACAAGAATGGCGCAATTCTGTGATTAACAGCACGATGCCATCTAGAATGCAACAAGAAACTAATCTACTGCACTCCAACATAGCAACAAAGCACATGGCAGTGATCTACTCAAGATGCTTGACAAAATATGAACACTGAGCTATGGCTAAATCACACAAGAGCTGGTTCAAACAAGCATGGCAAAAGTGCAAAAGATAACAGCATCACAGACTTAGTGAAAATACTAACATGCCAGGAATTAACATCAGGAAGTAATGCTTAGAGCAAGATAACAACATGCTACAGGATGAGAACATAGCAATACAAGGCTTGTCATGAATCTACTCAAAGCATAGAACAAAAGTCCCTTACTGACCATAAGTCAAAAAGTATCAGAAGATATGATGGCACCCATGTAAACATCGCGAGTTTCGTTAACAGATTCAGACTTTGCAAAAAACTGGACATGGCAAAAACAGAATTATGAAGGCATGTTTGCGAGCTTGATTCACTCAACAAAAGACATTGCATGACAAGCTAAGCATAGTACCAGCAAGAATACATGTTCATGAAGCTAAACATGGCAAGAACAAGATCATAGCATGCATGGATCAACTACAACAACCTTGGCAAAATTGATTAACATGTAAACAATCTGTGAGGAACATTTTATAGCAAAAGTAGAGCATGATTGAGTCGTGCTAGGTTACTCCAAAAATGCAAATAGGATCATGGATGGATAGAGCACAACCATATGCCCAAATCATCCTTACTGAACATACTCAAAAGAAGAATGGATCACTCTATAGAAACATGAATACATGGCATAAAAATAACAGCAGGGAAATGACTTAGTGAAATTCTAAGTCCCTGAAATCAGTAATATCATGAGAGCTACTTTGCATGCTTGTGCTAGTCACCACATTGATCACAAAAATACATGGCATACACCCCTATAAAGATGGCATGGCATAGCCCAAAACACATGTAGAGCTCATGCTCATATGCAGCACACAATAATCATGGAAAAAATGACAAATGCTCATAATCTGATAAGAATCAGCACCTAAAATTTTATAGCACTCTCGCATCAACGATTTGGGCATGAAGATGGTCTCTAACAAGCATGGCACAATGTAACAAAATGAATAGCAAAGCATGATGAAAAATTTGATATATCATGCATGCAAAACGGAGCAGCGAGCACAAAGTTATGGCATGATGAATAGGGCCTGAAAATAAAGCAGACAAGGGACTTAGAGAAATTATACCACTCCAAGAACGGATCTAGGGTTTGCACGGTTTTTGAAGCAGAGTTAGATCTCGCCGGAGATGAGAGGACGGCGGCCGGAGGTGTCACCGGAGTTGAGGTGGGAGATGGGGCCGACGAGGTCGGGTGGCCGGGGATCGGGCGGTGGCGCAGGCGGCGGCGACCGGAGAACCGCGGCGGGGCGGCTCGCGGAGCCTCGGCGGTGGGGTAGCGCTAGAAGCGAGGTGGCGGCGCGGGTCGCGAGGCACCGGCGAAGTGCGGCTGGCGGCGCCAGCGAACGGCCGGAGCGCCTGGCGGCGAGACGGGATGGGCGGCGCACGCGGGCAAGTGGCGTCGGGCGGCCGGCGCGGGCACGCGGGCCGAGAAGGCCCGACCGGGGCCGCGGCGGGCCTGGCAGCGGGGACGGTGCGGTGGCGCCACACGGCGGCCCCTGAGTGGGCGCGGGAGGCAGCGGACGTGTCCGGCCGCTGGGCCGACATGTCCGGCGGCGCGGGGAAGATGGATCTAGGGTTAGACTGCGCGAATTTCGGAGGGTGAGGTCTATTATAGGTAGAGGGAGCTAGGAGAGTCCAAATGGAGTGCGGTTCGACCACGGGATCGTGATCGAATGACAGAGAGGATGGAGGGGTTTAGAAGGGTTATTGGGCCACTTTGGAGGGGTGTTGGTCTGCAACACACACGAGGCCTTTATGGTTCCCCGGTTAACCGTTGGAGTATCAAACGGACTCCAAATGGCACGAAACTTGACAGGCGGTCTACCGGTGGTGCACCAAGGCCGCTTGGAAAATCTCGGTCCATTCCGAGAACGTTTAACATGCGCACACGAAAAGAGGCAAAAGGGGGCACCGGAGGACGTAGGAGTGTCGGATTGCAAAACGGACAACGGGGGAAAAGCTCGGATGCATGAGACGAACACGTGTGCATATGCGATGCAGATGATGACATGATATGAAATGCATGACATGAGCAAAAGCAAAACAAAGACAAAACCCAACCACAGGGAAATCTCACAACACCTCTCCGGAAAAGGCAAGAGTCGGACTTACGAATATGGAAAGTTGCATCCGGGGCGTTACAACACTCCACCAGTACAAGAGGATCTCGTCCCGAGATCTAGGATGGCACCGGAGGGAAAAAGGAAGAGGATGATAAGAGGTAAAACTAAGTTGCTTCTTTGACAAAGGAGTGATACCACGAACCTTGTGAGGTTGAGATAATTTAAAGAAAGAATGCCATGAAGATGAACAAAGTTGATAACTCTCCGTTAGAAAAGAGGAACAAGGAAAAAAATTCGGGCAGCACTGCGGTTGAAAAGTGATAAGAAACTTGATAAGATGAAAAGCACTTGAGCAGAGGGCACAACACTCTGGTTAAATGGATAAGCAAAGGAAAGAACATGATCTTGTGAAAAAAGATGATTGGTTGAAGAGAGCAACATCACAATGCCTCCGGAACGAACGAATAGAAGCTAGATCGTCGGAATAAGAGAACGGAGAAGGAATGGCAACTTGTACCACAATTTAATTTGGAAATCATCCTTGCAAGAAGGTTAGAGCGGAGTTGTTGGAAAAACAACAATGAAAAGATATGATCCTCGTGGACTTATATTGGCATCTCAAAACTTGAGGTGAACTTCTGTCACTAACGGAAAACAATTGCTTGCTAGAGATCAACGAAGAGATGAAAACTTGTTCCACCAAGAGGATAAAGAGCAAGCTTGGGTCATTGAGAAGCACCACAATAGCAACATTCTTTAGGGAAGGCTTTAGGTGAAATATAACCCAAGATAACTCCAATGACGAGATTGATGGATTTAAAATATCTCATACTTGACAACTTGCGAACCATGAAACACGAAGGGAAATTGTCAAGAATGACATAACACCATCTCAAAAGATAAGGTAGAAAGAATTGCACTTCCGGAATGCACGATGAAGAATAATTGAACTCCTCTGAAAAGAATCTCAATGAACACTTCGAGAAGGAATTAAATCCTTGATGAACCATCATGTAGAGCCTCCATGAAGAACTCCGGTAATAAAAGAATGATTAAACAAAAAGAAGGATGAAAAGAATAAGGTCGAAGCCTTGCAATGATTAGATGGATCTTCGTGATGATGAGAGCTTGGAACTCCGGGAAAAGAAACGATGAACCAATTGAGAACGAGAATTTATTCATCATGAACAAACTCCGAAGGAAGGAATTAATCACTTGGATGAAAGAAGAATAAGAATTATGTTATGCGTGTCCTTCACCAATTTAAATTGATGACAAGCAATGGATTTGGCATACTACTTATTCTCGTAGAAAGTATTAAGATAGATATGGCGCAAACTTGAGAAGGTCTTCAACATTCCACCGAATGAATTGATATGATAATGAAGGAAGAGAAATCTTGAACGAACCATCGTCAGAATTAAAAAAATGAAAGTAGCAAAGGCACAAATCACCGGAAAGAATTGGAAAAAAAATGAAGATACTTGAGGGGATTATAAATACATGAGAATGGAGAGATCATGAACTGATTAGAGGATATTTGAATGATGCGCCGGTATGATTTGAAGAACGAGAGCTGAAAGCTGGAATGAATAATTCTGAGATGATTGCCTCCGGAGAAAGAAATGAAAACAACTCATGTAATGCTCCGGATGGATGAAAATAATTCTCACAATCAAAACAATTATGAGAGGATGGCAACAAGCTAGAATCACGAATCTTGAAGAGGATGGAGCAAGATTGAGAGAAAAATCTTCTTCGGTCTTCAAATCCGAGAATGACGACGAGAACACCATTAAGAATTGTTGAGGCACTCCGGAATGAAAAATTAGAAAGGTTGAACCAACGATGAAAAGAATTTGAAAGATCTTGGAGAAAGACATTTTACTAATGACAAACTCATTCTTACGTCAAACTTGGAAAAGAATTTGAGAGTAACTCCGGGAAAATAGAGGAGTCGGGTAAGATCCTGGGAAAAGACATGTGGGTTAGGGCCCACTCAAAAGATAGACCGTTCAACGATTGCTTGAAAAGAGAGTTGCACCCGTTGAATTAAATGACTTGAATGAAATAACAACCTCGAAATAGGTTGAACGGATCTTGAATGAAAAGACGAGCCTTCTGAGATATCTTCAGCACTCCAGAACAAATGAATAGCGAGAAGTGAAAGATTAAGAGGTGCACCGGCATGAGAAATCATTTGAAATAAGGAGAGGATATGCTCGACAAAGCTTGAATTGAATCCACCGGAGAAGACAGAGAATGGATAATGATGAACTTGTGGCTCCATTAGGATCTTCATGAGAATCACCGGGTAAGAACATTGATGGAAGAGAATGGAGAGACTTCACATCCATAAGATGGATACTTGATTAAGAAATCTTAGTCCTGGAAGAAAAAGGGTGGGAGGGCGGGAAAACAAAGACAACTTGGGACGGATGAATCAAACACCATTGACGAAAAATGAGTTGCTCTTGCAGATGTTGAAAATGATCGGATCCACTTGAAGAGAAACACGCCGGTTGAAACAGGATTGACATGACAATCTCGATTATCATGAAGGATTAGTATTCACATAGAAATGTGAGAACATCACTTAGGAAAAGTATGGAATCAACACTTGACATTGAAGCAACTCGAATACCACAACTCAAAACAAAACAAAGGATTGGCTTGCAGAATAAGCCGGAAAGAAACATATGATAGAACCCATATCGTATCATGTGTCCTTTGGAAAGATATCCTATGATATACTTGAATTCCCACTTATAAACTCCAGAAACTATCTGGTTATGCAATCAGGTGTTGGGGATACACAGGAAGCATAATATCTCACCCAAAACTAGCAAATCCTACATCCAGCTGTATCCATCCTTCAACACATAACCAAGAAAGCTTTGAAAATCATTTACCTCAACCTTCAAAAAGCATCCGTTATACGAGTTATGGCAATAATCCCGAACTCCCGCCCCAGTATTGGGTGGCGTCGAGGTTATCTCACCAACAACTGCATAAAAGAGATTTTCGATGTCGGTGAAACTCAGGTATTCTAGAACTGCAACGATAAAATTGTGACGACAACACCACGGAGCTCAACTCCCCGGGACACTGCCACAACCCCTAAATGTCAGGAGGCACCAAGAACAGTGTTCTCGTCACAAAACCATCAAAACGATTCCAAGATACCCGCGTGATCCTAAATTTTTTTAGTGAAATTTGAGGAGAGAAGAGTCAAAACTCCACGTCAGGATGCCTCATCAGAGCGACGAAGGGACTGAGGAGTAAAAATAATCCTACTCTCCGATATATATAATACTATAAGACTCAAAACATTTTTCTAGACTCACCAACACCAGCGATTCAATCAAGCAGGGGGCTCCTAAGTCGGGGAAGGCTCTGATTACCAACTTGTAACACCCACGATGCGGCTACATCTCCCACGTGTCGGAGCACGACTTAGAGGCATAACCGCATAGTAGGCATATCGCAAGAGGGGTAATCTTTACACATCCCATGTACTAAATAAGAGAGGGATAAAGAGTTGGCTTACAATCGCCACTTCACACAATACATGAATATAGCATTACATCATCCATAATACAATCAAGGTCCGACTACGAAACCAAATAAAGAAAGACAGCCCCTAATGCTAGATCCACGATCGCCCCAACTGGGCTCCACTACTAATCAACTGGAAATGAAACAGCACAACGAACACGATCTTCATCAAGCTCCCACTTGAGCTGGGTTGCGTCACCTGCACTGGTATCAACGGCACCTGCAACTGGTTTTGGAAGTAATCTGTGAGCCACGGGGACTCAGCAATCTCACACCCTCGTGATCAAGACTATTTAAGCTTAAGGTAGGGAAACGGGGGGGGGGTAGTGAGGTGGAGCTGCAGCAAGTACTAGCATATATGGTGGCTAACATACGCAAATAAGAGCGACAAGAGAAGCAAAGCACGGTCGTGAACAAGAAGTGATCAAGAAGTGATCCTGAAACTACATACGTTCAAGCATAACTCCAAAGCCGTGTTCACTTCCCGGACCCCACCGAGAAGAGACCATCACGGCTACACACACGGTTGATTCATTTTAAATTAAGTTAAGTGTCAGGTTCTCTACAACCGGATATTAACAAATTCCCATCTGCCCATAACCGCGGGCACGACTTTCGAAAGTTCAAATCCCTGCAGGGGTGTCCCAACTTAGCCCATCACAAGCTCTCACGGTCAACGAAGGATATTCCTTCTCCCAAGACGACCCGATCAGACTCGGGATCCCGGTTACAAGACATTTCGACAATGGTAAAACAAGACCAGCAAAGCCACTCGAATGTGCCGACAAATCCCGATAGGAGCTGCACATATCTCGTTCTCAGGGCACACCGGAATGTCCAAGATTCCGGTAGGCCAACCCAGAGTTGCCCCTGGTGGCCACCGGGTGCTGACAGGTTGGACCAACACTCAGAGGAGCACGGGCCCGGGGGTTTAAAATAAAGATGACCCTTGAGTCTGCAGAACCCGAGGGAAAACGGCTTAGGTGGCAAATGGTAAAACCAAGGTTGGGCCTTGCTGGAGGAGTTTTATTCAAAGCGAACTATCAAGGGGTTCCCATTATAACCCAACTGCGTAAGGAACGCAAAATCAAGGAACATAACACCGGTATGACGGAAACTAGGGCGGCAAGAGTGGAGCAAAACACCAAGCATAAGGCCGAGCCTTCCACCCTTTACCAAGTATATATGTGCATTAAAGTAAACAAGATATAATAATGATATCCCAACAAAAATCATGTTCCAACAAGGAACAGACTCCCTCTTCACCTGCAACTAGCAATGCTATAAGAGGGGCTGAGCAAAGCGGTAACATAGCCAAACGACGGTTTGCTAGTAAAGGTGGGTTAGAGGCTTGCATGGCACTATGGGAGGCATGATATAGCAAGTGGTAGGTATCACAGCATAGCAAAAGAGCAAGCGACTAGCAAGCAAAGATAGAAGTGATTTTGAGGGTATGGTCATCTTGCCTGCAAAGTTCTCCGAGTTGACGAAAGCTTGATCCTCGTAAGCGTACTCAATGGGTTCCTCGATCATGCACTCTTCTCCTGGCTCTACCCTAGGCAAGAACACAAGCAAAGGACCAACAATCAATCACGGTGCAATGCGCAAGCAACATGATGCAAAACATGGCATGATATGCGGGATGTGATATGCAATGCATATGCGTGCTCCGGAAGGAAAAGATTGATCAAGCCATCAAATTGGCAAACCAAGTGTGCCGCTGGAAATGTGAGTTGATTTCGGTCGAAATCGATATGAAGATCACCGGAATCGGATGCATGGTTTGCAAATGGCAAGCAAAACAAGAATGGCACAATTCTGCGATTAACAGGACGATGTCATCTAGAATGTAACAAGAAACTAAGCTACTGCACTCCAACATAGCAACAAAGCACATCGAAGTGATCTACTCAAGATGCTTGACAAAATATGAACACTGAGCTACATCTAAATCACACAAGAGCAGGTTCAAACAAGCATGGCAAAAGTGCAAAAGATATCAGCATCACAGACTTGGTGAAAATACTAACATGCCAGGAATTAACATCAGGAAGCAATGCATAGAGCAAGATAGCAACATGCTACAGGATCAGAACATAGCAATACAAGGCATGGCATGAATCTACTCAAAGCATAGAACAAAAGTCCCTTAATGACCATAAGTCAAAAAGGATCAGAAGATATGATGGCACCCATGTAAACATAGCAAGTTTCGTTAACAGATTCAGACTTGGCAGAAAAACTGAGCAAGGCAAAACAGAGTTATGAAGGCATCTTTGCGAGCTCGATTCACTCATCACAAAGCCTTGCATGACAAAACTAAGCATACTACCAGGAATAAGACATGTCCAAGAAGCTAACCATGGCAAGAACAAGTTGATAGCATGCATGGATCAACTACAACATCCATGGCAAAATTGATTAACATGTAAACAATCTGACAGGAACATTGTATAGCAAAAGTAGAGCAAGATTGAGTCATGGTAGGGCACTCCATAATTGCAAGCAGGGGCAAGGATGGATAGAGCATAACCATATGACAAAATCATCCTTACTGAACATACTCAAAATAAGCATGGATCTCACTGTAGCAACATGAATACATGGCATAAAATTAACAGCAGGGAAATGACTTGGTGAAATTCTATGTCCCTGAAATCAGCAGTATCATGAGAGCTACTTTGCATGCTTGTGCTAGTCACCACAAAGATCGCAAAAATACATGGCATACGCCCCTGTAAATATGGCATGGCATAGAACAAAACACATGTAGAGCTCATGCCCATATGCATCACACAACAAATATAGCAAAAATGACAAATGCTCATACTCTGCTAAGAATCAGCACCTAACATTTTATAGCACTCTTGCATCAATGATTTGGGCATCAAGATGGACTCAAACAAGTAGGTCACAATGGAACAAAATGAAGAGCACATCATGATGAACATTTTGATATATCATGCATGCAAAACGGAGCAGCGAGCACAAAGTTATGGCATGATGAATAGGGCCTGAAAATAAAGCAGACAAGGGACTTAGAGAAATTATACCACTCCAAGAACGGATCTAGGGTTTGCATGGTTTTTGAAGCAGATTTGGATCTCACCGGAGACGAGAGGACGGTGGCCGGAGGTGTTGCCGGAGTTAAGGAGGGAGATGGGGCCGGCGAGGTCGGGGTGGCCAGAGACCGGGCGGCAGCACAGGCGGCAGCTACCGGAGAACCACGGCGGGGCGGCGCGCGGAGCCTCGGTGATGTGGTGGTGCTAGAAGCGAGGTCGCGGCGCGGGTCGCAAGGCACCGACGAACGGTGGCTGGCAGCGCTCGGCGGCGCCGGCGAACGGGCGGAGCGCCTGGCGGTGAGACGGGATGGGCGGCACACGCGGGCAAGCGGTGTTGGGCGGCCGGCGCGGGCGCGTGGGCCGGGAGGGCCCGACCCGGGCCGCGGCGGGCCTGGCAGTGGGGACGGCACGGTGGTGCCACGTGGCGGCCCCTGAGTGGGTGCGGGAGGCGGCGGACGTGTCCGGCCGTCGGGCTGACATGTCTGGCGGCGCGGGGAAGATGGATCTAGGGTTAGACTGTGCGAATTTCGGAGGGGGAGGTCTATTTATAGGTAGAGGGAGCTAGGAGAGTCCAAATGGAGTGCAGTTTTCGACCACGCGATCGTGATCGAACGACCGAGAGGATGGAGGGGTTTAGAAGGGTTATTGGGCCACTTTGGAGGGGTGTTGGGCTGCAACACACATGAGGCCTTTACGGTTCCCCGATTAACCGTTGGAGTATCAAACGGACTCCAAATGGCACGAAACTTGACAAGCGGTCTACCGGTGGTGCACCAAGGCCGCCTAGAAAATCTCAGTCCATTCCGAGAACATTTAACACCCGCACACGAAAAGAGGCAAAAGGGGGCGCCGGAGGACGTAGGAGTGTCAGATTGCAAAACGGACAACGGGGAAAAAGCTCGGATGCATGAGACGAACACGTATGCAAATGTGATGCACATGATGACATGATATGAAATGCATCACATGAGCAAAAGCAAAACGAAGACAAAACCCAACCACGGGGAAATCTCACAACACCTCTCCGGAAAAGGCAAGAGTCGGACTTACGAATATGGAAAGTTGCATCCGGGGAATTACATTCGCTCAAAATTTTCAAAGGACATAGTTAGTTTTTTTCTCAAAAGTGACATACAGGCATCACCTGACCTCTCATAATATTTGTGGGATTTTAAAACAATTATATAAAATATTTGTAGTGCAACAGAGGCATTTCAAGTATTGAAAATGTTTTTAATGCAATTATTTGTGGATAATTTTATTGTGAAAATATTTCCTACTATTATTTATAATATAAATGAAATTATTTACAAAACAACCAAGGACCACAACCTTTCACAAAAATAATCTTCTGTGGAGGGAAGAATTTTGTAAAACGGAACAGAAAAGGCTTTGGAATTAATAAATGACTTGGAGTAGCTCAAACTTTTATTTCTGGCCAAATTTTACTTTAATAAAATTTGATTAAAATTTTGGGGTGTTACAAACTCTACCCCCCTTAAGAAAAATCTCGTCCTCGAGATTTGTTAAGGGCAGAAGAACTAAATGCAAATCACAACAATGATCATATGCAGAACGCAATCATGGGAATGCACTCACGACATACGCCCTAAATTACAATACAACGGTTGCAACACGTAAACTAGTGCTAGGTAGAGCAACAATGACCGTCTACGGTCCGAAGGTGAGATCTACAGGGTCTTGGGGGGGTCCCGGTGCTGGAGCACCTTCTTCTTCTTTCGGCGGAAGTGAAGGAAGTAAACGAAGAACACGCCCTTCCGGAGTTGGCCATGGTGGTCCACCAATAGCGATATGGGGATTCAAGATAACAAGATAATGGAGATAATCCATTAATTGCTGAGTTAGATGCTCCTGGCCATCACATACTGAATGAGATTGGCCAGAGCTGGATCTCTTTCTATACGTTCACAACGGAACATGGCTTCTTCTCCAGAAGCTGCGCGGCTTGGGAAATAGTAGTATTTCCTTTCACTGGCAGCGGGTACAGTGAATCGAAGATGGGTAACTACTTCATAAGCAGCAGCCTCAATAGCCATGCCTGAGGTTGGCATGGATCTCCTGACGAAGACAACATATGGAGGGCCTTGATTTAAATCCTCTCTTGGGATGTGCACAACTTCCCAGTATTTCGAGGAATCAGGGGTGATCCTCATTTTGAACAACTCATACTTGGGTGGGTGGCTGGAACAAAGGGTATTGCAGGTCAGATCCCACAAAACCTTAACCAAACTACCAGGGCTTGCATCTGGAGTTCGTAGGTAGGCTCCAGGGTGAGACATGGAATGATGAATGGAGAAGAGTGGTGCGCAAGTGTGGTGGTGGTTGGTGTGGTGCATGGATATGGCCCCTTATAAGGTGCCTGGGTCAGGAAACACGATGCGGCGCTGGTACGACTTGTGCATCGGCTCCGACATAGGGTTGTCCAAGTCAAACTCTCGGACACCACATCTGAAAAGGAGTGTGGCATATTACTATGCGTGTCGGCAGTCATGTCTAGCATTTACTCTATCGCCATATACCAATAATTTACGCTAGATCACACATAGTACCATTACAACAATGGCACACAGGTAGTTGACAAGATCACTACGCCACACGATTGCTACCTTGAAAATACAAGACAACAGGACTACTAAGATTTGACAATACTCCTGGTGGACTCAGTCCACCTCATTGACATCTAGTCGGGCGTGTCTTGTAGATGTCGAGGCTTCTCCGTGAGCTTTAGTATCAGAGTTGTTTGGGGTAGGATGGGGAGCTACAGTGCTGGGATAGTGATGATGCCCCTCGTGGGGTCTCGTGGTAACAATTCCATTGGAGTAGGTATCCAAGAGATGACAGAGTTCTCCTGGGGAGGCAAAGGCATTGCCTGGATAGATGACAGGAGTAGACCTTGGGGGCTCAACTAGCCTCCCAAGCAGCATTATCGGGTTGTCAGTGTCGGTTGCAGCTTCACTTCTCACCGGTGTCAGCAGAGCAAGCATCCTATGAGTCGCAATCAGGTCATTGGTGACCTGATCGAATAGTGCCTCTTGCGCTCTCAGGTAGCGCACCAGATGCACTAGAGCAGGATCCGACTCATGGTCACCATTGCAACTTGGGTCGGGCTACCATACCCTTCACGACTAGGGTAGTAGAAGAAAGGGTGAGTGTTAACCCTCGGCGACAACTGCCATAGATGAACTATACCCTCTCGGGCTGCAAGTTGGATGTCTTGGGGCTCGTCGGAGGTTGTCCTCCCAGTGAATCGGTAGGGTCGCTCTGATGTGCTGCCCCTTCCGTAGATGTGCACTGTGGCCCAGAAGTGATGGATGGCATCACTTGTGTGTTCCTGGTACACAACATATTCTGGGGGTTTGTCTATGCCAAAAGCACGACGAGTGAGATTGGCAAGGATCGCTACGAAATCTCCAGGCTTGGATGCGGTGGTCTCGTTGCGGATGATGGGACCAGGCATCTTGCTAGTTTGGAAATCTGGGTGCGAGTGAGAGTTGTGATGTGCTGAGTTCGGGCAAGGCTTCCTGTATAAGCCAGCAGAGTCTTTCATCGCACGCTTGCGGATGGGACAACTCAGGTGTCGGCCATGGGAGCACGACCTATGGCCTAGGACGATAGGTTGGGCACCGACTAACAAAAAGATGTTGGCTGGCCACTTTGCAGGCTATCGGATAGGATGAGCTTGACGGTGGATAGAAAAGGATATTGCCGGTCTGAAAACCTAGGGATAGTGACCAGTCTAAGATAGGATTAGCCAATGGTCAGCCTTGCTCTGATACCATGGTTGTCGGGGCTGGATTTCCGGGACATAAATTCCCAGCAAACGACCTGTATGTCACCACCAACCCAAGGATTACTGTTGCCGGTGGACATTTCCTTGATACAGAATTCCAAGCAATTACAAGGATTTGAGTACAAGACCTTATAGGTCCATTGAGTACAACAATGATTTCTAGTGGCAGATAATGGAAGCGACTCGTGGATCTCCAACGTTGATGGAACTCCATTCCCACGGGAACAACTGACCTGGATAACTCCTATCTCGCGTGGCTACTATCCTCGAATCCTAGGTTGCGGTATGTCGTCGTAGTGCTCCTCTCTGAGTCATGATCTGGCCAAGACAATAGCCAGGGACAAGCCAGTGAGTATGTTTGAATGTACTCGTAAACATCAAGAACAAAAGATATACCGGATGCATATGTTCATGATGAATTAAATTATGTGCATGTGCTGACTGAGAATTAGAGCATGGCATGACAAATATTCATACAATGCTGAAGAATTAATAAATAATGTTACTAGTAAATCAAAGGAATGAAACGGAATGTGTGCGTTGGACCGCCCGAGTAATTCCAAGAGAAATGCCCAACGGGTGTCTAAAAGAGAATCGGGCGAGATAGGACCGCCCGAGAACTCAAGCGACGCCACGAGAGGTCTTGAAAAGAAATGCCAAACAGGTGTCTAAAAGCGACGCCTCGAGAGGTCTTGAAAATAAAAGCCACAGTCGGGTATCTAGGCGACGCCTCATAAAGGGCTTATAAGAAAATAATAACACAAGTATCCAGGTGGACTAGCCATCCCATGTGATACTCAGAAACGAAAATAAACTTGACTATCCTGGGTAGTCTAGCCATCCCAAGAGATACTCAAGGTTAAACATAAGAGTAAAAGGTTTGTCCACAACAATATCCATATCAACAATAATATTCATAATAGCACCAGTAGTGACAATCATTATCCTACAAAAGGAACCATGATCACTTTAATTATTTCCTTCGGAGATGACTCTAAGACCGACACTTGACCAACCTAGACTATAGTCCTTAACCATCGTCTCCAGTAGCATGGGATCACTATTAACACGCACGGATTACAAGGGGTGCCCCCCTCTCAGCCCAGCTGGATACACCCATGCCCCCTGACCCGATCACTGGCATTGCAGTCGGTACCTGGAAACCCTCATCGTGGCCTCTTTGTACGGTCTGTGCAGGGAAAGGGGTTAACAACTTACTAAACCGTACCCTACCTACGGCAGGGACAAGTGGTAGCACGAAACCAGTATGGGGGTTACCGGAACAAGACTCGATCTACGGTCAACTCATGAGGTTTAAGTTTTCCTGCAATGGTCAGCACAATATAAATCCTTGGCAGTACCCAATAGGGTCACCACCTGGTATGTTCCAACATACCCTCACTGATCATTCTCGTCACAATTATATTTCAGTCTCACGGTCACTTTTCTCATGACTATTCTTCCTGCAAATTAGCCTGGACCAGCACATGCATATATGGCACCTGAAGATAACCATACTCACATATACCACATGTTTAAATGAAGATAAAATACCATCAAGGGGGATCATGCATGTATGACTGGTATTATGAAAATTCTATATGAATTAAACATATTCATAATTCAATTCTACATGCAAACAAACAACCATGCATTCACCATATCATGTGTTCAAGATGCTTGCCTTGAGCATGCAGAAATGTTACGTGCATTCCAAGACTTTGAAAATTATATCTCCCCTCCATTTCCTATTTTCAAAATATTTGAATTACCACACAATTCCAAAACAGTACATAAAAGTTGCTTGGGGATTTTTGAAATAAATAGTAAAATAAACTAGATGAAATTTTAGAAATAACAAAAGAAGAATCAAGTCAGTTGGAGTTCATATGATTTTCCTACGGATTTACTAAGCTGGAATAATCAAGGAAATGGACTATTTATTAGATCCAGCAAAAACCAGGCCTAGGAAAAATGCTCACCCTATCTGGATAAATAAATCATGATTGCAGGAGTAGGAAGAAATTCGAGTCATCAAATTTGGATGTGAAATGGCTGCTGTGGATTTTTATGAAATCCGCTAGAAAGGAAAAATATGAAACTAAAAAGATGTACCCTGGGCAATGTTTAGTAGTTTGGCGTTACTGGGCCGAGCACAGCTGCTCAGCCGCGAGGAAGAGCTGATGACGTCGAAGGCGTATTCGCTGGGTACGTCTTCCCCGTGCGAAGGCGGCCACAACGGAGTTCGTCTCCACTTATGGACGGGTCAGCGGCGCTGGGACACTGACAGTGGGCCCGCCTGCCCCACTGGTCAGGTTTGACTAGTCGCGCCGCGCGCCTCCCTCTCCGGTAGAATAGAGGCGGGGCTCCGGTGAGGCTTGCTGGAGAACGACGGCACCCCTCGGGGATCTGAGCACATGGGTGTGCTCAGGAGGTCAAGGCGAACCCGTGGGTACCCGGCATGGTCATCGAAGTGGACGGAGTCACCGACGGCGAGCTCTCCAGCGAATGGCAGCGTCGGGCGAAAGGGGTGCTCCGCCTACGGCGGCTCCTGGGGCGAATTGAAGGTGGGGATGGAGTCATGGGGCGAGGAGGGAGTGGATGGTGAGGAGAGTGGAGGAGGGGGAGCTCTGGTGGCGTCGGAATCAATAAGGCAGTGGCAGCGGCCGTGGTTGCTGGAGCGGAAGAAGACGACCATCTCCAGTCATTTGGCTGCTCCTGGTGGCTTACAGAGGGGGAAGGGGGTGTGGTGTGGATCATAAAGAGCCTGGGTGAGCTTTTATAGAGCGAGGGGATCGGCTCCATGGCGTCCAGAGGATAAGAACGGCGGCGGCGATCATTACGGTGGCAGGTGAGTCCGTTGAGGTCGGTAGGTGGACGGTGAGGGCGGTGGCCGCCACTCCTGGGAGGAGCTGGGATGCTCGGGACGCGCCACGCGGGTCGGGCATAGACGTGGTTGTGCGGGACTCATCGGCCGGCGATCTTGGTCGTCATGGATGGTGGTGGACGGAGCTAGGGGCCAAGCAAGGGTGTCAGTGAAGTTCCTGGTTGTCGGGCTGATCCAGAGGAGGATTATGATGAGAGAGGGAGGCAGTAGAGCGGGGGCAGTAGCTCGGGGCCGACGCGTGCAAAACACATGCTCTGGATGCGCCCTGTGCACGCACGCTAAGTGCTTGACAAATTGCCAGTGGCATCTACAGGGACCCAAATGAGCTGAAAAATTACCATAGTGGTGATTCTAAACATGGGAGGAATGATGGACATGTTGGTTTGGCTTAGAGCTCAAGTGTCATATGGAGTTTAGAAAGCTTTGCCAAATCCTGTCATGAGCTGAAGGTGTTCGACAGGATGCTAGGACTTTGATGGATTTGAAACTTGGCAGGGTGGGGTCTCTTTAGATGTTAGAGATGGTGGTGGAGTTAGTTTGGCAAGGTGCGAAACTTGATAGTGCAAGTTTTACCAGAATTCAGTCTTGGACAGAAACTTCAGAGGCATGTTTGGTGGACTAAAGAGATTCCAATGGAGCTGATCTTCCGGAGTTAAGGTTTTGGTTTGAAGTATTACAAGATGGTAAAGTTTCAAAATTAATGGAGCTAGGAAAAGTAGGGTTGCAGTTATACCTCAAGAATGGGCCATAATTCAAAAGAGGATGTTTCACTCAAAATTTTCAAAGGACAAAGTTAGGGTTTTTTTCTCGAAAGTGACATACACGCATCACCTGACCTCTCATAATTTTTGTGGAATTTTAAAACAATTATATAAAATATTTGTAGTGCAACAGAGGCATTTCGTGTATTGAAAATATTTTTAATGGAATTGTTTGTGGACAATTATATTGTGAAAATATTTCCTACTGTTATTTATAATATAAAATAAATGATTTACAAAACAACCAAGGACCACTACCTTTCATAAAAATAATCTTCTGTGGAGGGAAGAATTTTGTAAAACAGAACAAAACAGGCTCTGGAATTAATTAATGACCGGGAGTAGCTCAAACTTTTATTTCTAGCCAAATTTTACTTTAATAAAATTTGATTAAATTTTTGGTGTGTTACAATGTGTGGCTCCCACATTGGATCAAGGGCATTGGTTGGGAAAGCATTCCAGCAAGGATTGTATTGGCCCACAGCCCTCCAAGATGAGGTCGAGCTAGTCACCAAATGTGAAGCCTGCCAGTTCCATTCCAAGAACCTCCATTTGTCTGCCCAAGCTATTCAGACAATCCCTTTTTCATGGTCGCTTTTGGTCTGGGGGCTCGATATCCTCGGCCCTTTCCCCCGAGCTGTCGGGGGCTTTAAATTCTTGTTTGTTGCCATCGACAAGTTTACAAAGTGACTGGAAGTAGAAGTCATGAGAAAGGTGACTACTCAGTCAGCTATCAAGTTCTGGAAAGGATTGGTGTGCCTCTTCGGGGTCTGTGCCCGGATCATCATTGACAATGGCATCAAGTTCACGAGTCGTGCCTTCTTGCAATATGTTCAAGCCCTCGGAAGGAAGATCTCATTTTCCTCTGTTGCACATCCTAGAAGCAATGGACAAGCTGAGAGGGCGAAAGCTAAAGTGTTGCCAGGACTCAAGACAAGAACATTTGATAAGCTGCAGAAGTGCGACGGGTGATGGATCGACGAGCTGCCGATGGTTCTTTCGTCCCTCGGAATGACACGAAATCGAGCTACGGGGCAGACTCACTTCTCCCTAGTCTATGGGAGAAGTAGTTATCCCCACGGAACTCATTTATGGGTCACCTGGAGTGCTTGCCTACGATGAAGTAGCACAGGATCAGCACTGGCTTGACGACGCTGTGCTTCTAGAGGAGAACCGTCTTCGGGCTCCTACACATGCTACACGCCACCAGCAAGCCTTGCGTCATTATCACAGTCGTAGGGTTCATGCCTGGTGTTTTGAGGAAGGCGACCTTGTCCTTAAGCGTGTTCAGTCCGCCAAGGATGCAAACAAGTTGACGCCAAAGTGGGAAGGCCCTTACCGGGTAGTACGAGTCACCAAACCTGGCGCAGCCCGTCTGGAGACAGGAGATGGCATTCAATTGCAAAACTCATGGAATATTGAGTATCTCCGCAAGTTCTACCCATAAGGCGCGGCTATCGGGCCCTACCCGGCAGCCACCCTTTTGTACAAGCCTTGGCTCAATTGCATGTAACCCCTTGTACAAAGCCAGGCGCAGACCCTAAGCAATGGAGAAATAAATGAAGCATTGAGGGGCCCCCGATAAGTTGCATGCATGCATAAGCATTTCATGAGCATTGCATGTTCATGTAGATAAGATCACATCTGGCATCATATTCATCTGCATAAATTGTAGGCACCTACTGAGGACTTGGTCTTCAGGAGGAGATGGAAAGATGAGCCTGCACTGCAATTTCCGGCAAGCCAAGTAGATAAGTTCTTTCTCTTATCCATGCATGTTCTGTAAGTAAAGACTTGTGCATAAGTAACCCTCACCACTCTTTGAAACTTGGGTGCTCCTATCCGTTGACTCGAACATTGCTTCGGTGAGGATGGTCATAGTGGCCTTTGGTAAAAATATAGAGATTGGTGGGGGCTGGTCCCTCTTCATGATTTGTGCCCGGTGGGCCGAATTCCCCGGGAACAAAACTGAGGGTACCAGTAGGGTATCCTACTGGGGGAAACTTGTTTACTTAAAAGTATGGAGGCATCCCACCTCCGCATGGACGTAAACATGCACAAGTCCCCGGCAAGGTTTATATTTTCATTAATATGCTGATCAAACAAGAACAGACCTTACAGGACACAAACCTGGATTCAAGAGACTACATTATTTGAACTAAAATTTGTCAAGTGCCTACAGATTTAAGATTAAGAAAGATAAAATGCCCGTGATGCCTTCAATTTTTCCTCTCCTTCTTCGAAACAACAGGGGGAGACGAAGAAGGCGGAGGGAAGGCCTGGCTAGGATTCGACACCTCCCCATGATCAAGGTGGTGCCGTTTCCGAGCTAGGAGGAAGAAACTGGAGGGCAGGAGCAGATGGTGATGCTTTTGGAAGCCCGGACGAGGGCGGCGGAGTCACCAGGAAACACGACTCATCGGAACAGTCGCCCCTATTCTTGACGCGTCGTGAGTTGCCGCCACCTTCCATACTGCTGCCGTCCGAAGTCCCTGCCATGACAGCCAAATCGGACGCCATGCTCTCCGGGTAATCCTGCAGAGAGCATGGTCGTCCCCAACGGCCCGAAGATCAGGAGCCACCGCACGTTAAGGAAGCATGTATGGGAACAACAATTTCTCCCACGTGCTAAGCGGACAGTGCCTGGGGAGGTCAGGTCTGCCTTTACCAATGGCGAGCCCATTTCGCAACCTTCCTCCGGCACCGTGAGAGGAGGGGGAATAGGCCACGGTCGACTACCACGCCTTGCGTCTGTCACGGGCTTTGGAGTGGTGTCGCTTGCGTCACCCCTCACTAGAATTGAAGCCACGGACGGCCCGGCGACGAGCACACAGGAGTCGCCACCTCCGGTGCTACCGCCGTGCCACCCGTGAACCCTCCTGAAGCTTTCAGGAAAACGGGGAAGGAATCTCGCCCTAACGAATGCGTAACCGCGCCTCCTATGGACCTGGACCAAACTCACTCCCCAAGCATCAGCACGAGCATTCTACTTCGCCAACCCTAAGCTAATGCAGACCAGTAGGAAGCAGAGGATGGAGGAGAAGGGATGTGAGGATGAATGGCTCCGCTCCTCCACAGCCCCTCCTTTTATAGGCGGGTCGGGGGAGAGAGCCAATCCCTCGACAGGTAACCACCGCCCTCCTCCACCAATTCAAGAAGACCGGGCCCCTGCCTTGATGCTCTCCCACACCACGCGCCTCCGTTACCTACCCAACATGGTGCATGCAGCATACATGGTTAAGGATAAGGGCGTTGTTGGAAGATTGAATTGGGAGTTACTCGCTCGTGCGTTAAAATCATTCACGAGCCATTACAAGAGCGGCCTCTCCACGATTGGCGTTACGCGATGCGTGGAAGAACCATAAACTTGCGTGGGCTCAAGTTAATGAATAAGCAAAGAAGATCTCAAGGGGTCAGCCACTTCTACGCCCTGCTTGTGCACTGGTTAGGGCCTACACTGACGACGCCTGGCAGCGCGTTTGGGCCAGTCCCGGGGGCTCTTGTCGGTGCAACAAAACCTGGGTCCGTTTCCCAGATTGTGCACAGGCTCGAGAACAACATTACAACATCGAGATCAGATCAAGGCGCGAGGGATCAGTTCCTTCACAGATCAAAGTGCCGATCAAGAAGACCAAGACTAGCCAGAGAGACTAGATACCACTACGAGAAGAACCTCCCTTGCCTGACAGGCGAGCCTGGCGAGGTTGGGATTACCTCGGAAGCAAGCATCCAAGATCGCCTGGCAGGCTTGCCAGGGCTCATGGAGGCAAACTACTCCACCACACCACGTCACAGCAACGCACGTCGTCAATCAGTGCGGTGTCAAGCTCCTAAGTGACTAAGTGGCTGGCCCCTGCCACATGGCAGCCACTTCCTACAAAAAATACCTCCAAGTGACACCCATCCTGAGATGTTTCAAGCAAGCAGGCGTGAAGCAGGCAAAACAGCACGGCAGGGCTTGCCTGGCGAGCTGTGATGTGACACCGAGCGGCGCATTTAATGCGCTCTGTTAGCCTGCAGAGATAGGTGTGATAGCACTATTTGCTATATAATCAGTATGTAAAGACTGATTTGCCACTATGGTGACCCCTTGATCTATAAAAGGAGGCCCATGGCAACCGTAGAAGGGATTCGGACCCCCTCACACTCATACGCATGTGGCTTCTCTCGCCCCGAGGCCACCTTACCGGGGAAGAGCGCTATGGTTTTCCACCATCAATCCACTAATGTAGGAGTAGTGTTTTGCGCCTCACGACCGCCCGAACCTAGGTAAAACTACCCGTGTGATCTCTGTCATGTTGTGTTACGCTTCTCTACCCTTTGTGCAACGTTCCCGTCCCCCCGCTGAACAAAAAGGGGCTCACGGCCCCATAGGTGGCCGTGGTTTCCCGTGACAGCGATCGAACGGAAGGCCATTTTCCTCTGTTATGCGTTACACCAGGCCATGTTTCAGCTATTCCGTCCAAGCCGGTTGGCTCCCGATGAACATGATGCATTTCGTTGCCTCCCGATGAACACGACGCAATTTCTTCGTTCCGAACCAGCCGGTTGGCTGCCGATGAATAGGACGCTGCCGCTGTACGCGTTCGACACCCCGCCCATATGTACGTAAGAAGCCATATTCACTTTCTTGCAGCATGTACACGATATATAAGGGAATGCGTGACATGCTATGTTCGTGCCTCTACTACGACACGTGCCGCTCCTTACTCGCGCATGGTTCATCGATGTTGAGAGACCGATCGACCAGTACGTATCTACACGTTGATGACCAGACAGACAACCCTACATACGGTTCGACCGAGGTGGGTCCCAGCTGTCAGGAAGGATAAGGAGGCACTTTCCTGCGTGCGAAAATATAGCTGTTAGGTCCCAGTTGTCAAGGGGAAGAATCATTTTTTCCACTTCCTTGTGTGCGAAGATATAGCTAGTGGGCCCTAGCTGTTAGTGGCAGGAATAAGGAGGCACTTCCTTCCATGCGAAGATATACGTGGTGGGTCCTAGCTTTTAAGGGGAGGAATAAATTTTTGCGTAATAAGGAGGCGGTTGCAAGTGTGCGTCCTGGACCTGGTGCGTCCCCACTGTCAACCTTTCCATGTACAGTCCTTCCGGTGGCTCTCGTTTGTTGACCACGTTGACCACGCCTTGCGAGCGCGTCCAAGGTGGTGGACAACGGCGAGGCCCCAGACGGTAACGAGCCGGAGATGTGAAGACGCGGGAGTGGAGTCGCAGACAGAGAGGTGTACGAGGGTTAACTGGTTCTGGTGCGGCATGGTTTGACAGTCGGTGGCGAATAACATGAGGTGTGGAGGGGTGGAGGGATGGTCTGGCCAGCGGTGGGGTAGCGCTTCACGGCGAAGCATGCTAAGCAGAGCTGCTAGTAGCAGGAGGCAGGAGCAGGTGGTCCTGGCGGCACTAGAGGAAGAAGACGAGAGATTGAAGATGGATGTCGGTCGCTGGATGTAAATCCAACGACTATCGATGTCAGAATCATTTGTTGACTAAGTTTACAACGACTTGCGTTGGCTTCAACCTATTGTCCCACATTTCAGCCTCCAAAAATGTGGCACATATTCAACCATTTTTTTTAGAATTTACAGTCCATTTGACATTCCTTTTTTGAGAATTACAGTCCATTTGCTGGGCTGGGTGAACAAATAATGTAGCGTCCATGCGGCCCATTTTTTTAAAACTACAACCCATTTTCACTTTCTCGAAATACACGAATTTGCTGGGCTGGCTAAACAAATAATGTAGTGTCCATGCGGCCCATTTATTTTTTTCCTAAAAAATTACAATCCATTTGCACTTTCTCGAAATACATGATTTTGCTGGGCCGGGTCTAATTATAATGTTGGGTTGGGCGCAGCAATCTTATCAAAAAGTAAACAGGGCCTGAGCATTTTGTTATAAATATATTTAAATAATAAGTGTTTTATTATTACATTGGACCTTAAATCTTACCAAGCTTTTCTACACAATCACCATGATTTTCGTTGCCTTAATGTAAAAAAATCCAGAATTTTATTGTTAAAAAATTGTTTTTATAAGTTAATAAAACGTGGGATATTTTTTTCTTATAGATGCAAGTATTTGTTAAATATATGATGAAAATAACAATAATACATAATACCATATAAAATAATATAAATATATATACTATAGTTAGAAGGGAAACATAAGTTGGACCTGGCATTCCTATTCTTATATAGAAAAATAGAATAGACCTCTGTGTTTTCTTCAAAAAAATACATAAGTTGGGTTGTGGATGTTTCAGGAAAAATAAAACCTAGGATGGGAGATCCATAGGCCGGTCGATACATGACGGCCCTCAAAAAAAATACAAACCGGCATGTCGTGGGCTGCATATTTCTACTACTACTCCCTCCGTTCCTAAATACTTGTCTTTCTAGGCATTTCAACAAGTGACTACATACGGAGCAAAATAAGTGAATCTACACTCTAAAATATGTATACATACATCGATATGTAGTAGTCATTTGAAATGTCTAGAAAGAAAGTATTTAAGAACGGAGGGAGTATTAAACAAGCACACATATTCATCGCTAAATGCACCCAGCCTAACCTACACATAACAACACGAAAAAATTATAGCCTTACGATCAGATCACTTAAATTCATATAAATATCGAGATTACACTAGCCCACGTCCAAAACTGCATTTAGCATTTTCCCGGGCAGATGAAAACTCTAACGATCGGCGCCCCGCCTCCACCCCAAATACATCGCTTCGCTAACCCAACAAAGAAAAACAAACACAGCCCGATAGCCAAAAGATAGAACCAGGCGAGCGATGCAGTCAATGCTAGGCGGCGGTGGCAGCTCGCTGCAGGGAACGGTGGGCCAAGGCGTGGGCTTCGGTGGGGCTGGAGTGGATCTGGCGGATGGCAGCCGGATCGGGTCGAATATGGGCAGCTCCGGGGAGTCGGAGCGGCGGCGACAGCGGGTGAGCTCCTCCATGGCGTGCTGCGGTTCTAGGGAGAGAGAGCTTCAAAGGTGAGGAGATAGAGAGGAACAAAAGGAAAGGAGAGGAGGAAGGGCCGGGGCGCAGCGACCTCGACGGTGAACCTTCGGTGGCGACGGTCTCCAATGAGAGAGACACTCTCCCTTGCAAATTAGATCCAAAATTTCCACCGGCGGCCATGGCGGAGCAGCGCGGCAGAGGGTATCTCCTAGATGTGTGCCAACCATTGTCTGCATCCATCATTGCTTGGGGCTGCACCCGGAGGAATAGCACCCGCACCATTGGCCGGCCAGTCGAGTAGCATCTTCTCGACTCTGCCCAGTTTCAGTGTCCAAGCACTCAATCACATTACCTAAGTATAGGCTTTCTCCTTTGCCCTCCCGTGTGCTACATTGATGATTCGTAAAGTGGATAGAGTGAGCAGTCAACACATCTTGTCCACCACACACTGACACGGCAAGATAGGAATATACATGCAGACTAATCTCCATTCTCCAACTCAATGGAATTTCGATAATACATGTCATGTTTATACAGCAGCCCACTGTTCAATGGTTTCTAATTTTCTATGTAATATATCCTTGGACCCGATAGGATAAAATCGTACCGAAGATTATGTTGGGGACTGCGGCTTCCAGCCGACCTCTACAAGGGTAGGATATATTGCAGGATCACAACTAAGAATTATCTTTTTATTTTCACAATCACAGGGAAACCAAAACTGCAGGGATAAGTAAAGATTCATGGCAAGGGATTGACAATTTTTTATCAGAAGCAGTCTGCTATGAACTGAAGTGTGACAGAAACGTTGTGGTACTGTTTCTACATCTCCATTTGTGAAAAGCTTCAGTATCCTGTATATACAGATTGGCATTATTCACAAAGCACGGAAGGACCCATACAATAAATTTCAACCCAAACATTTGTAAAAGCATTGGTATTTTTGGCTTTCTTTTTTCTATCTTTCGATCAGTTATTTTTGCATTCTTTGGATGAAGGGGATAGATTGGGAGATAGCAATGTGTCCTATTCTAATTATCCGCCCTTGTGAAACGTCACCATATTGGCATGATCATGAATGTGAAGGCTAGGAAGCCACAAGATTTAATGTCTGCCGGATTGGAAATTTGGTGTGCTTTGTTCGCATCCTATTGTATTGTGTTTCATCCCTCAGCAAAGCATCTTGAATGTGGCTATTAGTTTGATTAGCATCCTTTCTTAAAATAGTATTATGGTGAAATGCTCTAGGCAAGCTTTGTTGCACTGCAAAATCATTAGTCATATAGTTTAAAACAATTCATTAGGCATGTATATTACTAAACTTCAAATTGATAGACTGAAATGATCACTTTAATAGTTCTCATCAAACAAAATGATAAACCATTTTTAAATGAAATTATAGTGTGAAACCCTTGCCATGTACTAAAGGTACCATATTCTATTATCTTCTTGTGAGTTGGACTATGTGGGGACCAAGACGTCATTTGGTACGTTGAGTCGCTATTGAATGATTTCCACGTGAGCAACTCTTATAGGATTTTGGCTTTATACAAATAGCTACATGGATAATTTGTTATCATCAGCATCGCCACTTCATTCATGTAGCCACTATTGAGCCACTGTCCCATCTACTACTCAAAATACAGTAAAATATCGAATTGCCAGCAGCCACTGTTACCAGCCTACTCCATTCATGTAGCCACTGGATAAATGCTATTGATATTTAATGCGAGATATGTGTTTCTCATTTTGGTAGTCATTCAAGTGTGAGTTACGTGTATTTGCAGCATGTGATTGAGTACCAAAAATTTCATAATACCTTATTAGGGCCATTTGTAGATTTACATAAGCATTTCGTTAGCAACCTCATCAATGAATTCTCCATTGATCTAACTATCTCTTGATCCTTTTTCTCAGATTTTAGTTATCTATTGCTTACACAATGATATTAAGACCAATTGTTTGGTTGCTTTTCAATAATAACTAACTTTCCTATTCGCTTACAACCTATCAAAACACCAAAAAAATTAAACAATATATATGCAACAACATGACCACAATGATATACCACTTTTGGAAAACAACTTGAGTGGTAGCATCACAACCTTGTGTATCAATTTAATTTATTTATTTTGAATTCATTTATTTTATTTTATACCGGTGCCAATCTTATTCGTCAACATTTGACGTGCGTTGCACGTGCAAGCTTACAAGTGTTAAAAAAGAAAGCCTAGACGGGGTAGCCCACAACCCAGCTGATACTTGCTGGCCCACTGATAATAGATGATATATGCTAGCTCCCTGGCTTCGTTGTAAATTTATCTCCTTTAGTAACTACGTTGAAGCACCTCAAAAAAATGTAACTTTGTTGACAAACCCGTGGGCCCCAACGTCAGTATATCATTAGGAGGAAGTATTTTTTTTCAATGAGGCACTTGCTTGCATACGGCCATGGACCTGGTGGGTCCTGATTGTCCAACTCTCCATGTACATTCCTCTGTAGATTCCTCCCGTTTGTTCAGCATGTTCACAACGGCAGACAGCGGCGCCGCGGCGAGCACACAAATGTGTAGGATGACATCCAGGCCCCGGGCGAAAACGAACCGGTCCCAGGGAAGGCATGCTACAGTAATGGTAGTTGTTGTGCCTAATTTCTAGCAAAACTACTGAACTAGCCTAGTGGCGAGGTGACACTACCTGACCGCTATTCCGCCCGGGTTCAATTCCATTTGATGTAGTGAAATTATCTCCAATTTTTTGCCTCTGCCATTATTTACATGTGAGTCCGCGTTGTCATCTACGTGCACCACCTCCAACACTTGCCAAAACTTCGTCCCTCGTTCTCTCTGTTTTTCGCACACTTGACATTGTGTCGGCATTTTGAAAATAGCATACCTTTTTTACTGTGCATCATTTGAAGATGTGCTATGCATGAATGTTGATCACCAAGATGTTAACTAGCTGGTACTTCCATTTTCCACCATGAATAAAACTTCCAACATGATGTTAACCCTGTTTGAAAAGGGCGTTTTAATATAAATGCTATGCCTCTAAAACTTGCAGTTTCTTATCTGAAACTAAAACTTGCAGTTTTTTCTCTGAGAATCACATTGTATGTATGTCGGTGTCCTAGGAACGGGGGTACCCAGACTTGCCTTCCTGCGGCCCATGACGTGGCTCCATCAACGGCCTGGTACGGCCCAGCTTCAGCAACAACAATCCAAGACCCTAATGAGGGGCCAAGCCTCGTGAGGCGGACGACACCAAGACCTCACTGGGTGGCGGCCTCACCAGACTGGCTCCTGAGGAGCGGAGATATCAAGGCAAGGTGCACCTCGTGAGGTTCACATGACGTGAGCCATGATGACCAAGGCCAGGCGAGCGCCAGCGGGTGCAGTGTACCAGTTTCCTCTTCGGTGCCAAGGAGGCAAGCGCAGGCGCGGAGTCCCGAGGAATCAAGCAAAGGTTTCCTTATCGATGTAACAAGACCAAGACCACCAGGACGGCAGGACGGAGGTCATCGCGGAGCCCACCACAGCGTCACCACCAGAGCCTTTTGCAGGCAAAGACTACTTTTATTAGGATAGCTTGTACTAGTTGTCCCCTTTTAATTTGGCCGTTGTGGGATCCCTTCCCGCCTACATTTGGGAAGAGGACCAAGGCCACTATAAATAGGACTTAGCCACCACCAAAGACAGGGGAGATTGAGATCATCCTCTCGTCCACCAGCTCATCGAGGTCAAGAACACCTCACCTCCTGAGGCTGTTCAACCACTATACTTGTTCATCCTCAACACAAAGCTGGAGTAGGGTATTACACCGCAAGGTGGCGCGAACCAGGATAAATCGCTGTGTCTCTTGTCCCTTGGGTTCGTTGAGCTAGGCCGTGGAATCATTGAGCAGGCAGACTGGGAGGGGAGAGTTCTTCGCATGCACCCCAGTGTTCGAACATCTCAAGGGTCTGCGGGACCCTGAATCCGATATTTGGCGCGCCAGGTAGGGGTGCGTCGGGTCCTCTCTTCTTGCACCCAGCCAGTCATCGCCTGACAGCCCGGATGGAGCACTGGGCCACTTAGCCTGCCCAGACGGTATCATCCGCTCAGGAGGACCTCCACTTCACGTTCCAGGTGGCTCACACACCGCCCAGCCCCGCTGGACGCAGGCGGCACGGGACGGCGCCGCCTGCCCTCGCACCTCGGCTTACGCGAGCCGCCGCGCAGTCTTTGGTCTATGCCGCAGCGCAGGCGCCGCACACTCGTATGGAGCAGGTAAACATGCGGGCCATGATCATAGTGGCGTGAGAGCTACTGCATTTTAGGCTGGCGGAGGGCAGCCGTGATACCCTATTGTAGTGGGTCGCCGAACTACTCGACGCCGCCTACAGGGGTGCGACACCCTTCTGCTCCCTGTCCATGTCTCAGGTAGTGGCAGAAGCGCGCGCTGGACCTCGACGCGCCCGTGCGCCCCCCGGAGCACCCGAGGGATTCGACAACAACAACACCTCCTGTGGCTGGGGCAAGCTCTAGCGGCCCCCTGCGGGGCCTAGCAAGGACGTCACCCCGCAGCCACCAGGGCCAGGCGCAGGTCCTGATGGCTCAGGGTGTGGGGCACCCAAGTGGGGGCTCCGACGCAGCAGCCTAGATGCCTACATGCCCCACATGATTGACCTGGAGTACACGCCTGAGGAAGACCCCAGCTTGTTCCTGAGCCGAGCTGGGTGGAAGGCACGTCGGAGGCCGGGGCTTTCCACGAGCCACCAGAAGCTTCGCTGCACCCTTCGATGGTGACGACCTCAGGCTACGGCCGATACCCCAGGGGCATGCTTACGCTAACCATGGGCCACTGGTGAACCAAGCCACATTAGCGGCCGAAGACCCTAGGGCGGTGTCCCCGCTCCCGGCAGGACCAGCGCACTAGGGGCTGCGTGGGCAGGGCCCAGAGGCAGGGCCCCCCTCATGCCGCATGGAGCAAGGCGTCGCACGGAGGTAGGTCCTCTGCAGGGGGAGGCGCTGGTGAGCTCCCCCCTGCAAAGGGCCTGTGTCACCGATGGCGTCGCTAGTGTCCCCCCTACCCCTTGGTCTCGTCCTGGTTTCCAGACGACCCAGCGGTGGTCAGGGGAGTCGCAGGGCGGGGCCCTCTTCAGGCGATATGAAGCAAGGCTCGCGCCCATGAAGGTCTCTGCTCGTGACACTATCACGTAATAATGAGTGAGGCTGTACATGCCCCGGAGTCTCCAGAGTGCCACCCCTCGGCCTCGGGGGCTCTCGCCCATGTCCAAGTGGAAGCACCATGCTACGCGTTGGTCGTCCACACTGTGCCCCAATGACTATGCTCACATCCAGTGAAAGCACTTAGCTCCGCGCTGGTGAGAAGACAAGAATACCAGCTAGGTGCCGGACGCGGCTGTTTGCTTTCTCCCCTTTTCTGTAACTCGATTCGCCGGTTTTCGGACTGAGATTTG
>NC_041390.1:283608781-283637996 GCF_002162155.2 Triticum dicoccoides
AAGGCTCATGCGTTCTGCCCGTCTCTTGAGAGTGCCCCACGAGCGGGGGTGGGGGGGGGGGTCGGCAGACAGTGCCAGGCACATCCAGACGACCTGGATAGGACCCCCTCGGGGCCAAGAATGCATGCGCCGCAAGATTTTGGCATGCATATCCTACCGTGGTCCAACATACGCTCCTCGCGAGGCCCTCTCGGACGGATCCACCGGCTTCTCAGGAGGCCCAGAGCCTCGCGAACCACTAAGGGCTCGCCTCAGGAGAAAGGTCCGACCAGGAGGCCGAGGCACGCCCAAGACCTACGGAGCCAAGGTAAGGTATGACAAGTACCGAGCTCGGGAGCCTCGCAGGCTCGTGATGGTGCATCTCAAGCCTTGTCCACAAAGAGAATGCCATCGCTCCATACACTCTGTTTCATACATGATAAGCCCCCCTCTCAAAATGCTTTCACACCCCACAGGGCCGCGCCCGGCTGTTTCCCTTTTTTGACACAGGTTAAGGCAAGGAGAGCGTGGGGCTAGTCGGAAGCGCTGCCTCCTTCACTGACCTTGATGTCTTCGTCCCCGCCATTGGAGTTGTCGCTAGCGTCGTCTGCATCATCTCGTCCGCGCCATCTTCTCTGGCCACCACCACGGCCGCGTCATCTTTAGGCGCGAACCCCGCGACCAGGGCATCCACATGGTCGTCCACCCAATCCAAGAAGTTGCCTTGGATAACCATGGGCACGAGGGCTATGGCAGCATCAAAGTCAAAGTGGGGGTCGAGGTTCTAAAGGTGACTGAAGACGTGCGAGAATGCGCGGCCAAGGAGGCCTCAACTCCTCTCACCAACGAGCTCGCGAGCCCTCATGGCCCGATTCTCCAGGCGCGTCACGAATTTGGTGAAGAAGCGGAGGTGGCTGGCGTACTCTTCCTCATGCGGGTGAGGGAGGCTCTCCTCGCAGATAGTGCTCAGATCTCGGTTGGCCCTCACCCTAAGGTCCTGGAGCATAGAAGCGTGCTCACGCTGTAGCGTTCGCCGATGACATGCCTCGTCCGTGCTCTTCTTCACGAGGGACATGGCGACATCAATCTGTTGCTAGAGGGTGAGCAAGTCGGCGCGCAGGAAGGCCAGGTCGGCCAGGGCGGTGGCCTGGGCTGCTACAGCAGACCCCTCGTGCTGCTCCGCCTCATCCAGTTTCGTCCTAAGGGCGGTGATCCTGCCCTTAGCTTGAGCCTCCAGGAACACTAGCGCCATGCGGTGCTTGTCGGCGAGATCTGCATGAGCGTTCTCCACCCTCCGGTCAACCTCCTCCTAGATCTTGGCTTCACGTGCGGTGATGGCGTCCTCAGCCATGCTCACCTGGCGCTCCCTCGTCTCTAGCTGCTCGAGCTCAAGGCTGCTCTCCGAGGCCTCCAGCATCAGCGCCTCCTCGTGTTTCTGGATCTCCCCCTGTTCGGAAGGCGCTCCCCTCATTGACGCCAAGACAGTCGTGTGTGCCTCAATCTGCTATTCAGGGGTAGTGTTCAAGGCTAGGAGTTCTCGTTCGCGCTCCTCGGCAGCCTCACGGAAATGGTCGGCCGCCCTCGCCTCCTCCAAGGCCCGGGCGCAGGCCTCGCGTGAGGTTGCAAGGGATATCTCGGCCTTCGCATTGGCGCGCTCATGTTGAAGATGCCCAAGGTTGATGGCCACCTTCAACTAATACCACTCGTCCGCGAGCCGAAGGTCCTCCATCTCAAGGCGGGCTTCGATGTCGACAAGCTCTTCTCCGAGCCGGCTCAGCGCACCCATTGCCTCCCGGAAGAGCTCGTGGCCCACGGCACTGCCTGCGCCCACGCGCGAGCTCCAGCGCGTGGCCAAGTCCATCCTTCGTCCCGGGGGTTATTGTGGAAGCTTGTGGTGGCCTGCCTGTCCCTGGCGGGGGGCTGGAGGTGAGCGCCTTCTTTGCTACCTTCCGGGGCTCGGTGGAGGCGCCGGATGGCGTGGCCTAGCTGGTCGAAGATGAAACCAGGGCTGGGGCCGCTGACACATGGGGAGCCCTCGGCACGCCTCCCACACCCCAGGGTGGACCCTGAAGGAGGGACGACACGAACGCAGGATGAAGCCCCCCCCGTCAGGACGTCCGCTTCCAGGACAGGCCATGCGCCATGAATCGTGGTCTGGCGGAGGGAGCTCAAGACAAGGGGTGAGCTGAGGACAGGTAGAGGCCGCTCCTTAGGATATCTTGCTGCCGCGGACGAATGGATCCTGAAGGTACATTGTCAGGAAAGGATGCAACACGCACAGATCACAAAGAAGAGGTACTTACTCGCCTATGGCAATGTACTTTCTCTGCTTCAGCGGCCGGTTGGCGCCACCACTGTAGCTGGGAGGCCCCTTTCTCTAGTGGAGTGCCTTGAAGTTCAGGCGCAGCTAGCTGAAGCCAGGGGCGCGGCTGTCGACATCTGGGGCTGGCTGTCGAGCCCCAAGGGTGGCGACCTCGGGAACCCTGGGATGCGTTAGCTCTCCGGCAACCACCCCAGGACTGCTTCCCTAAGCTTCAGGGGCAGCGTCCTCAGGAGCCTCGGATCGTTCCAAGTCCTCGATCTCCCCCTTAGGACGGCTCACCCGAGCCTCGGGGGCTGCCATTTCTGGAGGGCCGTGCTGCGGCGCTTCGTTAGCAGCCGCCTCGGCAGCACCCGGCTGCGCCAGCCCCCCAGCGTCCACCTCTGAGGGGTGCGCCGCAGCGACAGTAGGCAGGGGGACCACAAGGACAGGGTTCTTCGGCGCCCATCAAACCCAACCGAGCGCAGCCCCCACTCATTGAAGTGGGACATCTGCCTCACGAACCCCTCTGTGTTTGAGCAGCAGTACAGGAGGCAGCCCTCCTTCGGAAGCATGGCTGGCGTAGGGTCGCCAATCAGGAGCTGGAGCACCATGCGCAAAGGCTCGGGAGGAAGCGCAGGGACATGGAGCCGCATGGGGTCCCTGCTGCCGGTGAAGTTCCACATCCATCGAGAATGGCGCTGGAGCGGAGCAATGCGGCACTGGACAAACTCCTTCACCACCATGGGCGCCGTCACCCCAAGCTCCTTCAACCTGGCCAGCCGGCGCCAAACATGGGCAAGCTGAGGGTCGACAAGCTTTGCATGGCCCCATTCGGAGCTGGGTTCAGCCGGCGCCCGGGGGAGCAAGAGCAGGGAGTTGAGCACGCCGACATCCATGAACACCCACCGCTTTCAGAATTCATTTACGACCGGCTAGAGCTCGAAGTCAATCCCTGAGCCGGTCGTCGCTGCCACAGCCTGGAAGGTCATGCACCCCGAGAACTGACGGGTGTCGGTCAGGTGAAGCGAGAAGAAATGGCGAAACAAGGCCAGTGAGGGAACAATGCCCACCATGGCCTCGCAGATGAAGGCGAAGACGACGAACAGAAGGATGGGTTGGGGATCTAGGTGCAGCGCGTGGACTTGGTAATGCGTAATTATGGCATTGAAGAAATAGGAAAAGGGGGGAATCAAGCCTGCCAAGAGGGCGTGGAGATGAATGGGGATCTCAGTGGCCGCCATGATGACCATAGCGCGGGAAGCAGGCCAAGCCACCGCCGCGTTCCACTCGTTGGAATTGGCGGCGAGCGCCAAACGGATCTTGTCCAGCATCTCCTGGTTGACAATCATCGACCGCTCGAGGGCAGGCTCGAAGGCCGGCAACGATTCGGCCGGGGCGTGACTCTTCACTTTGTTGTTCTTCACCAACCTCGGCACCATGTCGATATGGGAGAGCTGAGAAGATGGAGGAGCCAAGGAAGCGCGCGGCAAGCAATGAAGATGGAGCCGAGCCGGTGGCGGCCACCGCCAAGCCCGACGAATATCAAGGCTGCATGGGGAAGTGGGGGCACCCACATCCCATTGATCGCCACGCGTCAACCGAGGCCGCAGGCGGTTGAGACCCGTGGCGCTCCGCACTTACCCTTTGGCTTCGCCTCAAAGCCATGTACGAGCGCGCCTTGGGCCCGGGGGCTACTGTCAGCGTCCTGGGAACGGGGCTACCAGACTTGCCTGCCTTTGACCTATGACGTTTCTCCATCAATGGCCTGGTACGGCCCAGCTTCAGCAACAACAATTGAATACCATCTCGAGGGGCCAAGCCTCATGAGGTGGACGGCACCAAGACCTCCCTGGGGGCGGCCTCACCAGGCTTGCTCCCGAGGAGCGGAGAAATCAAGGCAAAGTGCACCTCGCGAAGTTCACATGACGTGAGCCATGATGACCAAGGCCAGGCGGGCGCCAGCAGGCGCAGTGTAACAGTTTCCTCTTTGGTGCCAAGGAGGCAAGTGCAGGCGCGGAGTCCCGAGGAATCAAGCAAAGGTTTCCTTATCAGTGTAACAAGGCCAAGACCGCCAGGACGGCAGGATGGAGGTCATCGCGGAGCCCACCACAATGTCACCACCAAAGCCTTTTGCAGGCGATGACTACTTTTGTCAGGATAGCTTGTACTAGTTGTCCCCCTTTAGCCGTTGTGGTATCCCTTCCGGCATACAGTTGGGAAGAGGACCATGGCCACTATAAATTGGACTTAACCACCACCATAGATAGGGGAGATTGAGATCATCCTCTCGTCCACCAGCTCATCGAGCTCCAGAACTCCTCACCTCCTGAGGTTGTTCAACCACTATACTAGTTCATCCTCGGCCCCTCGAGGCAATCAACCACAAAACTGGAGTAGGGTATTACACTGCAAGGGGCCCGAACCAGGATAAATCGCTGTGTCTCTAGTCCCTTGGGTTCGTCGAGCTAGGTCGTGTTATCATTAAGTAGGCAGACTGGGAGGGGAGAGTTCTTCACACGCACCCCAGTGTTCGAACCTCTCAAGGGTCCGTGGAACCCAGAATCCGACACTGCGCATTTATATGAAACTGCATTTTTTAAGTGCTAAAAATAGTTCTCCAAAATTCATAAAATACTTCATATGATCAATACTGCAAATATGTAATTCAAAAGACATTCATATATGAAAGTAATCTCAAAATACACAACACAAAACACAATTCACAACCTGCAAATACTGACAACCCTAAGTTCCTCCTGACAATTCACAACCTACCCAACTATTGGGTTGGGGGGCAGTCCCCTCCTATTTCTTGGCAGAAGACAACCGCCCCGTGAGACGAGGTGAATAGCGAGGGAGAGGATGGCGGGGAAGCATTGTTGGGCCAATTGCTTTTCTCCACTTGAAGTGTGGTTCGATCGATGAAGACTCCACCAACTCGCTCTGGCACAACACCATCACAAACGGCACCCTGTAGATGCTCGATCCTTCAATCTCTGGTGGATGCTCCAGCTTGGATCTATACTCCCACCACCACTGCCTCACGATCAGATTTGGTGAATCTGTTTGCTCCATGGCCTAGAGGAGCAGCTCTATGTACTCCCGCACGACGCCCTTCGGGAGTATCGCCGCCTTTTCACTCCGTTGCAGATATTTATCCATGGATGTCACCGCCGCCGCCGCTAATTGGTCCTTGTTGTCAAACTAAGACTGCATCTCCAACATCCTAGCTAGCTTCACAGGTTCGCCATTTGCGATCCTCACGAATCGGTTGTACTCCTCCATCGGTCCACTTCTCTATAGCACCTTCACTCGCCAGTTGTAGTTTTTGAATGGAAGAAGAGAGGAGCGGTGCTAGTTTTGGATTAGAATGGGAGAGGAGCGGTGCTGGTTTTGGATTAGAACATGAGAGGAGGGGCAGTGGTTTTGAAATGGAAGTGTAGAGGAGCGGTGCTAAACTCAGAATGGAACAGGAGAGGAGCATCAGTGGTTTAAGAGCAGAGGAGCGGCGCTGGTCTTGGAAGTATTATTTTGTTTTGCTTATTTTGTGTCAAAGTTTGACCACGTACTATATTTTACAAGCAAAATGTGAATGCATGTCATAAAAAATTGTATCGTTTGGTTCATTTCTAAATATAATTTCAAATTATATTATTTTTGTAACGTATAACATATATATTATTTGTGAAAATCATGGTCAAATATGATCCAAAATACAAGGGAGACTTGTTAATGTGGGGTCACTTTCTTAATTGAAGGGTAAATTGATTTTGATTTTGATGCAGTCACAACGTGCTAGCCCTCTTGTCCAGTCCTAAATCGCTGCCGCACGCTCCTCTCCCTCTTCTCCATTGCAAAGCCACCTCCTCTCTTCTCCATCATCTCCATTCCAAAACCACCGTCTCGCCTCTCCCTCTTCTCCATTGCAAAACCATCCCTCGCCTCTCCATCTTATCCATTGCAAAACCACCATCTCGCCTCTCCCTCTTCTCCATTGCAAGACCACCATCTCTCCTCCCATCTTCCAAAGCTAGCACCAGACCTCTCAGAAGGACATCTATGGAGAGGATGCAACAGCGAATCGGGCAGATCACCGGCGCGACCAGCCGAAGTTAGCCAGCTTGAAGGAGATCCTTACTTAGTTTGATAATGAGTAGGAGATTTTGAGAACGATGAGGGCCATGTGGGAATGTATGTGAAAGAGCAAGATGACGGTGATCAGGCCGGTGATGTACTCCTTGATGGCAGTCATGTCGCAGTCCTTCGAGTTCATCGAGTATCTCCTCTGGGCGATGGAATAGACAGATTCGCCCGAGGAGAAAGTCAGGCGGAGGTGGTGGGTGTACAGGTCGAAGGTCGAGCATCCAGAGGATAATGAATCGATCGAGTACGGTGTGCCATTCGTGAGGGTGCAGTGCCAGCTAGAGCCATACGAGTATATGTTATCCCTCCGAAGGAGGAGGCCGGATGGTGTGACGTCGCTTCCCCACCGTTCTCCATGGTTCTCTTGCCGCTCGCCTCGTTTAAATGGCGGCGATAGGGTTTAAGGTAAACTTTTCACTAACCTAATCTTCCATCTGCTCATGCTTACAATCAGTGTGACGACTAATGAAAATCATGCTTACAACCAGTCTCCGAGTACTACGCCAATCACCTTAAAATATCTCTGTACCAAAAACAAAGTTGTGACACTATGTACAAATAAATAAAAATAGATTAGTGCTTCTTTCAGAAATTTGTCCACAGAGAGCGCCACCCATCCCACTGGTGGTGGTGGATGCCAATGCTTAGATGGAGCATGGTTGGTGTCAGTAATTTTTACTTGGCACCTCCCACTCTGCATATATGCCGGTTCCATCCGTACATTTGTGCAGTTCCACCAAAATGCAGTTGAATAACCCTGTTTGCACAGATAATGAAAAACATGATTACATTATAGTGGCACTAGTTGATGAAACATAAACTAATAAATAAAAGAAAATATTGTGATAGTATCATAGTAAGCCATGATGCGAGGGCGAGATGGGCCCTGCGGCGCCTCATATGATAGGCCTCATACTGAAAATCGATCCAATTCTCCCCGATACACCTTCTACCAGTGATGAACATCAGTGTACATCGGTAGTACAAGGAGGGGCCTTTAGACATTCCAATCTCTATTTTTGTGCTGATCAACTAAAATTAAGCACCCCTGTTTGCAGAAACACTTAAACATTAACAGTGGGACTAGTTGATGAAACATATACTAACAAAGAGAAGCACTTTCTTTATCTACATTGGAAATGAAATGATAGAGAGGAAACTCGCTCTAATTTAACTGTATTGTTACTTCATTTTATCAGTGGCACTAGGGTCGAGCACGTGGCAAGTGAGGTGTACCGTGCATCGCAATGATGCAGGCCAGGGGTGCTTATACTGGGATGCTGAAGCTGGCTCTTTCAGTCCATATCTTCCCCCTTGATGTTTCTGTGGTAGCATTTGGGTTGTAATGCAAACTTGGTCGAGCTGGTGCTGCGTCCCCCTACCTGCCTAGCTTATGTGGCGAACTTGTCTCTCACTAGTACTCAGTCCGATCTAGTAGTACTTGCATAACTGCCTGCTTACACTGAGATGGTGTCGGATAATGGTTCTCTATGGTTGGGTTTCTTAAATGAAATCGGAGGAACCCCGCTCTTTCGATATATAAAAAATTCAGTAGCACTAGAGGTGCCAAAACATTGCCTCAAATTAATAGTGCCACTAGATTAAGGTGCAAAATAATAACATTACTACTTTATCATGGCAGCGCCAAAATAGTAGCACAAGAGCAGACTCAACATGCAAGATCTTTGGCAAACGGTTGGACCAAAAAGGAACATACCTCGTGATGTAAACCTTTTTGTGCAGTTCACCTAAAATGAAGCAATGTCCCATGAGCTAGCCACTTCTTCTTCATTAGTTGCAATAAAATTGAGCAACATCAAGGTTGGTCATGAAGCTCATGCAATGTGAAACTATAATTTGGATATCATTTGTGCAGTTCAACTAAGATGAAGCGTGAAATGTATATCTCTATTTGCACAAAAAGGTGGAAAGGAGGGTGACTAACAAGTGATGAAACATACATCAAATGAAAAGAAGCATGTTCCTTATCTGAATGGTGATCCTACAAGGACAGTAGGATTTTCTAAAGCATGAGCGTTGCTAGATATTAGTGTGGGCATTAGGATTAACTATGACAACCATTAAATACAACATTACTTTAATGGTGCCATTGCTTCAATTTACCAGCAACATTACATTAACAGTTGCTAAAGAGTTGGTATTTGGGCACAGGAGAGTAGGCGGACTAGGACAGTTGCATTTCTAACAAAAAGAAGCAATTTATCTTAAGGGGAAATTTAGCAGGACATGAAAAACAGTGCCATTGATTCATATTACTAGAGGCATTACATTGAAAACAACATTGGTTTAACGTGTCCTTACTTTTAACAGTGGGACTACATTTTACCAGTGGCATTACGTAAGAGGGGCATGGGGCAACAAACATCAGAACATGATATCTGGGTTGGTCCCATTTTTGTTCGGTATAGCCACCTTATATTGTGTGAGGCTAGCAAATCTAGTGCTAGACATCCTCTGTTGACTTGTCCCCCAGTCCCCACTTTCTTTCCTTTTTCAACCAATAGATCGGTTTACATTGAGTTTGTACCACATTTCCCATTATTTCCCTATTAGACCATGAGACCAGTTGGATAGCCAGTCTCTGCTACTTTTCACCACCATTATTTCCTCTTTCGACCAAGTCCTAGATTCAGGTAACAAATCTTCCCCCAACCCCCTTTCTTCCCTGTTTGAACCAAGTAGTACTATATTCGACTGCTTGAAGTAGTTTTACCTCTTAATAGTAAAAATTTAGGTGGCTTTCAGACAGTCGATCGATCCTATGTACGAAGGGGCTGAGAAATAGTAAAAGATACAAATGCAATGACGTCAGGAGCTGGGGAAGTAGAGCAATGCCGGTTTCGAAGGAAGTTATACCTGAGGGTCGCCAAGATGCCGCTAGGTGGGCGGCGGGAGGCCGGATTTGCCCACACTACGGCAGCGAGGAACAAGGGGTTGGAGGCCCTCCCTAGCCAGCGCTGCATGGCAGAGAACGGCAGGGCACGCTGATCGGGATGCGCCGGTAGTGGGTAAGAACCGCCGCTGATGACAACCATGTGAACATTGCACCTTCTCACCTTCCCCGACGGAGGGGATCCGGCTAGATCTGTGACCGGAGGTAAGCAGAGAGAGAGTGTGGCCACCGCTGTCGTGTTTAGATCCGGAGAGGATGAGAGAGTGTGAAGAGAGCAACACTAGCAAGCAAGCACGCAGGCTTCTACCTATATAGTGGAGTAGTTTTCTTTTATCTACTGGAGCCGGCTTGACCTCGTCAATGACTGCCGAGAAGTCTTCATGGACATGCCCCGGAGACACAGTTGTTGTCATTTTGATCTGAAGCACCGGATTAACATATAACACGAAAAAATGCCACATGACAAGAAACCACAACCTCACTTCCCCAAGGAGACAACATGAATCCCGACGGACAAACTAGACGAGGAACAAAGCTCAAATTAAAGACAACCTCATAGAAAAGGGGCCAGTCGATAGATGTCCTAATTAACATAGCCGACTTGACCTAGATGGCAGCCGAGTAGTCTTCGTGCATGTACCCCCAATGACCAGCGCCATGAAGGAACTCAGTTGTCGCTGTTTAACCCTCACAGTGATCTGAAGCACAGGCCACCTAATATTGCAAGATGATAATAAACCTTTTTTAGATTTCTCATCAGAACTACAACCCTGTACAACATAGCCTGTAGGATATGTAGACGATAGCCAATCCAGCTGTCTGCTGGAGTCTAGTCACATGCATGGACGAACTGATCTCCCATGTGATGCAGGGATTGTCCAGGGACCGACGTCTATACAACACTGCTCTAGTACTATCGCTCGTCTCTCTCTTCTATTAACTCACCCAAATTGTGGGGCCGGGGAGTGTGCCTATGGTCGGTTCTTAATTGCGGTCCCACATGTGTGTGAAACGCAATATGACGCGCGTTCCATTCGAAGAGCGACGTGCGTGACTGACCGACCGTCTAGGGTGCGACGCGAACGCGACGGGCATGTTGTATACTTGTGTACTGCCATTTTCTTGAGGCTTTGCTTCATGGCGCAATCCATGGATACAAAATTATATTTAAAAGTCGAGGGCAGGGCTTTCCTGCACGGTAGGCGGGGCAGTTTTGCCTAGTCGATTCGATAGAGAGACGAGAATATGAGGGAGTAGGCTACTGCAAACAGAGGGTTGTGTGATTTGACAACTCGTTACTACTGGACAGGTGGGGTCCTATGATTTGACTTGAAACTATCACTGTTACTGCGGCGCTATGACCGATGTGAGTCCCCCGATTCCAGACCACCTCCATCGTATACAAGTGCCAAGTACTGTACTCCTAACTCCTCGGCAAATGCAACCAATACTATGAAGAAAGAGATAGAGACAAGTAAATAAACTCTTGTATCCAACCTTATAGCTAATCTTGTTGTATGAGTGACTAAGTGATGACTATGTATGACATGCCGACATCAGATAGCGTAACGCACCTAGACGGAGGAAGTAGTTTCATGCATGCGAAGTAGGAAAAAATGCTAATTTATAGCCGTCTAAAATCTCCAAGGGCGTGACCGCGCGAGGGAGGCAACGGTCGTGGTAGGCGGGACCATGATATGGGCTGCTGACAGCCCTTGGATCTGAGATCGAACGGCCGCATGCTAAGTTGCTGAAAATTTATAGAATAGCCCTCCAAGATAGGATATTCACCCGTAGGTTTAGAATCATGCCATGCAACCGTTTGATCTCAGATCCAAGGGCTCTCGAAAGCCCATATCATCGGAGCATGGAAAACATCATATCACCTGTAATTTTCCTGATGCTTGACGTGCGAACATGCAGATGCATGAAGCCATTTAATTAGGCGTCTAGTAGACATGCCATCTAATTGGGCCCCCATAGTACTATGCATGAATCGATTTATCCATCGGGCAAGCCACTACCCTGCCGTTCACATGCCCCACTCAGCATTTTTACACTCATAAAACCGCTAGCAGCTCGCTCCTACTCGTCCTCGGTCGTCCTTTAACATTACGACAGTTTGCTCCATCCTTTCACATTACAGCAGTTCACTAATCCTAACCCTCCTCCCAAATCCATGGCATCCCAAATCTCCATTTATCGGTAGTGAGTACAAGGTTAGAACCATGACTGGCGATGAGTTTGACATATCTACACCCATTCTTCCGTGACGGTGAAAGGATGCCTTGCTCGCTTCAGACGCATGTTCGAAAAGTCAAAGGGTGATGAGTGGGTCGCTGGGCTAGATGTTGAGTACACCACAGTCCTGGGAAAAGAGGAGAATCTAAAGGAGGAAGAGAAGAAGAAGCCCTCCATGATCCAGGTTTGCGTGCATAACTTGTTCTTGGTCTACCACATATGCATGGTGACGTTGAGTGTGAGGATTTTAAGAACTTCCTCGTGGGCGGCAAAGTCAAATTCGTTTCTGTAGACTTTATGAACGACATAGAAGGCCTGGATCGGACAAGCCTCATTGTAGGCCAGCCCTTCAACCTCTAGAGGAATGGGCTGGTGTCCTCTTGTCAGGCTTCAAAGCTGACCCTGGTAGTAGCCATGGTTGATCCTTCGTACGGTAAACTGACGAAACCTCTGCCCAAGTTTCATCTTGCATGGCAGTGGAATGTACTAGATAGAGACCACATCCATTACACTACAATGGATGCCTACCATTGTTTCAACATCTCCAAGGGTTGGATGAAGAGCGAGAGCCAACTGTGCGGTTCAAGCAAACAAGTATCAGCCAAGAGGAAGAGGGACAAGGATGAGGTCGAGCATGTGGACGAGGAGTCTGAGTAAGGTGGTAGTATCGTTGCTCATGGTGGTTCTAATGCAGTGTCAACTGGATTAGTTGCTTAGCTTAATTTCAGGGTGCTCAGTTTTATTTGACGGGTGTGTTGTGCTGAGCCCCCAGCAGAACTATGTTATGTTCCTTCTCGTTACTTTAACTCTTCAATACATACATACTAGTATTTCTTATAGTTCATCTTGTAGTTGCTAGTATTACCACTCGTTTCTCCACATTATATACGTACAATATATATGGCCAACATCATATAGCCAACAGTTTAGTTGTCAAAGAATTAAATAGGTATGCTAATTTCTTTAATAGACTTCAGCACCCCATCTAAGCACGTACTAGCTTTTTTAATAGTACTATATGCATAATTTGGCGACGAGCGCTCTCTATATGTACCACCTTTTTTATTTAATTTCATCTTATTAGTTTTGCTCCATGGCGCAATCCATCGATACTACTAATGTACAAAAGTATACATTCAAAAGGCTAGAGGGCGGGGCAGTCTCGCTTGGTCGGTTTCACAAGAGGCGAGGGTCTTTGTGATTTGACGACTCGTTACTGCTGGAAGGTGGGGCCTTATGACTTTACTGCTCGTATAAATGTTGCCGACGACCTGAGGAGGAGCAACGAACCATCCGGTATACTCAAGTTTTCCGCTGGAGTACTAGTACAACGGAGGAGCATGAAACACGGCAGCCCAGTGCGATATGGCAATAAAAATGATCTAATTTGGTAGTCATCGATCCCATGGTGCCGCTCATTGTTAGCATTGTTCTATTCATGCCTCGCGGAGAACATTACACATGCGGTAAAACACCCGAAGCAAAAGAAGAAACACAGGAGCAAAAGAAGAAGGAAAATTACCCCCCCCCCCAAAGAAGGAAGATGCACACATAATTCTGGGGCGCTGCTCTCTACTACATGGAGGGTTGCTGGCAGCAGAGTCGGAACTGCTTCTTCATTGCCTCCATGACCTCCATCTACTCGCACGTCTCCTCCACCATCTTCTTCATTATGTCCATGATGTAGGATTTCTCGATGCGAGCCTTCATCATCTGTTCCATGACCGCATTACGTACCTTGACAGCAGTCGGGTGCTCGATGTGGAGCTTCGCCAACTCCTCCTTCTGTTCCACGAGAAGGGCGTGAATCATCTTAACTGAGGAACTACTCTTCTCATGCGGCTTCTTCCAGATGGTGTTCTCCTCCTTCAGCAGGTCGAGATCGTGGCGGAGCTTCGCCTTATTCTCCTGAAGTTGTAGGATTTCGCCGATCGCGTTCTTACCCGAGGCAATGCTCTTCTTCAGCAGCATCACCAAGCCGACGGTCAACTCCCCCTGCTCATTGAGCTCAGTGGGCATGTCATCGAGGCTCTCCTTCAGCAGCTCACCAACCCGTCGATGAACTCCTTCTGCTTATTGAGCCGGTCGGGCATGTCGTGAGGGATAACAACTCCAGCGCCACCAGCTCGTCTTGTTCTCCTCCATGGCTAGGGCGCTCCTGGGAGCCCTCGCCTACCCATGAGAGATATTTCGAGGTATCTACGAGGTGGCGAGCCCTCTTTTTTTCGCGGCTTTGGTCGCAGCTCCCTTGTTACAAGTAATACTCGACCTAGAGCTCTACACACCGGCCACGGCAAGGACGGAGGAACAAGAAAGACTTATGAGGAGGAAGGTAGAGTGATTTCTGGCTAGGTAGTTCCCCTTTATCTAACCTGGTACTGGCACTAGTACTAAAACCTGCATAGTGGGAACACGTTCATGTTTGATACGTACTAGGTGTGTGTAGGGTTGCACTTAATTATACCATGGTGGTACTACTTTGGAATGTGATGGGAACAAGCTAAAGATTAATTGATGGTTTTGGTTTCGAGGCCCGTAACGGCCCCCGATGAGTTTAGTGGAACATAAATTCAAGTACTGGTGCTCAAATGCGGTCGCAAATGTCAGTGATGTAATTGGTTGTACATCTCAGACCAAGCCGATGTGTGTCCCTTCGATGAGACGCGGGTACGACCGACCGTCTGTTGGTGCGATCGACCGTAAGTATTACGTGATGGAGACTTCTCGTTGTGGCTTTGGTTGATTATCACGACCAAGCATTCAAAAACTAGTGCTAAATCAATTACCATCCTTTTCCAAATGACCAAGTATTTTCATGGGAATACAATACATGTAAATGGAGTGATTGTCACGGTTGCAAACGGACATGGCGCTGCAAGTTCACTGTAGCAGCAACCGAGCAGGTCATTGCATCACTGGTGTGGAAGGAGGGCAGCTCACCTCGCCTAGGATGCATGCCCAGCGGCGCTGCCGCAGCTGGTCCCGGGATTTGGCTTCTCCTACTGCCCATTTGAACAGTTGCACCAGCTACTCATGCCATTCCGCAGGCATCCGCGTTCTTTCCTTCGCAGTCGACTCTGTGAATATGATCTCTACCATTAGCCCCAGGTCGAAATCAACGTGATGCTGCCAGATTCTGACTTCCCTCAGCATCTCTCCCCTGAGATCGACTTGCACCTCCGCCTTGTGCTTCGCCAGGCGCAGCTCCTTCGAACTTGTCTCTAGTCGATGCGACACTTCCTCGATCCGATTTTCCCTTGCTGCCCACCACCTGAAACGCAACCCTGACATGTCCTCCAATGCCACCGATATGTGATTAGCAATGGTTCCCCTATGAAACACATGTGGGTTTCGCTCAAAGGCGGCAGTGTTGCGGGCCACAGCGAGCGGGCAGCCCGCGGGATCTTGGGATTTAAGGAATTACACATGGAAGGGTACTCCATGGCGATATCCGGTGGGTGAGGCAGGGAGGCGAGCGTAGGCGCTAGGAGAGCCATAAGAGGCTATTATAAATATAGTACTCCCTCCATCCATATTTATATACAAAGGCCACCAACAGTAACCCAGGCAAAAATTGATCGTCCTGCCTATGTCCTGGTTTATTGCCCCCCTTTTTATTTTGTGCCAATTTTTGATCAAAAATTTAACTAACAAAATTTTAATGCATGTCACTAAAAATTATATCATTGGAATCACATTTGAACATAGTTTTCCATGACATTAATTTTTATGACATGCATAAATATTGTTCTACTTAAAAAATATGGTCAAAATTGGCACAAAATACGAAGGATACCAATGGAAGTAGCAACCCATGATTTTACTACTCGCATGCACGCAGTGGAGTAGTAATGTCTTTCTCAACTACTTCCCCCCTCACGTCCACTAAATTTGCATAATTGGCCATGATTGAACTGAACGACTTTACACACGTCAAATTATCACATGGGGTGGATCTTCGTACAAAAATGCGTCCCACCGTGTACCCACGTCTGCGTGCGAGGGAATGACTATTTGCGTGCACATCTCCGCTTCGTGCATGTACTGCCAATGTGCGTGAGAGAGGACGAGTACATTCTTCTGGAACCAACAGCATGTCAATGTGATCAATCCACACAAGGAGGTCGCGACAACGCCTCCACATGTGTCACGTGGCTTCATGGATGCCCCCACATTATTTTAATCATAATATATTAACTGAAAAAGGGAGAGACACTGTGTAGCGTTCCACTGGAATTCTAATTTATGTGTTTTGCCCATACTAGAAGTACGAGTAAGGTACACGTGCGTTGAATGCATGAGATTTGGCAACCAAATTATGAATAAATACAACACTATAGCATGTAAGCTTTGAGTCATATAAGCATGATGTAGACGTTCGTTTAATTCTTATAGTTCATCTCATTCAAAATCAATTAGTTTTTATAAAAAAGTAAATCTATTTTATGATTCATGGAATTGTGCATTGTAAAGCATAAAGTAAAAACAAATAATGTGAATTGAACTAGAAAATAAGTTTGGGCAGTTATGATACAGAAGGCTCTAGAACTAAGGAGAAGTACTTGTGTTTTGAGGTTTGTGCATTATGCTTAAGTTCAACCATTGACTCTTCTAGATTGTACATGTGGCAGAATCTGGTGGAATGTAGATGATATCCAATGGCCAATAGTGCTCGGATTTGCCATCTCTACACCATCTGATTGGCTTCATCCAATGACAATCTTTCAAATTTATTCGCACTCAATATAGGGGTGTAGATATAGAGGTATAGATATAGACTAGTTTGGCACATCGTCTAAAGGCTTTCTAGATGCTCATTTTTTGTACAAATGTGCTCCACCGTGCACCCGCATGTTTGTATGTGGGAACAAGTGCGTGTGTGCACCTCTTCTCTTTCGCACACGTAGTTCGTGTGTGGGAGAGATACTAAGATATGGTGAGGGAATACGTGTTAATGCAATTTGTGTGAAGGAGAGGCCTATATACATACATGTATGTGCATGGGCCGGGGTGATATACGAGAAGGGAGGGGAGGGGTCGACCGTGCGACATATCGATAGAGACAGATAGAGGGAAGAGCTCTACGAGCGTACAAGCACTGGGATATGGGGGGCTGGAAGATGGTGCGAGGGGCCAAGTGGAGGGAGACTATGAAGGACGAGATCGATATATAAAGAGAGGGGGCGAGAACGTGCGCGGTTGCACGCAGTGGCAGAGCCATGAAAAATAAATGAGCTAGGGGGCCAAGAATTGCAAATCCTTTATGGGGAGGGCCAATTCATAGACTTAAACCATTTTACCAGCAATTCATCTACTGATCACATTCATATTAGCCTCAATATATAGTGATGTTAGGGGGGTCGGGGCCTTTGCTGCCCCTGTCTTCTCCACTGTGCACGCGACTGAGAGATTAAGCGGAAGGAATGGATGATGAGAGGGGTGAGGGAGTCCTGGACAAGGGGTCCTCGGGCGTTCGGCCTATTATCCATGGGACGGACTGATGGGCTGTGAAGATCGAAGACCATACTCGTGTCCGGATTCGACTCTACTTGGCATGGAAGGCAAGCTTGGTGACCGAAGATTCCTTCTTATGTAACCGACTCCATGTAAACCCTAGATCCCCTCGGTGTCTATATAAACCGAAGGGGATAGTCCGGAAAGGACAACACATATACTCATTACCATACCCACATAGGCTAGACTTCTAGGGTTTAGCCATTACGATCTCGTGGTAGATCAACTCTTGTAATACTCATATTCATCAAGATCAATCAAGCAGGAAGTAGGGTATTACCACCATAGAGAGGGCCCGAACCAGGATAAACATAGGATCCCCCGTCTCCTGTTACCATCGATCCTAGACGCACAGTTCGGGACCCCCTACCCGAGATCTGCCGGTTTTGACACCGACATTGGTGCTTTCATTGAGAGTTCCACTGTGCTGTCGGTAGAAGGCTCGATGGCCCCTTCGATCATCAATAGTGATGCTGTCTAGGGAGAAACCTTCCTCCCCGGATAGATCTTCATATTTGGCGGCTTCGTACTACGGGCCAACTCGTTTGGCCATCTGGAGCAGATCGACAGCTACGGCCGTGGACATCAGGTCAGATTCGGAATCTTCAATTACGTCGTGGACATCCGGGGAGATTTGATCTTCGACGGATTCAAGACCACGGCAGCCGCTCCCCATTACTTCGATGAACATGGCTTAAACCTGTCATCGGGCCGCATCCAGGAGATAGCTCCTGTAGCAGCTCTGGCCTTAAATCCGGAGCAGATCAAGTCGCCCGAAGATGGGAAGCTCGACCCTATCGTGGGGGATACCGATTCCACGGCACTGGAGCCGCACGCAGATTCCACTTCATACGGTATCCGCATCAACGGAACCTCGGACTCGCCTGTCACGTCGAACACCGAACCCTGCGAGCCCGCGTATACCGAACTCGATCAGTTATCAATCTTCAAGTTCAACGCCGCGCATGTCTTCCAACACTCGCCCATGGGTGACATACTAAACTCACTAAAAAACCTATCCCTGGCAAACAACCCGTCGCCGAACTATGTTCGGTTTGAACTTTCAGCGGATGATGGAGAATTTTGTTTCCCACCCGCCACCCACTTCATACTCACTGTTGAAAACCTAACCAACACCCCCGACCCCAGCCCCGAAGACATCGACGGTGTGGACGACGATGAGGGGCAAGGCCAGAGCTTACTACCCACTCAACACAGGATGACCACTTCCTGGTGTGACGTGTGTATGATAGACACACCTTACGGCACTCTCGACGATGATAAAGAGGATCCTGTCGAGAATAAACCACCTGGCACATAGCCCCGACACCGGCGCCTTAGGTCACATCGCCCAAGAGAAAACACTGATAGCACTAGAGAAGACGATACTCCGAACAACAAAGACCCTGTTGAGATAGAATCCGAGCAGGTGGAACAGGAAGGCGGGCAAGATAACTCTAATGAACAGACCACATATGGGACTCGGAGGATAGCAATTATCTCCCACTCTTTGAGGAAGAGATCCTCGGTAACGAGGATTTTATCATGCCCAAGGAACCTCTCGAGCAGGAGTGCTTTAAACGTCGGCTTATAGCCACTTCAAGGAGCCTAAGAAAGAACCAGCTGCAGCTTCAAGCAAGCCAAGATTCGCTCAATGATAGATGGACTGATGTCTTGGCCATCGAAGAATACGGCCTTAGCAGCCCAGTCAAAAGCCACCCCGAGAATAGGTGGCTCCCTCAACACGATGGCAGAGTGATGGAACCCATACCACCATCGAACAATGAGGCGGGCCGACGACAATTCGTTCCAGAGAAAGCATCAGCCCAAGCAGAGCACCATACCAACCCATCCAGCCGTCAAAACAAAACAGCTCGGGGGAATACCCACGATATCAACTAGGACACGGAGGGTAGAGCAGGACGCTCAAGATCGATGTATAGATCACGAAGATATACCCCGACCGACGATGATGGTCGCCTATTCAGACGCTATAAAGCCAAACATGCCCGGTCCGAGCACTGTAAACGGAGCCCGCCGGAGGTGCTTCATAGTGTGGCCCAACATAGAGGAGCCGCACACCCTCTCTGTTTCACTAACGAAGTAATGGAGCACGAATTTCCAGACGGGTTTAAACACATTAACATCGAATCATACGATGGAACAACAGATCCTGCGGTATGGATCGAGGATTACCTCCTCCATATTCACATGGCCCGCGGAGACGACCTCCACGCCATTAAATACTTACCTCTCAAGCTTAAAGGGCCAGCTCGATACTGGCTAAACAGTTTGCCAGAAAATTGTATTGGCAACTGGGAAGATTTGGAAGACGCCTTTCGAGACAACTTCCAAGGAACATATGTCCGTCCATTATATGCCGATGAGTTAAGTCACATTGTCCAGGAGCCCCGCGAGTCAGCCAGGGAGCTCTGGACCAGGTTCTTAGTAAAAAAGAACCAAATTGTCGATTGTCTGGAGCAGAAGCCCTTGCGGCCTTCAGACATAGCGTCCGGGATGAATGGCTAGCGCGTCACCTTGGCCAGGAAGGACCCAAATCCATGGCAGCCCTTACCGCTCTAATGACCCGCTTCTGCATAGGAGAAGACAATTGGCTTGCTCGTAAAAGCAACGACGCCAGCGGCCCGGCACTTCTGAAATCCGAGATGGCAACGGCAAGCCACGACAAACCGAACACAACAGTCGCAGTAATATACGCCACACAGCGGTGCACGCCGGATTTCACAATCCGAAGCCCGGTCAACGGAAGAAGCCACTAAATGCAAACCAGGATGGACCATCCACCCTTGACAGGATATTGGACCGACATTGTTAGATTCACGGTCACCCTGATAGGCCAGCTAATCATAATAACCGAAACTGTTTGGTCTTCAAGTAGGCAGGCAAGCTTAATGCTGATAACAAGGGGAGGAGGCCACCAGGCGATAAAGACGATGGATCGGCTGGCCAGCAGAACGCCAGGGGCCAGAAATAGTTTCCCTCCGACGTTCGACCACTTCAGGAACGCGAATAGCAGTTCATCTTCCGCCACGTACTCTACTGGCAAAATTTGCACCACACGTACATCACTATGCACTCAATATACCATGGGCATCGGCGGAAGCATAATACGGGCAACCCTACTAGCATTCCCGTAACTTTTTTATCTGTTTACCTTATTTTTCTGTATCATCCCTAAAGAACAGGTGACCAGCTGGACAACATCTACAACAGACTCTATCGGAGTTCGGATCCGTATGCTCACCTAAGGGGCTACTTCCATTAAGGATTCCCCTCCCCGAGGACGGGCGATGCAGACGTGCGACATGAGGTCCAAAATAACTTTTTTTGGACCACACTCTTTATTCCAAGCCTGTACTATGCCCTCTTTCCTTTGATCCCAACCTCGAGCATGTCAAATAGCCGGGTCCATGGTTTCTCTCTTTTTATTATATATATACATAAATTTATCATTGGCACATCGCTCCATTCTTAGTAAGTCTCATCCGAATCGATCTTTCAAACTCTTGCAACAATAAGTACGGCCTTAACGGCTGCTCTGTAGATGCACCTCGGCATACCCTGCCAGGGGCTCGGCATGGGAATGAATGAGCTGCTAGTAAAAGTCCGAACAACTCTATAGCGTACTTCGGCGTTGCAAGTTTGGCCTTATATGCATCAGCTCCGAATCATTGTCTTGGGTCAATAGTTGGGTTGCCCGGCTCCTGTGTTTGCTACCCTACATTCCGCTCTATCAGCTAGGGTAGTAAAGGGAGAACTACTGTGATTGTGCCCTGGACTAAACCGGATGAGCACCTCAGTAGAGAAAGCCAAAAACTGACTGTCATGATGCGGCGAGAGCTGGTCAACCACTTGATGACTTATTGGAATCTTTAGCGATTCTCCGTGTAACACGAGGGATCTTTTTCAGATCATATATGCAAGGCACCACATGCCGCATACACACTAGGGGCTATTTCGTAGCCCCACCATAAAACTCCTATGGTTAAGTGAAAGTGTGGGCGCCTTATAGTCCGATTGCCTGGTTCGCCGCATTATCACCTCCTTCATGGACCAAGACGTTGGATAAAGAGTGATTAAATGCTTTTCCGAACACCCCCGTACTTCCTACGAGGGGGCTGAAGCCGATGACTGGAAAACTTTCAGATTATATTAAAACGACCGCACAGGAGGAATTCAAGATTTTCGAGCAAAACATAAATAGATTAAATATAAAATTGTCTTTTACAATCATCATAGACCTCACTCGAACATTATGTTTTTCGAGCATTGACCCTCTATTAAGCGGGCGGCCTCCAAGACGTCTTCAAAATAACGCTCTAGTTCCGGACGGTCCTTGCCTTCAGGCGGAACCTTCGTTGCAACATCGATGGCCTTCATCTTTCCCCAGAATGTCTTGACACGGGCAAGGGCCATCTGTGCACCTTCAATACACGCCGATCGCTTCGCAGCATCGATTCACGGCGCCACATAGACAAGCTTATGCACCAAACCAAAATAGCTACTCGGCGCAGGCTTGGTTGGCCACAGCCGGATTATAACATCCTTCATGGCAGCACCAGATACCCTATGAAGTTCGGCCCATTGGGACATCTGTTCATTGAGCAGCAGTGAGCGACGCACCGAACTGTGACCAAAAAAGCTTCTCCGTTGCATATCCAGGTCGCGCTTGGTAATATCGCGCTGCATCGGAAGAACTCTTCGGCAAGTCCAAATACACGTCTGGAAAACTCCACACTTGGTTCTGCAGCAGAAAAGGCTTTCCAGCCACTATCTCTTTCGCCTGCCGAACCTCCTCATGGAGTGCTCTGGACTCTGATCGCGCTTCTCTTGCCTCCTGTGGGGCCTTGTCCAGTTCAGCTGTTAAGGCTTTATTCTCCTTCTCAAGAAATTCGCAGCGGCCAGTAGCATTCTCCAAAGCGAGTGTCATCATGGATACCTTCTCCTCGCCCTGGCATCACGGAGCTTGTTCGGCCTTCAGTTCAACTAATGCTCCTTCAGCAGCAGCATCACTAATCCGGGCCCGCTCCTTGGCCCGGATTTGCTCCACCCGAAGAGCCTCCATGGCGGCACCACCATCTGCATTTCATGCACATTTCATATAAAGCTCTTTCCCGCGTCAAGCACACTAGTGTAAAGAATGCTCGAAATACATACCTTGTGAGTCGTCAAGACGCCTGTTGATCAATGCAACGTCATCCTCCGCAATATCTAGCTTTCGCTACAGTACGACCACTTCCATATTCTGTTCAGCCATAGGAGGGGAAGCAGCTTGTATTTCAAATTAACCCGAGGTTAATACCTGAGCATATCTCTTTGATCCTCCAATCGCTTCCTTCGAAAGACAATCCGAGTCTCAGGGGCTACTACATATACAACAAGTGCATTCTGTCAATAAAATTCAATTGACAAAGCTACATCACAAACCTCAAAACCGCTTAGAAGGCTCGTGAAGTCCTCGTTCAATCCACTCTTCATGGATAGAACCCTTTTGACCACCATAGCCATCAAGGTACGATGCTCTTCTAAAATGGATGCTCATTGTAGCAAGCCCGTCAGCATTTCCGGCGCTCCTGGGTCTTCGGAAACCGCCACCGGAGTATGGCATTCCTGTGAAGGAACCCGCTTACTTGCATCCAGAATCGCCTCTAGCTGTAAACCGGACGGTTCGGGGACGCCAGTCTTGATCCCGTAACCCCGAGTGACAGAGGCACTACCTTCGGGTAACGCCTTCTTTGTTTCCTGTACTACTTGGTGATCGGGAGGAGCCCGTCAGGATGATACCTCAGTATCATCCCCCCTATTGGGCGATGAGGCCGGAGAAGGCGTGTCACTCTCCATCATCTCTGGAAGAAGATCTCCCGAGGAGGAGGATGATTGAGAAGCACCAGGCATTAATCTGCGTGGACGAACATATATCGGATGATTACTTCACTAATAGGAAAAGAATGAGGTGCGTTTAAAGTACCCCAGACTCTCTTATGGTTTGCCTCGAGGTTCGTCCTCGTCATCAAGCTCTACGGCAGCCTCGCTCGTCCGGCCCAAGCTGCTCGACGATGGTGTTTTTCCTCTCTTGGAAGGTTTCCCCTCCTGATATGCGGAGGCGGCCCTCTTCTTGCCCTGGAGGGCTTCCTCTGCACTCTTACCCTTGGGCAAAAGAATTTCGGTTTCCCCAAACGCAGCCACCTGGTACGGTGTCGGCATCAGCATTCTCATCAGCAGGGTGGTCGCAGGGCCTTCGGGAAGAGGCGCCGGACACCAGATTAGCACCTCTTTCTTTATCCAATCCTGTACGGGGATGGATTGTTCAGTATCTTGTTAAGAGATGCCTGAATGGAAGGTACTCGGATATCGAGTACTTACTGAAGTGTCTGGATGATTGCAGTCAAGACCAACGTCTTCGGTGGTGTCCGGCCATTGCTCTCATTCCCTGAAATATAATTTCCACATTCCTTCATGCGTAGTGCTGAAGAAGTGTTGTAGAGTCCGCCGCCCTTATGGGTTAAACTCCCACATACAAAGAGGCCACCACTGACATGGCAGGATCCGGCGGACTAGCATTACTTGAACGATGTTCACAAGATCGATGCCCTTCTCGGTAAGGCTTCGGATGCGACTTTGCAGAGTCTGCACTTAATCGACGGATCCCCAGTCCAATCCCTAATTGACCCATGAAGCGAGCTGAATTGGAAGACTGGGTCGGAAGGTAGGTGTAGCCGCCCACTTGGAGCCCCGTGGCTCATTGATATAAAACCACCCCTGCTGCCATAGGTTGGGAGATTTGGCGAAAGATCCTCCGGGCCAAACCGCGCCGGCCAGCTCGCCTATTATGACGCTGCCGCACTCTGCCTGCTCCTCCTCTGCCACCTGCGGCCTCACACCAAAGGTCTTGAGCCACAAACCAAAGTGCGGAGGAGTCCGAAGTAAGGCCTCACATGTGACGATAAATGTCGAGATGAGGATAACAGAGTCTGAGGCCAGATCGTGAAAATCTAGCCCACAGTAGAACATGAGCCCCCGGACAAAGGGGTTAAGCGCGAACCCTAGCCCATGAAGGAAGTGGGATACAAATACTACCCTCTCGCCAGATCTGGGGTCGGTATGACTTGCCCTTGTGCCGTAAGCCGATGAAAGATTTCCGGGGTCAGATACCTCGCTACGCGGAGCTTCGCAATATCCTCCTCTGTGACAAAAGAAGCCACCCACCGGCCCTAACGGTTGGATGTGTACATGACTAGGGCTGGTGGCGATTGGAACCCGAGGGTTAGAACTTGGGGTGGCTGGGGTTGAGGAAGGAGCAAGCGCAAGGGGAGAAGACGAGACTGGGTCTCTATATAAAGGCCCCGAATACTGGGCGTCTCCCCCGGGGTCTCTGAACTTACCTATCACCAAGTAGTTGTACCCGGGGGATGGTCAGGTTACCCACGCCCGCATTAATGAAAATCCCGTAAATAAAGGGACACGGTCTCTGCCTTGGCGAGACATGCTAGTAAAACTGCGCCTCGAGACATGGGGCGGCTTGCTAGCCGACGGTTGGAAATAGTAACCAGGCAGGCATGATACGACATCGTGAACAGTTGTCAACAAGTTGAGCTCATGGGATATTATATTCTCTGCAATTATGTACACATGTCTGGATATACTTACTTTGTCCGAAGACTATTCTAAAATTTGGAAGGAGGGAACCCGCCTTGCAATGCCAAAGACAAATATGCGCGCTGGACTCCTCGTCATTGAAGCCAGGTTCAGGGGCTACTGAGGAAGTCCTGGACAAAGGGGTCCTCGTGCGTCCGGCCTGTTAGACTGATGGGCTGTGAAGATCGAAGACCATACTCGTGTCCGGATTGGACTCTACTTGGCGTGGAAGGCAAGCTTGGCGACTGAAGATTCCTTCTTATGTAACCGACTCCATGTAAACCCTAGATCCCCTCGATGTCTATATAAACCGAAGGGGATAGTCCGGAAAGGACAACACATATACTCATTACCATACCCACATGGGCTAGACTTCTAGGGTTTAGCCATTATGATCTCGTGGTAGATCAACTCTTGTAATACTCATATTCATCAAGATCAATCAAGCAGGAAGTAGGGTATTACCTCCATAGAGAGGGCCTGAACCTGGGTAAACATCGTGTCCCCCGTCTCCTGTTACCATCGATCCTAGACGCACAGTTCGGGACCCCCTACCCGAGATTCGCCAGTTTTGACACCGACAAGGGGGACGATGGATGTATAATGTGGGTGTATTAGCTATGTAATCCAACATAGAGAGGTATAGATTGATCGATGTGTACGTGAGAAAGAGGGTGAGACCTGGCAGATATATAGTTCGGTCGGTTTGTGTGGAAAACTGGGAAAGAGCTAGCTAGACATACACACACATAGAGGAACATCGATCGTTGCGCATGCATGTGAGAGATAAAGAATGCCCGAAGTAATAAGAGGGGGAAGTGTGTGTGTGTGCATGCATGGGAGACCGACCTGAATAAAAAGATTGCATGTGTGCGATGGATAATGTCGAGTGGTAGTGTGTGTTCATGCATGCATGAGAGAAAGTTAGTGGTACTATTATAAAGAGGAGACGACTGTGTGGGTGTAAAAGACTAGGTGAGGTCATAATCAATGTAAAGTTGAATTCAACTATTTGAATACGAGATCATGATGTTTGAAACCCATGCATGCATGAATATAACTGAGATATGTGCAGTGTGGTTTGCAAATGAGCATACTATACTATATACACATTGAACAATGTCAGACTGATTTGAATTTGAGATACCGATGGCAGCCATCGTTTGGCCACATTGCATCTGTGCATGGACACACTATTAAAACTTGAGATGATGGGTGGCTTTCGCATCACATATCTATACCCCTATATAGTGTGCGAATAACTTTGAAAGATGGTCGTTGGATGAAGCCAACCCGACGGTGCAGAGATGGAAAATCAGAGCACTACTGGCCGTTGGATATCATCTATGTACCACCAGATTTTGCCACATGTACAATCTAGAAGACTCCATGGTTGAACTTATGCAAAATGCACAAACCTTAAAACACAAGCACTTCTCCATTGTTCTAGAATCTTCCATATCATAATTGCCCAAAAAAATTTCTACATGAATTGCCATTATTTCTATTTACTTTATGCATTACAACACACAATTCCATGAATCTTAAAATAGATTAGCTTTTTATAAAATCTAATTGATTTTGAATGAGATGAACTATATGAATTAAACGAACATCTACATCATGCATATATGACTCAAAGCTTACATGCTATAATGTGGTATTTATTCATAATTTGGTTGCCAACTCTCATGTGGGCAATGCACGTGTACCTTACTAGTCTAAATGGTGTTTCTCTCTGTGTGTGTGTGTGTTAAACACATTGTACATAGTATCATACATGGATTAGATTCCGAACATCTACCTAGAGCATACATGTACTATGATTTGAATTAACATAAAATGGATACATGTATTTGAATTTCAGATCGTATGTACATGTAGTTTGTATTTATATAGGAATTTACTACTCCTACATTCATGTCATGTGTTGTGAAGATAATATTTAGATGGTTGTATAAGTAACTTGAGTACAATCCCATTAAAATAGGGAAAACGTACTCAAATTTAGTCCATATGCTAGACAACACGAATTGTTTTTTTATTGTTGAGGGAAGTGCAAATTGATTTTGTACTGTACACGTTATGTTTGTTGTCCCGAATTTTTTTATTTTTTTATTTTTTTATTTGAATGCATTTCTAGTAATATAGTAAAACGGGACATGGCTCTCTCTAGTTCGGTACAAATTGTATTTCTTGTAAAGGTTAAGCTTGTTCTCTCGAAATTTCATGTCGCGCCTTATTATGCCGAAATTTCAAGCTAGCATCTATGTCTATCATGCTGCGAAACTCCCGCCTCTTGAACCCGCGCCTAGTTACCTCAAAATTTTGAGATATCTCTTTGCCTCGTTGTGCTCCGAAAACTCCCTACATCTCATCCCGTGCCTTGCTATCCCAAAATTACAAAGCGTGCAAAAATTCCCACGTCCTGCAAAATGTCCGTGATACCCCTGAACAGGAAGAACCGCCTAGCTCAAATCGGTAGGCGTACTTTCGTAACTTACCCCACATTTCGGATAAGCACGTCCCTAAGCCATGGTTCCCACCTCCCATCCCATCCTCCCACCCATTCGTACACCGAGGCTGTGAAAACCCGCGAAGCCCCACACCCTCCTTCGTCCGCCACCCAGTCGGAGCCTCTTCTCCAACGACATTGTCCACAACAACACCTCAACGTCCCTCATCCACCGTAGCGGATGAGGTTCCGTCGTTGATCTCGTCGTCCCACAGGTTCAGCTACCCCATCTTCCACCTCCAAGGAGTTGCCCCAATGTTCCCCTCGTCCTTCGTGCCACCTCCATTCCCACAACGCCGTCTTCACCGGCACCACCGGAAGAGCATCATCATCACCGATTCCTCCGATGAAGCTGAGGCCTAATCAGCACCACCAAAGAGGTTCTACACTAAGCGCTGCATTTTCTTCTTGATTTTATCTCATGGTGTTGCCGGCAGTCGATCCTGAGCCAACATGGCGCGGCTCCGTCAATGGCGGCGTCACCGGCCACTTCCTCCATGGCATCACTCCCTTGGCAGCGATGTCCACATCAATAGGAGCTGCTGCTTTGGCTCTTGCTCGCTCTGATGCCATGCTCTTGCTCTTGGTCCCCTGCCTAATCTGCTCTTGCTCTTGGTCTTGCTATTGCACTCGCTCTTGCTCTTGCTTGCTCTGCTGCTCTACTCTTGCTCGCGCTCCTGCTGCATGAGCAACCTATCTTGCTCTCGCTCGAGCCCTTGCAGCTGCTACCTGAGATGCTGCTACATGACTAGCTGCCCTGGCTCTCGCACGCGCTGCTACTCTGGGCGCTGCTGCTGCTGCTGCTACTGCTTTTGTGCTACTAGTGCGTTCAGTTTCGACAATAAAATTCAGTTTCAACTACAAAGTTCAGATTCGATAGTAAAATTCAGTTTTGACTATTAAGTTCAGAGATGAGTGGATGTTGTATTTTACATCTAGCAGTTTGTGGTCATCTATTTTACATCATCTATTGGAGATGTTATTTGAATTCCACTCAGGTTAACGTTGTCTCTCTTGTCCTGCTTCAGCCTCATCGTCGTACAACTCACCGGAGCTGCTCCAATGATGAAACCCTCCATCACAGCGGAGCAGTACCCTCGACTCCATCTCTAGACACCTAAGATCTTCTTCCCCTCCTCCGACAGCCAAATCAGTCGAGGCATGTAACGCCCCGAGATCGTTGTGCCAGGTGTTGTCCAGTTATTCGCTGTTGTTGCTTTGTCATTGCTTGCGTGTCATGCATTGCATATCATGTCATCATGTGCATTTCATTTGCATACATGTTCATCTCATGCATCCGAGCATTTTCCCCGTTGTCCGTTTTGCAATCCGGCGCTCTGTTCTCATCCACTGGTCATTTCTACCTTCTTCTCGTGTGTGGGGATTAAACATTTCCGGATTGGACCGAGACTTGTATTGCGGCCTTGGTTTACTACGGGTAGACCGCCTGTCAAGTTTCGTATCATTTGGACTTTGTTTGATACTCCAACGGTTAACCGAGGGACCGAGAAGACCTCGTGTGTGTTGCAGCCCAACACCCTTCCAATTTGGCCCAAAAACCCACCTAAACCTGTTCCATCATCTCGGTCGTTCGATCACGATCGCGTGGCCGAAAACCGCACCTCATTTGGACTCCCCTAGCTCCCTCTACCTATAAATAGGTGCTCCCCTCCCGAAATTCGCGGATGAACCCTAGATCTTACCTCTCTTCGTGCCGCCGGACATGTCCGCCCGGCGGCCGGACGCGTCCACCCAGCCCGCCACCTCACCCCGTCCAATGAGGGAGCGCCACCTCAGCGCCGCCGCTCCCACGCCCAATTGCGCCATGCCACTTGGCGCCCCGCCACCCTCGCGATCATCGGCCCGCGAGGCCCACGCCTGGCCCGCGGGGCCCGTTCCCTCGCGCCGCCGCCTGTTCGCTCGCCGCCCGCCTGCCTCTCCGCGCGCCGCC
>NC_041390.1:283638327-283650741 GCF_002162155.2 Triticum dicoccoides
CGGCTCCGTGCCGCCGCGCCGTTCGGCCGCCGCCGCCCCGTTTCCCCGTGCGCCGCCGCCCGTGAAGAGCGCTGCCTCGCCGCACCGCCTCACCTCGCCGTTCGTGCCTTGCCTCGGCTTCCGCGCCTCGCCGGAGGTTCGCCGGAGCTCATCCCGGCCAGATCTGCCCCGGTGGATGAGATCCACCGGGAGATGAACCAAACGACCATCCCGAACCGGATGCACCTCGCCCGCTTCTCCTCATCCCGGGTTGACTTTTGCGAGGTTAAAATTTCTACTAAGTCCCCGAAATTCCCTGATTCATATGCTCATGTTCATCGCATCGTAACTTTGCATCCGTAGATCCGTTTTGGGCATATAGCATATCAAAATGTTCATCTCAAAGAGTACATCATTTCATCTCATTGCATCATTTTCATTTGAGTTCATCTTGATGCCCGAAATGCTGTTAGAAGAGTGCTACTTGAGATAATTGTCAGATTTGCTGCTCCATTTAGACATTTGTGATTTTTGCCATGATTATTGTGTGCATGATATGCCCATGAGATCTACATATGTTTTGTTAAAGGTTTTGCCATATTTCCAGAGGTGCAACCCATGTATTTTTGTGATGTGTGTGGTGTCTAGCACAAGCTTGCCAAGTGAGGCACTTGGTAATGCTGATTTCAGGGACTTAACATTTCCACTAAGTCCTTGGACTGTTTATTTCATTATGCCATATGTTCATGTTGTTTCCTAGTGATCCGTGCCTCTTTTGAGGATGATCAGTAAGGATGATTTGTTAATCTTGTAGTGATCTATCCATCCATGTCTTTGTTTGCAATTATGGAGCACCCTAGCTTGAGTCAATCGAGCTCTACTTTTGTCATTTCGTGAATCTGGGCAGATTGTTTACTTGTTAGCGATTTTGCCGATGATGTTGTAGTTGATCCGTGCATGCTACGTTATTGTTCTTGCCATGTCTAGCTTGTATTTTGTGTATTCTTGATGGATGTATGCTTAGATGGTCATGACTTGCTCTGTAGTGAGTGCATCGAGCTCGTAAACATGCCTACTTGATATCTGTTTCAGCATGCTCCAGTTTTCACTGTCTGAGAACTGATTATGTTTTTGCCATGTTCACTTGCTTGCAATTGTATTTTCTGATCCCTTTTGGCTCAAGGTCACTAAGGGACTTTTGTTAAGCTCTTTGAGTAGCTCCATGCCATGCTTTACTTTGCCATGTTCAGGTCCTGTAGCATGTAGTTTTCATGCTCCGAAGTGTGCTACCTGATCTGAAATTCCAGACAAGTGTTAATTTCACTAAGTCTGAAATCTGTTTACCATATGCATTTTTGCCATGCTTGTTTGAACCTGTTAATGGATGAATTGGCCGTAGCTCAGTGTTCATCTTTTGTTAAGAATCATGAATGCATACCTGCCATGTATTTTTATGCCATGTTTGAGTGCTGTAGCATGTTCATCTTGTTGCATTTAGATGGCTACTTGCTATAAATCGCAGAACGTGGTCATATTTGAATCGCTTGCCATTTTTAAACCGTAACTCCGATTCCGGCGTTCTTTACATCATTTTCAAGCGATTTCATCTCATCTTTCCAGTGGTACACTTGGTTTTCCAAGTTGAGGCCAGGTTCATTCGTTCCTTGTCAAATCATGCATATGCATCGCATACCGCATCCCGCATATCATACCATGTTCATGTGTTGGTTGTTTACTATGTTGTGTGTTTCTTTCCGGTGTTTGCTTCTTCGGGTTGGTTCCGGTAACGTCTTGTTTGTGAGGACCCGTTCGTCTACGTCCGTTTGTCTTCTTCATGGGCTCGTTCTTCTTCCTTGCGGGATTTCAGGCAAGATGACCACACCCTCGAAATCACTTCTATCTTTGCTTGCTTAGTTGCTCGCTCTTTTGCTATGCCTATGCTGCGATACCTACCACTTGCTTATCATGCCACCTATATTATTGAACCAAGCCTCTAACCCACCTTGTCCTAGCAAACCGTTGTTTGGCTATGTTACCGCTTTGCTCAGCCCCTCTTATAGCGTTGTTAGTTGCAGGTGAAGATTGAAGTTTTGTTCCTTGTTGGAACATGGAGATCGTTCCTTGTTGGAACATGTTTACTTGTTGGGATATCACAATATCTCTTATTTAATTAATGCATCTATATACTTGGTAAAGGGTGGAAGGCTCGGCCTTATGCCTGGTGTTTTGTTCCACTCTTGCCGCCCTAGTTTCTGTCATATCGGTGTTATGTTCCCGGATTTTGCGTTCCTTACGCGGTTGGGCTATTATGGGAACCCCTTGACAGTTCGCCTTGAGTAAAACTGCTCCAGCAATGCCCAACATTGGTTTTACCATTTGACACCTAGCCTTTTCTTTTCCCTTGGGAGTCGTGCTCCTGAGGGTCATCATTATTTTACCCCCCCGGGCCAGTGCTCCTCTGAGTGTTGGTCCAACCTGTCAGCTGCCGGTGACCACCAGGGGCAACTCTGGGCTGGCCTACCCATACCTAGGACAATCTGAGTGTGCCCTGAGAAAGAGATATGTGCAGCTCCTATCGGGATTTGTCGGCACATTCGGGCGGTGTTGCTGGTTTAGTTTTACCCTGTCGAAATGTCTTGTAGAACCGGGATACCGAGTCTGATCGGAATGTCTCGGGAGGAGGTATATTCCTTCGTTGACCATGAGAGCTTGTGATGGGCTAAGTTGGGACACCCCTGCAGGGATTTGAACTTTCGAAAGCCGTGCCCGCGGTTATGGGCAGATGGGAATTTGTTAACGTCCGGTTGTAGAAAACCTGAAGTTGACCTTAATTAAAATGAATCAACAGCGTGTGTTACCGTGATGGTCTCTTTTCGGCGGAGTCCGGGAAGTGAACACGGTGTTGGAGTTATGCTTGACGTAGGTTGCTATAGGATCACTTCTTGATCATACTTTTATCGACCGTTCTTTGCCTTCTCTTCTCGCTCTCATTTGCGTATGTTTAGCCACCATATATGCTAGTCGCTTGCTGCAGCTCCACCTCATACCTTTTACCTTACCCATAAGCTTAAGTAGTCTTGATCGCGAGGGGGCGAGATCGCTGAGTCCCCGTGGCTCACAGATACTTCCAAAACCAACTTGCAGGTGCCGATGAGTCCGTGCAGATGACGCAACCAAGCTCAGGAGGGGCTCGATGAAGATCTTGTCCTTTGTGTTGTTTCGTTCTAGTTGATCAGTAGTGGAGCCCAGTTGGGGTCGATCGGGACCTTGTCGCATTTGGGGTTCTTCTTTTATTTTGGTTCCGTAGTCAGACCTTGATTGTATTTGGATATTGTAATGCTTTATTCATGTATGGTGTGAAGTGGCGATTGTAAGCCAACTATGTATCTCTTTCCCTTATGTATTACATGGGTTGTGTGAAGATTACCTCACTTGCGACATTGCTTGCGGTTATGCCTCTAAGTCGTGCTTCGACACGTGGGAGATATAGCCGCATCGAGGGTGTTACAAGGCATCCTCACCGACCAGCCCAATCGCGCTGAGATCGACATGGCTTCGCCAAAGAGGTTGTACACTCTACATGTTATATATATTGTCCACAGAGCACACATAGTAACATGAAATATGATTAGTTTCGCCTACTATATGACAAGCAGTGAGGTACGAGGCAACTTAGCTATCCGTGATGGACTCTCTTGAACACCATCATTATTTATTTCTACATTCTTGAGTTGTGCATTTGTAGGGATGGGCCTGGGAGTTGAGCTAGTAGGGAATCTCCTGCGTGGCCTTCCTCTGAGTCCAGCCACACTTTGGCCTATGGCTAAAGGTGTTCAACGTCAAGCCCAAGGTAGTCGACCGCGAATAGGCGGACTGTGGCGGTGATGAGGACATCAATACCATTGTTGGAGCATCTCCAGCGGTTGGCCCCCCAGGAGGTGATTTTACGCGGCCCCTGGGGGCGAGCCGGCGCTAAAATCGGCGCGGGGGCGAGCGGGTTCCAAGCCGCTCGCCCCAGGGTCGCCCCTAGATGCGGGTTTTTTATTTTGAAAAAAACTGAATTCGATAAAGTTTGGCAAATTGGACAAAACGTTCGGCTAAATTCGGCAAACTTGACATAATATTTGACATGTTCGGCGTTATGACATAAGTTATTAAAAAACCAACTACGGGGAGAAGAAGTCGCTCAGCGCGGCGAAGTTGCCGACGTCGCCGCCGTCCTCATCGTCGTTGTTGTCGGCCTTCTCCTTCTTGATGGTGCGGCCGCCCTGCTGGACCCCTGCCTGGCGTCTCCATGGCGGACCGGTGGCGGCGGCACGTCGCCGTCGCTGTCGTCGAGGACGAAGACGCCTCCCTCGTCCCAGCCACGATGCCGAGCTTCGAAGCGGTCGTACGCGAGGTGCTGGCGCTCCAACTCCAGCTGCGCCCAGTCATCGCACACCCATTTGAGGGCCACCGCATCATTGATCTCCTCCTCCTTGACGCCACCAGCGAGCCTGGGCTCCGGCTTCACGACGGTGAGCCCCGGCTTTGTCTTGATGGCGGTGTGCCCGGGCTCCGGCTTCACGACGGGGAGCCCCGGCTCCGTCTTGATGGTGGCGAGCCCCGACTCCATCTTTGGCTTGACGTAGCGTGGAGGAGCCGAGGAGGGGGCGTGCCTGCCGCCCTCGTTGATGACGATGCCGGCGCTGTAGGTGCGCCGACCGAGCGGTGTCTCTGCAGCGGGCTCGGCCTTGATTCCGAATAGCGTCGGCAAGTCGGAAGAGTGGGAGGAGGAGCGGGAGGACGACTGAGATGAGGAAGACGAGGAGGAGCCGAACCTCCTGGGCACCCATGGCCCGGCGCTCCGGCATGGGGGCGGGACCGCCGCAACGGAAGGGTATGCCAGCGGCGGGTCATTGCCGCCCTTGAGGTACGTCAGCACCTCGTGGAGTGTGCGGCCCGGGACGCCCCACCAGACGCGGCGCCCGTCGCTGTTCTTGACGCCGCCCACCACCGGCACCCTGTTCGTGGATGCCACCCACTGCACTTGCTGGCGCTGGAAGTGCTCCTCCCATGCCATGTGGTTGTCGGCGGCATAATGGGTTAGGGCGTTCTGCTCCTCCGTCAGGGATGAACGCACGCGGTCGACCTCAGCGGCGAAGACGCTAGGGCGCGCCTCGACGTCGGGCACAGGGGGGATGGGGACGCCCTGTTGCTGAGCCTCCACCCCGTCGGCCCGACGCGCATGTCCGGCGACGTCGGGATGTTCGCCTCGAACAGGAGGTATGCCTCCCACTCCTAGAGCGAGCGGCGGCCCAAGCCATTGGCCGCCGCGGCGTCGCCAGGGAAGCGTTCGGCCATGGAGAGGGAAAGGGAAGGGGAGGGTAGCCTCTGGTTTTATAGCCCCGCATCGTGTGAACGCGTGGCGGAAGGGGAGGCGCCGCCGCGCCTACCAGCCCATGACGCGCCGCCCGTGAGGAATCAATGGCAAAGGCTGACTAGCGGCAGCCTTGCCATTGATTCCTCATGGGAAACCGAGGCGTTCTGGGGAAGACGAGGTGCGTGCCGCTGACTCGGCTGGCCCGCAGCTCCTTCACGCCAAAACCGCTCGCCCCGGCGCCCCCGGGCGCCCCCCAACGCGTCGGGTTCGGCCTGGGGCCATCGGCGCCAATTTCATCCCAAGCCGGGGAAAAACAGGCTCCTGGGGCGCGACTGGGCCGATTTTTGGGCGCCGATGTGGAAAAAACGCCTGGGGAGGGCATGTTGGGGGTGCGGCTGGAGATGCTCTTACACCCACAGCCCCTACTGCTTTATATACTGGACCAATTACTAGAGCTCGCGCACGCCAATTAAATTATTAGGTACTTTCGTTTCTTGGTAATGATTCTAATGTTCATGAGAAAATGATGCTACCTAAATTGGATACATTTGTTTTGCTTAGAAACGAAGGGCATGGCATGGATAAGAGGGATGAACACTAGAGCAAGACCAAGCATGGAGATGATGGCATGGGCAAGGGGAACAATAACGGAGTTGCAAGTGATGATTTCAGGACTTTGAAGCCACCATAAGGAGTGCCTGAAGCTTTGGACGAAATGTACAAGATGCCACTTCATAAATTTCGTCCAGAGGCTATTCTAGGTGCTGCGTCTTTTGGGAACGCAGTAATTTCAAAAAAAATTCCTACGCACACGCAAGATCTATCTAGGTGATGCATAGCAATGAGAATGGAAGAGTGTTGTCCACGTACCCTCGTAGACCGTAAGCGGAAGCATTATGAAAACGCGGTTGATGTAGTCGTACGTCTTCGAGATCGGACCGATCCTAGAACCAAAGGTACGGCACCTCCGCGATCTGCACACGCTCAGCTCGGTGATGTCCCGCGAACTCTATATCTATCTGAGTGTCGAGGGAGAGTTTTGTCAGCATGATGGCATGATGACGGTGATGATGAAGCTACCGGCGTAGGGCTTCGCCTAAGCACTGCAACGATATGACAGAGGTGGATTATGGTGGAGGGGGGCACCGCACACGGCTAAACAATGTCAACTTGTGTGTTCTAGGGTGCCCCCTGCCCCCGTATATAAAGGAGCAAGGGGGAGGCCGACCGGCCCCTGGGGCACCCAAGGAGAGGATGAATCCTCCTCCTAGTAGGAGTAGGATTCATCCTTTCCTAGTCCTACTAGGAGGGGGAAGGAAGGATTGGGAGAGGGGAAGGAAAAAGGGGGGAACCGCCCCCCTCCTAGTCCAATTCGGACTCAAGGGGGAGGGGGCGTGCGGCCTTCCTTGGCAGCCCCTCTCTGTCTCCACTAAGGCCCATCTAGGCCCATTAGTTCCCCGGGGGGGGGGGGGGTTCCGGTAACCCTCCAGCACTCCAGTTTTACCGGAAACCACCCGGAACACTTCCGATGTACGAATATAGCCATCCAATATATCAATCTTTATGTCTCGACCATTTTGAGACTCCTCGTCATGTCCGTGATCACATCCGGGACTCCAAACTACCTTCGGTACATCAAAACACATAAACTCATAATACCGATCGTCACCGAACGTTAAGCGTGCGGACCATACGGGTTCGAGAACTATGTAGACATGACCGAGACTCATCTATGTTAAATAACCAATAGCGGAACCTGGATGCTCATATTGGTTCCTACATATTCTACGAAGATCTTTGTCGGTCAAACCGCATAACAACATACGTTGTTCCCTTTGTCACCGGTATGTTACTTGCCCGAGATTCGATCATCGGTATCTCAATACCTAGTTCAATCTCGTTACCGGAAAGTGTATTTACTCGTTCCGTAATGCTACATCCCGTAACTAACTCATTAGTCACATTGCTTCCAATGCTTAGAGTGATGTGCATTACCGAGAGGGCCCAGAGATACCTCTCCAATACATGGAGTGACAAATCCTAATCTCGATCTATGCCAACTCAACAAACACCATCAGAGACACCTGTAGATCATCTTTATAGTCACCTAGCTACGTTGTGATGTTTGATAGCACAGTAAGTGTTCCTCTGGTATTCGGGAGTTGCATAATCTCATAGTCATAGGAACATGTATAAGTTATGAAGAAAGCAATAGCAATAACTAAACGATCATAGTGCTAAGCTAACGGATGGGTCAAGTCAATCAAATCATTCTCTAATAATGTGATCCCGTTTATCAAATGACAACTCTTTGTCCATGGCTAGGAAACTTAACCATCTTTGATTAATGAGCTAGTCAAGTAGAGGCATACTAGTGACACTCTGTTTGTCTATGGATTCACACATGTACTAAGTTTCCGGTTAATACAATTCTAGCATGAATAATAAACATTTATCATGATATAAGTAAATATAAATAACAACTTTATTATTGCCTCTAGGGCATATTTCCTTCAGTCTCCCACTTGCAATAGAGTCAATAATCTATATTACAGTGTGATGATTCTAACACCCTTGGAGTCTTGGTGCTGATCATGTTTTTCTCGTGAGAGAGACTTAGTCAACGGGTCTGCAACATTCAGGTCCATATGTATCTTGCAAATCTCTATGTCTCCCTCCTTGACTTGATCGCTAATGGAATTGAAGCGTCTCTTGATGTGCTTGGTTCTCTTGTGAAATCTGGATTCCTTTGCCAAGGCAATTGCACCCGTATTGTCACAAAAGATTTTCATTTGACCCAATGCACTAGGTATGACACCTAGATCGGATATGAACTGCTTCATCCAGACTCCTTCATTTATTGCTTCCGAAGCAGCTATGTACTCCGCTTCACACGTAGATCCCGCCACGATGCTCTGCTTGGAACTGCACCAACTGATCCCGCCACCACTGTCCAGTGATCCACTCCTGGATTACTTTGGTATCTCCCTGCTAAACTAATAGCAAGGCACACATCAGGTCTAGTACATAGCATTGCATACATGATAGAACCTATGACTGAAGCATAGGGAATGACTTTCATTTTCTCTCTATCTTTCGGAGTGGTCGTGCATTGAGTCTAACTCAACTTCACACCTTGTAACACAGGCAAGAACCCTTTCTTCGCTTGATCCGTTGTGAACTTCTTCAAAACTTTATCAAGGTATGTGCTTTGTGAAAGTCCAATTAAGCGTCTTTATCTATCTCTATAGATATTGATGCCTAATATATAAGCAGCTTCATTGAGGTATTTCATTGAAAAAAATCTTATTCAAGTATCCTTTTATGCTATTCAGAAATTCAGTATCATTTCCGATCAATAATATGTCATCTACATATAATATCAGAAATGCTACAGAGCTCCCACTCACTTTCTTGTAAATACAGGCTTCTCCAAAAGTCTGTATAAAACCATATGCTTTGATCACACTATCAAAGCGTATATTCCAACTCCGAGACGCTTGCACCAGTCCATAAATGGATCACTGGAGCTTGCACACTTTGTTAGCACCTTTTGGTTGCATCATATACAACTCTTCTTTAAGAAATCCATTAAGGAATGCAGTTTTGTTATCCATTTTCCAGATTTCGTACAATGTGGCAATTGCTAACATGATTCAGACGGACTTAAGCATCACTACGAGTGAGAAAATCTCATCGTAATCAACACCTTGAACTTGTCAAAAAGCTTTTGCGACAAGTCGAGCTTTGTAGATAGTAACACTACCGTCAGCGTCCGTCTTCCTATTCAAGATCCATTTATTCTCAATGGCTTGCTGATCATCGGGAAAGTCCCCCAAAGTCCACACTTTGTTCTCATACATGGATCCTATCTCAGATTTCATGGCCTCAAGGCATTTATCGGAATATGGGCTCATCATAGCTTTTTCGTAGTTCATAGCACTACAAAAAAAGACACATCCGTGACATTTTGGGCCGAATGAATTTTTTTCTCTCATGCTTATGACACTTCTATGATGATAATTGTGACAAAATCCGGTATCATCATTGATGTGGTGGGCTCCTACTTCTATGACACAAAATCATTACAGAAAATGGGCTTTTCGTCCTAGGAGGGCTGGAGACGCAGCTGCATGACATTCTTTGGGCCGTCCATAACGGAAAAAACCGTGGTAGAAGCGAGGGCGAAGAAAATATCGGGGAGTTCCCGGTTACGGTGGGTGGTTGGGGCCGAGCAATGCACGGAGGTTTGCGCGTTTCTCTCGTACACGTACGCGCGTGTGTGCGAGGCGTTGTGCTCTAACTAAACCCGAGCGAGGCATTGGGATCTAACTGAACCTGAGCGATTGCACTAGCTATGTTATCGAATCTTGATCGATCCCTTGATGTTAACTGAACCCGAGTGATTCCTTCGCTACTGCTGCTAACTAAAGCTGATCGATGCTGCCTCTTGATGAATAGTGAGTGTTGTTGGGGGGGGGGGTTGGATGAATAGTTCCCAGTGTGTGGGGGAGGGGGTTGGATGAACAGGACCCCGTGGTAGTAGAGGCCGTTGCCGCTGGATGAACATGACCCCGATTGAGTCGGTTGGGGGTGGATGAACAGGACCCCATGGAGGGCTGGTTGAACAGTAGCCGGTGGATGGCTGGATGAACAGTAGCCGGTGGAGGGGTGGTTGAACAGGACCCCGCGGAGAGGGATGGTTGAACAGTAGCCGGTGGAGGAGCGGTGGAGGCTTGATGAACATGAGCTCATGGATGAATAGTCATAGGTGGAGGCTACAGGAGGTCGACGGTGGATGAATAGTAGCCCGTGGAGGCAGTCGGTGGTGGAGATGAATAGTAGCCCGTGGAGTCCCGTTTTGCGGTACGCCACACCCTCCCGATGAACAGGACCCCCGTTTCGACCATAGTGCTCCAACACAAGTCTGTTTCCTCTGTTCTGTGGTACGCCAAGCCTCGTTTCGACCGTAGCGCTCCAGCACAAGTCCGTTTCCTCTGTTCTGCGGTACGCCAGGCCTCGTTTCGATCAGCTGTTCCGTCCAAGCCGGTTGGCTCCAGATGAACACGACGCATTCCGACCCAGACCGTTGCCTCCTCATGAACAGGACGCTGTTTCTTTGTTCCAACCCAACTAGTTCGCTGCCCGATGAACAAGACGCCGTTACTGCCATCTATTGCCTCTCCATGCACACAAGCCCTGGCCATCCGTATATATATATGTGCGAGTACGCGCTCTAGACCCCACCCGTATGTACGTATGTGGCCATATTTTTTGCCCAGTCTTGTTCGTACGTGTACAGGACTTAGATAGGACTGCAATAACTGCTATGTCAGGTGCTCTACAATAACATGTGCCGCTACTTACTCGGCCACGGTTCATACTTGCAGAGAGACTGATCGACCAGTATGTACGTACATGTTCGTGACCAGACAGACAACACTGCGTACGCTTTGACCTGGTGGGTCCCAGTGGTCAGGGAGGATAAGGATGCACTTCCTTGCGTGCGAAGATATAGCTGCTCGGTCCCAGCTGTCAGGGGGGAATCATTTTTATTTTGCAAGTAATAAGGTGGCACTTCCTTGTGTTTCAAGATTTAGCTGGTGGGTCCAGCTGTCAGCCTCACCGCCTAAAGTCCTCTTTTGATGGTTGTCCTCCGCTGACCACGTTGACCGCGCCACGCCGAGAGCACCAAGGCGGGGGACGACGGTGAGGCCTAGAAAGGGAATGACGCGGAGGCGGGGAAGACGCGACAGTGGATGCCAACGCGGAGGGGAGTACGTGCGTTGACTGCTTCGGCTGCGGTGTGAGGCTGCCGTTGCCGGAGAATAATAGGAGGTGTGGGTGAGTATAGACAGATGGCCTGGCTAGTGGTGGCAGCACAGTCGGACACGGGAGGCAGGAGAAGGCAGCACTGCCGGCGCTGGTTTGGGCGGCTGGAGCAAGAAGACCAGAGGTTGAAGAAGCACGACGGCCGTTGGATAGACATCGTACAGTCACTACAGATAGAATCGTTTCTATTGACTAAGTTGAAAAAGCCCTTGGTACGCGTCAACTTATTAGGCCCGCAGGCCAGCCTCCGGAACGGTGCGCCCCAGATATTTGTGGGAGGAATCATTTTTTGGGTGGCTGAAGCAAGAATATCCGAGATTGAAGAAGAAGCACGACATCCGTTGGATGGACATCCAACGGCCACTACTACTAGTACCGTGTGCTGACTGTAAGTTGACAAAGCCTTGCATATGCGTCAACTTAGTTTTTGTTTTTTTAGGGGACACGTCAACTTAGCAGTCCCACAAGTGTGTCGTAGAGAACATATAGCCCATTTGCGATTTGTAAGAATGTACAACCCATTTTTGAATTCTAATGGAATTTACTACAGCCCATTTATAGTTTGTTAAAAGTACAACCCATTTTCTAGCTAGGACAACAATTAATAATTTCAACCAACCGCTCAAAACAGTATTCAATAAAATTTCCCACATTTTGATGGGATCCAAAATATTTTTATCCCGAAATTTCTAGTCAGCTTAAATATAATTTCAAAATAAATTTGTATTACGTAAAAATCTAACGAAATATTGCGTGGGCAACAAGTAATGAAATTAAATTTTTCAAATTCCGTAATAATATATTTTTTAAACTAATTACATGTTTGGTGCATTTTTTATAGTTACTGCCAGTTTTTATAATTACATCCCATTTATTTTTTCTTAAAGCCCATTTTCTTGTTAAGCCTAATGCATCCTCCTAGGAAAGATTTGCAGCCCAGCAGGGCGGAGAATAACAAGTTGACCTGGATATTGTGTACAACTGTCTGCCCAGTTGAATTGCTGATGTTGAAAAAAAGGCCCGTGTAGTACAGTACAACCTTACATGGCTACTCAACCCACATTCAGCGATGCCGGAAAGGCCCAAACAAGGCTTTTGTACAACTTTTTGAACTCACTGAGCTCAATTAATAACTAAAGAAAAAAGTTAGAGTACAGTGGAACCTAATTAAAAGCTGTCACGAGCGAAGAAATAATTCAACGGGTCCCACTTGTGTGAGCTTGCGTGTGTGTGTGTGTGTG
>NC_041390.1:283650905-283653289 GCF_002162155.2 Triticum dicoccoides
GACACCTCACTGGCCCAAACAAGTGTACATCATCGAGAAGACACTGAGCTTAAATTATAACTTGAAAAAAAGGAGATATACTCTGAACACTAGAGAATGGTGATGCTCTCATTTAGTGCACCAGTAGTTTGAGACAATAAACAGTTCGAAACAACGATATATACAACATTCAAACACTGGCTAGTGACTACTACTGACGTAAACAGCAAGACATGATATTTCATAAGAAGTCTTGCTATACCACCAAAATGCACCCATCTGTATCGCTCAGACTCTCGTGATCCAGATGAGAATGAGATTCTAAATAGAGGCAACTATTACATAGTAAGAGTGACATAGACGAGGATGACCAAATGACAAGGAATATGCATAACAAAAGAGAGAACTACCCATACAGAACAATCATCAAAGACAACAAGTCAATCGAAGAGGGATGATCCAACACCATCATAATTTGCAGCCCACTTCAGCCACCAGTGATCCAGAGACACCAGTACTCCACCCTTTCGACGCAACAACCCAATTACCTATCAACCTGAAGGCTTGAACCACATCACTGCTTGTTGGACTCGACACATCCAAGGATCGAAGTTAATCCAATTGCCTTTTTCGTTCTCACCTTCTTTTGTTTGCAGGCTGTATCGTTCACAATCAGGGAAGTTTGCTCCCGAACTCCTAGGGCTCGCTGTGTAGACACAGTTTTCCATAGCAAATAGAGCCTCTCTGCCATCAAGGTCCTTGCCAACTGAAAGTGCAACTATCCCTAGGTGGTTTTGGTAATTCCTAACAACATATAGCTCATTGAGCTAATGCTATTTCAAGGTTAATATCTCAGGAAAGCTCAATGATTGGCATGGCATGGATGAGAAAAGTGGACCCCTCAAAATGCTAAGGACAAAGGATTGGCTCAACACTACTAGGAAAAGGGCTATAATGAAATTGACACTAATGGCGCACCAGACAAGTGGTGCGCCACTATTATATACTAATGGCGCACCATGTGCTGATGCGCCATTAGTGTGGAAGACACTAATGGCGCACCAGACACACGGTGCGCCACTAGTGACAATTTTTTTTCATTTTTCCAAACATACTAATGGCGCATCCAGGCAAAGTGCGCCATTACTAGTTCTAACTAGTAATGGCGCACCAGCCACACAGTGCGCCACTACTGTATTTTTTGTTCTTTTTTTTGCAAAACTACTAATGGCGCACCGTGGCATAGTGCGCCATTACTAGTTTAACTAGTAATGGCGCACCATTCCCACGATGCGCCATTACTAACTTGGCCCAAAAATTCCCTCGCATGCACCCCCCCCCCCTGTGGATCGTCTTTTCAGTTTTTTAAAAAATAAAAGAAAATGATGAAAATGTCAAAAAAATAAAAGAAAATAAGTTTCCCATGTGATATGTGGTCTAGTTGTTGGGAAAATTTACAATGAATTTCGACTTTATTTGCAAAATCTCTCTGGAATAATAAACATTTATCATGATATAAGTAAATATAAATAACAACTTTATTATTGCCTCTAGGGCATATTTCCTTCAGTCTCCCACTTGCAATAGAGTCAATAATCTATATTACAGTGTGATGATTCTAACACCCTTGGAGTCTTGGTGCTGATCATGTTTTTCTCGTGAGAGAGACTTAGTCAACGGGTCTGCAACATTCAGGTCCATATGTATCTTGCAAATCTCTATGTCTCCCTCCTTGACTTGATCGCGAATGGAATTGAAGCGTCTCTTGATGTGCTTGGTTCTCTTGTGAAATCTGGATTCCTTTGCCAAGGCAATTGCACCCGTATTGTCACAAAAGATTTTCATTTGACCCAATGCACTAGGTATGACACCTAGATCGGATATGAACTGCTTCATCCAGACTCCTTCATTTATTGCTTCCGAAGCAGCTATGTACTCCGCTTCACACGTAGATCCCGCCACGATGCTCTGCTTGGAACTGCACCAACTGATCCCGCCACCACTGTCCAGTGATCCACTCCTGGATTACTTTGGTATCTCCCTGCTAAACTAATAGCAAGGCACACATCAGGTCTAGTACATAGCATTGCATACATGATAGAACCTATGACTGAAGCATAGGGAATGACTTTCATTTTCTCTCTATCTTTCGGAGTGGTCGTGCATTGAGTCTAACTCAACTTCACACCTTGTAACACAGGCAAGAACCCTTTCTTCGCTTGATCCGTTGTGAACTTCTTCAAAACTTTATCAAGGTATGTGCTTTGTGAAAGTCCAATTAAGCGTCTTTATCTATCTCTATAGATATTGATGCCTAATATATAAGCAGCTTCATTGAGGTATTTCATTGAAAAAAATCTTATTCAAGTATCCTTTTATGCTATTCAGAAATTCAGTATCATTTC
>NC_041390.1:283653299-283655247 GCF_002162155.2 Triticum dicoccoides
GATCAATAATATGTCATCTACATATAATATCAGAAATGCTACAGAGCTCCCACTCACTTTCTTGTAAATACAGGCTTCTCCAAAAGTCTGTATAAAACCATATGCTTTGATCACACTATCAAAGCGTATATTCCAACTCCGAGACGCTTGCACCAGTCCATAAATGGATCACTGGAGCTTGCACACTTTGTTAGCACCTTTTGGTTGCATCATATACAACTCTTCTTTAAGAAATCCATTAAGGAATGCAGTTTTGTTATCCATTTTCCAGATTTCGTACAATGTGGCAATTGCTAACATGATTCAGACGGACTTAAGCATCACTACGAGTGAGAAAATCTCATCGTAATCAACACCTTGAACTTGTCAAAAAGCTTTTGCGACAAGTCGAGCTTTGTAGATAGTAACACTACCGTCAGCGTCCGTCTTCCTATTCAAGATCCATTTATTCTCAATGGCTTGCTGATCATCGGGAAAGTCCCCCAAAGTCCACACTTTGTTCTCATACATGGATCCTATCTCAGATTTCATGGCCTCAAGGCATTTATCGGAATATGGGCTCATCATAGCTTTTTCGTAGTTCATAGCACTACAAAAAAAGACACATCCGTGACATTTTGGGCCGAATGAATTTTTTTCTCTCATGCTTATGACACTTCTATGATGATAATTGTGACAAAATCCGGTATCATCATTGATGTGGTGGGCTCCTACTTCTATGACACAAAATCATTACAGAAAATGGGCTTTTCGTCCTAGGAGGGCTGGAGACGCAGCTGCATGACATTCTTTGGGCCGTCCATAACGGAAAAAACCGTGGTAGAAGCGAGGGCGAAGAAAATATCGGGGAGTTCCCGGTTACGGTGGGTGGTTGGGGCCGAGCAATGCACGGAGGTTTGCGCGTTTCTCTCGTACACGTACGCGCGTGTGTGCGAGGCGTTGTGCTCTAACTAAACCCGAGCGAGGCATTGGGATCTAACTGAACCTGAGCGATTGCACTAGCTATGTTATCGAATCTTGATCGATCCCTTGATGTTAACTGAACCCGAGTGATTCCTTCGCTACTGCTGCTAACTAAAGCTGATCGATGCTGCCTCTTGATGAATAGTGAGTGTTGTTGGGGGGGGGGGTTGGATGAATAGTTCCCAGTGTGTGGGGGAGGGGGTTGGATGAACAGGACCCCGTGGTAGTAGAGGCCGTTGCCGCTGGATGAACATGACCCCGATTGAGTCGGTTGGGGGTGGATGAACAGGACCCCATGGAGGGCTGGTTGAACAGTAGCCGGTGGATGGCTGGATGAACAGTAGCCGGTGGAGGGGTGGTTGAACAGGACCCCGCGGAGAGGGATGGTTGAACAGTAGCCGGTGGAGGAGCGGTGGAGGCTTGATGAACATGAGCTCATGGATGAATAGTCATAGGTGGAGGCTACAGGAGGTCGACGGTGGATGAATAGTAGCCCGTGGAGGCAGTCGGTGGTGGAGATGAATAGTAGCCCGTGGAGTCCCGTTTTGCGGTACGCCACACCCTCCCGATGAACAGGACCCCCGTTTCGACCATAGTGCTCCAACACAAGTCTGTTTCCTCTGTTCTGTGGTACGCCAAGCCTCGTTTCGACCGTAGCGCTCCAGCACAAGTCCGTTTCCTCTGTTCTGCGGTACGCCAGGCCTCGTTTCGATCAGCTGTTCCGTCCAAGCCGGTTGGCTCCAGATGAACACGACGCATTCCGACCCAGACCGTTGCCTCCTCATGAACAGGACGCTGTTTCTTTGTTCCAACCCAACTAGTTCGCTGCCCGATGAACAAGACGCCGTTACTGCCATCTATTGCCTCTCCATGCACACAAGCCCTGGCCATCCGTATATATATATGTGCGAGTACGCGCTCTAGACCCCACCCGTATGTACGTATGTGGCCATATTTTTTGCCCAGTCTTGTTCGTACGTGTACA
>NC_041390.1:283655451-283656770 GCF_002162155.2 Triticum dicoccoides
GACACCTCACTGGCCCAAACAAGTGTACATCATCGAGAAGACACTGAGCTTAAATTATAACTTGAAAAAAAGGAGATATACTCTGAACACTAGAGAATGGTGATGCTCTCATTTAGTGCACCAGTAGTTTGAGACAATAAACAGTTCGAAACAACGATATATACAACATTCAAACACTGGCTAGTGACTACTACTGACGTAAACAGCAAGACATGATATTTCATAAGAAGTCTTGCTATACCACCAAAATGCACCCATCTGTATCGCTCAGACTCTCGTGATCCAGATGAGAATGAGATTCTAAATAGAGGCAACTATTACATAGTAAGAGTGACATAGACGAGGATGACCAAATGACAAGGAATATGCATAACAAAAGAGAGAACTACCCATACAGAACAATCATCAAAGACAACAAGTCAATCGAAGAGGGATGATCCAACACCATCATAATTTGCAGCCCACTTCAGCCACCAGTGATCCAGAGACACCAGTACTCCACCCTTTCGACGCAACAACCCAATTACCTATCAACCTGAAGGCTTGAACCACATCACTGCTTGTTGGACTCGACACATCCAAGGATCGAAGTTAATCCAATTGCCTTTTTCGTTCTCACCTTCTTTTGTTTGCAGGCTGTATCGTTCACAATCAGGGAAGTTTGCTCCCGAACTCCTAGGGCTCGCTGTGTAGACACAGTTTTCCATAGCAAATAGAGCCTCTCTGCCATCAAGGTCCTTGCCAACTGAAAGTGCAACTATCCCTAGGTGGTTTTGGTAATTCCTAACAACATATAGCTCATTGAGCTAATGCTATTTCAAGGTTAATATCTCAGGAAAGCTCAATGATTGGCATGGCATGGATGAGAAAAGTGGACCCCTCAAAATGCTAAGGACAAAGGATTGGCTCAACACTACTAGGAAAAGGGCTATAATGAAATTGACACTAATGGCGCACCAGACAAGTGGTGCGCCACTATTATATACTAATGGCGCACCATGTGCTGATGCGCCATTAGTGTGGAAGACACTAATGGCGCACCAGACACACGGTGCGCCACTAGTGACAATTTTTTTTCATTTTTCCAAACATACTAATGGCGCATCCAGGCAAAGTGCGCCATTACTAGTTCTAACTAGTAATGGCGCACCAGCCACACAGTGCGCCACTACTGTATTTTTTGTTCTTTTTTTTGCAAAACTACTAATGGCGCACCGTGGCATAGTGCGCCATTACTAGTTTAACTAGTAATGGCGCACCATTCCCACGATGCGCCATTACTAACTTGGCCCAAAAATTCCCTCGCATGCACCCCCCCC
>NC_041390.1:283656780-283661526 GCF_002162155.2 Triticum dicoccoides
GACTTAGATAGGACTGCAATAACTGCTATGTCAGGTGCTCTACAATAACATGTGCCGCTACTTACTCGGCCACGGTTCATACTTGCAGAGAGACTGATCGACCAGTATGTACGTACATGTTCGTGACCAGACAGACAACACTGCGTACGCTTTGACCTGGTGGGTCCCAGTGGTCAGGGAGGATAAGGATGCACTTCCTTGCGTGCGAAGATATAGCTGCTCGGTCCCAGCTGTCAGGGGGGAATCATTTTTATTTTGCAAGTAATAAGGTGGCACTTCCTTGTGTTTCAAGATTTAGCTGGTGGGTCCAGCTGTCAGCCTCACCGCCTAAAGTCCTCTTTTGATGGTTGTCCTCCGCTGACCACGTTGACCGCGCCACGCCGAGAGCACCAAGGCGGGGGACGACGGTGAGGCCTAGAAAGGGAATGACGCGGAGGCGGGGAAGACGCGGCAGTGGATGCCAACGCGGAGGGGAGTACGTGCGTTGACTGCTTCGGCTGCGGTGTGAGGCTGCCGTTGCCGGAGAATAATAGGAGGTGTGGGTGAGTATAGACAGATGGCCTGGCTAGTGGTGGCAGCACAGTCGGACACGGGAGGCAGGAGAAGGCAGCATTGCCGGCGCTGGTTTGGGCGGCTGGAGCAAGAAGACCAGAGGTTGAAGAAGCACGACGGCCGTTGGATAGACATCGTACAGTCACTACAGATAGAATCGTTTCTATTGACTAAGTTGAAAAAGCCCTTGGTACGCGTCAACTTATTAGGCCCGCAGGCCAGCCTCCGGAACGGTGCGCCCCAGATATTTGTGGGAGGAATCATTTTTTGGGTGGCTGAAGCAAGAATATCCGAGATTGAAGAAGAAGCACGACATCCGTTGGATGGACATCCAACGGCCACTACTACTAGTACCGTGTGCTGACTGTAAGTTGACAAAGCCTTGCATATGCGTCAACTTAGTTTTTGTTTTTTTAGGGGACACGTCAACTTAGCAGTCCCACAAGTGTGTCGTAGAGAACATATAGCCCATTTGCGATTTGTAAGAATGTACAACCCATTTTTGAATTCTAATGGAATTTACTACAGCCCATTTATAGTTTGTTAAAAGTACAACCCATTTTCTAGCTAGGACAACAATTAATAATTTCAACCAACCGCTCAAAACAGTATTCAATAAAATTTCCCACATTTTGATGGGATCCAAAATATTTTTATCCCGAAATTTCTAGTCAGCTTAAATATAATTTCAAAATAAATTTGTATTACGTAAAAATCTAACGAAATATTGCGTGGGCAACAAGTAATGAAATTAAATTTTTCAAATTCCGTAATAATATATTTTTTAAACTAATTACATGTTTGGTGCATTTTTTATAGTTACTGCCAGTTTTTATAATTACATCCCATTTATTTTTTCTTAAAGCCCATTTTCTTGTTAAGCCTAATGCATCCTCCTAGGAAAGATTTGCAGCCCAGCAGGGCGGAGAATAACAAGTTGACCTGGATATTGTGTACAACTGTCTGCCCAGTTGAATTGCTGATGTTGAAAAAAAGGCCCGTGTAGTACAGTACAACCTTACATGGCTACTCAACCCACATTCAGCGATGCCGGAAAGGCCCAAACAAGGCTTTTGTACAACTTTTTGAACTCACTGAGCTCAATTAATAACTAAAGAAAAAAGTTAGAGTACAGTGGAACCTAATTAAAAGCTGTCACGAGCGAAGAAATAATTCAACGGGTCCCACTTGTGTGAGCTTGCGTGTGTGTGTGTGTGTGAGAGAGAGAGAGAGAGAGAGAGAGAGAGAGAGAGAGAGACCCATTGGTCAATGGTCGTAAATACATCTTTCAACCATATGCATTGCTGATGCTAAGCAAAAACTTATATAGTTGACACAACCATATAGAAGTTCATAGCACACTGAACTTTCATACAAAAATCTCAGGCAGGCGGCACACTCAAGGTGGAAGCAGTGGATCCCTATGGGTAGGGCTATGTTGAAACCAACAAACTCGTACATAACAGTTCACCATCTTTATCAATGACAGGGAAATATCTTGAATGTTGTGCAAAGAAAACAGATAGACAACACAATATATAAGTTCTGCTAGAACATTAAGTTGACACACAACCCTTTCTAAAATAGTTCAGGTAAAAAAATAGAACAGGTCACAATCAAATGTACTGGCACATTAGTGCTTCATACCCATAGCTCAGATTTAACTAGTATCTGACAAGATTCAGTTGTTACCTCAATTTAGAGCACAACCAGGCAGCCATCCCTGCCTCTTCTCCCAAAGAAGCAGTGGCCTCCCCCGTGCGATGGAGTAGGCCCTATGCCATCCATCATCCCGAGCAACACGGGAAAAGTCTGACGTTGACTTCTGTAATGGACGTCGTCGACGGACTCGGGAACCAGCGGCGGCGGCAGGACTTCGATTGATGGATTGACCACTTCTTTGACATGCACGAACACTCGATGCAGGTACATCCCTAACGTGGTCCGCAGTGGCCTTGGTGGCGACTAATAGTACAACCCCGGTTCCTGCACTGGTATCTCAACAACAATCACCTTTGGTATGGTGGACGGCTTCTTCATCCATGCCATAATCGTCAGAGCCCAGCTGTCTGGAGGAACAAACATACTTACGAGCTCACCTCCAAGGTCGTTAATAAGCTCATTCATGGACTCGTTGTTCCAAGCACGTCGAGGCATGTCGTGGAAGGTAAGCTTTGTTAAAAACTCAAGCTCAGAGGGGACCGAGCCCCATCCTGGGTGCCACCTATCAAAGCTCACCAGCGCGCCATCGTGGAACAAACGCTGGGAAGAACCAAACACACGACTGCAGTCGAAAGTTGTCCGAAACCCGACGAAGAAATCAAACGGCGGCGGACATACTTCGACAAGCAAGTCACTTATTTGGATGCCGTGCGCAATGCAAAGAGCTTTGACAAGGTCGTCCGGCGAGACGGGAGGCCGGTCCCCATTGATGGTTACCATCAGCACTTTGCCGGCAAATTGGTCACCAAGCGTCGCCATGCTACTGTTTAGCGACAGCACGCAGCGTCCGAAGGCATGACAGACCTCAGGATCTCCGGCTGAGAGACCCGCGTTGACCGGCGACATGATAGTGCGCTTGAGTACAGGGAGTACAGGAGGGGGGTTTCGGGGAACTGGAGTAGGAATCGAGATTCCAGAGGTGTGAGGGGGGGGGAGATTGGGGATGAAAAGCTAGCATGAATTTCGAACACGCGCCAATATGCTCTCGGCGTGCAAGTGCACGAAAACACCGGTGGCACCCACATGTCGACCTAAGAGTCCCAATTCTTCCTTTTTGAGATCCTGGCCTTTTTTTGAGGATCTTTTGAGAGTCCGACCTGAGAGTCATAATTGACCTATTTGGCATTGCGTTACTACTCGGCCCATATTCAACGACACCTCACTGGCCCAAACAAGTGTACATCATCGAGAAGACACTGAGCTTAAATTATAACTTGAAAAAAAGGAGATATACTCTGAACACTAGAGAATGGTGATGCTCTCATTTAGTGCACCAGTAGTTTGAGACAATAAACAGTTCGAAACAACGATATATACAACATTCAAACACTGGCTAGTGACTACTACTGACGTAAACAGCAAGACATGATATTTCATAAGAAGTCTTGCTATACCACCAAAATGCACCCATCTGTATCGCTCAGACTCTCGTGATCCAGATGAGAATGAGATTCTAAATAGAGGCAACTATTACATAGTAAGAGTGACATAGACGAGGATGACCAAATGACAAGGAATATGCATAACAAAAGAGAGAACTACCCATACAGAACAATCATCAAAGACAACAAGTCAATCGAAGAGGGATGATCCAACACCATCATAATTTGCAGCCCACTTCAGCCACCAGTGATCCAGAGACACCAGTACTCCACCCTTTCGACGCAACAACCCAATTACCTATCAACCTGAAGGCTTGAACCACATCACTGCTTGTTGGACTCGACACATCCAAGGATCGAAGTTAATCCAATTGCCTTTTTCGTTCTCACCTTCTTTTGTTTGCAGGCTGTATCGTTCACAATCAGGGAAGTTTGCTCCCGAACTCCTAGGGCTCGCTGTGTAGACACAGTTTTCCATAGCAAATAGAGCCTCTCTGCCATCAAGGTCCTTGCCAACTGAAAGTGCAACTATCCCTAGGTGGTTTTGGTAATTCCTAACAACATATAGCTCATTGAGCTAATGCTATTTCAAGGTTAATATCTCAGGAAAGCTCAATGATTGGCATGGCATGGATGAGAAAAGTGGACCCCTCAAAATGCTAAGGACAAAGGATTGGCTCAACACTACTAGGAAAAGGGCTATAATGAAATTGACACTAATGGCGCACCAGACAAGTGGTGCGCCACTATTATATACTAATGGCGCACCATGTGCTGATGCGCCATTAGTGTGGAAGACACTAATGGCGCACCAGACACACGGTGCGCCACTAGTGACAATTTTTTTTCATTTTTCCAAACATACTAATGGCGCATCCAGGCAAAGTGCGCCATTACTAGTTCTAACTAGTAATGGCGCACCAGCCACACAGTGCGCCACTACTGTATTTTTTGTTCTTTTTTTTGCAAAACTACTAATGGCGCACCGTGGCATAGTGCGCCATTACTAGTTTAACTAGTAATGGCGCACCATTCCCACGATGCGCCATTACTAACTTGGCCCAAAAATTCCCTCGCATGCACCCCCCCC
>NC_041390.1:283661536-283751885 GCF_002162155.2 Triticum dicoccoides
TGCCGGCGCTGGTTTGGGCGGCTGGAGCAAGAAGACCAGAGGTTGAAGAAGCACGACGGCCGTTGGATAGACATCGTACAGTCACTACAGATAGAATCGTTTCTATTGACTAAGTTGAAAAAGCCCTTGGTACGCGTCAACTTATTAGGCCCGCAGGCCAGCCTCCGGAACGGTGCGCCCCAGATATTTGTGGGAGGAATCATTTTTTGGGTGGCTGAAGCAAGAATATCCGAGATTGAAGAAGAAGCACGACATCCGTTGGATGGACATCCAACGGCCACTACTACTAGTACCGTGTGCTGACTGTAAGTTGACAAAGCCTTGCATATGCGTCAACTTAGTTTTTGTTTTTTTAGGGGACACGTCAACTTAGCAGTCCCACAAGTGTGTCGTAGAGAACATATAGCCCATTTGCGATTTGTAAGAATGTACAACCCATTTTTGAATTCTAATGGAATTTACTACAGCCCATTTATAGTTTGTTAAAAGTACAACCCATTTTCTAGCTAGGACAACAATTAATAATTTCAACCAACCGCTCAAAACAGTATTCAATAAAATTTCCCACATTTTGATGGGATCCAAAATATTTTTATCCCGAAATTTCTAGTCAGCTTAAATATAATTTCAAAATAAATTTGTATTACGTAAAAATCTAACGAAATATTGCGTGGGCAACAAGTAATGAAATTAAATTTTTCAAATTCCGTAATAATATATTTTTTAAACTAATTACATGTTTGGTGCATTTTTTATAGTTACTGCCAGTTTTTATAATTACATCCCATTTATTTTTTCTTAAAGCCCATTTTCTTGTTAAGCCTAATGCATCCTCCTAGGAAAGATTTGCAGCCCAGCAGGGCGGAGAATAACAAGTTGACCTGGATATTGTGTACAACTGTCTGCCCAGTTGAATTGCTGATGTTGAAAAAAAGGCCCGTGTAGTACAGTACAACCTTACATGGCTACTCAACCCACATTCAGCGATGCCGGAAAGGCCCAAACAAGGCTTTTGTACAACTTTTTGAACTCACTGAGCTCAATTAATAACTAAAGAAAAAAGTTAGAGTACAGTGGAACCTAATTAAAAGCTGTCACGAGCGAAGAAATAATTCAACGGGTCCCACTTGTGTGAGCTTGCGTGTGTGTGTGTGTGTGTGTGAGAGAGAGAGAGAGAGAGAGAGAGAGAGAGAGACCCATTGGTCAATGGTCGTAAATACATCTTTCAACCATATGCATTGCTGATGCTAAGCAAAAACTTATATAGTTGACACAACCATATAGAAGTTCATAGCACACTGAACTTTCATACAAAAATCTCAGGCAGGCGGCACACTCAAGGTGGAAGCAGTGGATCCCTATGGGTAGGGCTATGTTGAAACCAACAAACTCGTACATAACAGTTCACCATCTTTATCAATGACAGGGAAATATCTTGAATGTTGTGCAAAGAAAACAGATAGACAACACAATATATAAGTTCTGCTAGAACATTAAGTTGACACACAACCCTTTCTAAAATAGTTCAGGTAAAAAAATAGAACAGGTCACAATCAAATGTACTGGCACATTAGTGCTTCATACCCATAGCTCAGATTTAACTAGTATCTGACAAGATTCAGTTGTTACCTCAATTTAGAGCACAACCAGGCAGCCATCCCTGCCTCTTCTCCCAAAGAAGCAGTGGCCTCCCCCGTGCGATGGAGTAGGCCCTATGCCATCCATCATCCCGAGCAACACGGGAAAAGTCTGACGTTGACTTCTGTAATGGACGTCGTCGACGGACTCGGGAACCAGCGGCGGCGGCAGGACTTCGATTGATGGATTGACCACTTCTTTGACATGCACGAACACTCGATGCAGGTACATCCCTAACGTGGTCCGCAGTGGCCTTGGTGGCGACTAATAGTACAACCCCGGTTCCTGCACTGGTATCTCAACAACAATCACCTTTGGTATGGTGGACGGCTTCTTCATCCATGCCATAATCGTCAGAGCCCAGCTGTCTGGAGGAACAAACATACTTACGAGCTCACCTCCAAGGTCGTTAATAAGCTCATTCATGGACTCGTTGTTCCAAGCACGTCGAGGCATGTCGTGGAAGGTAAGCTTTGTTAAAAACTCAAGCTCAGAGGGGACCGAGCCCCATCCTGGGTGCCACCTATCAAAGCTCACCAGCGCGCCATCGTGGAACAAACGCTGGGAAGAACCAAACACACGACTGCAGTCGAAAGTTGTCCGAAACCCGACGAAGAAATCAAACGGCGGCGGACATACTTCGACAAGCAAGTCACTTATTTGGATGCCGTGCGCAATGCAAAGAGCTTTGACAAGGTCGTCCGGCGAGACGGGAGGCCGGTCCCCATTGATGGTTACCATCAGCACTTTGCCGGCAAATTGGTCACCAAGCGTCGCCATGCTACTGTTTAGCGACAGCACGCAGCGTCCGAAGGCATGACAGACCTCAGGATCTCCGGCTGAGAGACCCGCGTTGACCGGCGACATGATAGTGCGCTTGAGTACAGGGAGTACAGGAGGGGGGTTTCGGGGAACTGGAGTAGGAATCGAGATTCCAGAGGTGTGAGGGGGGGGAGATTGGGGATGAAAAGCTAGCATGAATTTCGAACACGCGCCAATATGCTCTCGGCGTGCAAGTGCACGAAAACACCGGTGGCACCCACATGTCGACCTAAGAGTCCCAATTCTTCCTTTTTGAGATCCTGGCCTTTTTTTGAGGATCTTTTGAGAGTCCGACCTGAGAGTCATAATTGACCTATTTGGCATTGCGTTACTACTCGGCCCATATTCAATGACACCTCACTGGCCCAAACAAGTGTACATCATCGAGAAGACACTGAGCTTAAATTATAACTTGAAAAAAAGGAGATATACTCTGAACACTAGAGAATGGTGATGCTCTCATTTAGTGCACCAGTAGTTTGAGACAATAAACAGTTCGAAACAACGATATATACAACATTCAAACACTGGCTAGTGACTACTACTGACGTAAACAGCAAGACATGATATTTCATAAGAAGTCTTGCTATACCACCAAAATGCACCCATCTGTATCGCTCAGACTCTCGTGATCCAGATGAGAATGAGATTCTAAATAGAGGCAACTATTACATAGTAAGAGTGACATAGACGAGGATGACCAAATGACAAGGAATATGCATAACAAAAGAGAGAACTACCCATACAGAACAATCATCAAAGACAACAAGTCAATCGAAGAGGGATGATCCAACACCATCATAATTTGCAGCCCACTTCAGCCACCAGTGATCCAGAGACACCAGTACTCCACCCTTTCGACGCAACAACCCAATTACCTATCAACCTGAAGGCTTGAACCACATCACTGCTTGTTGGACTCGACACATCCAAGGATCGAAGTTAATCCAATTGCCTTTTTCGTTCTCACCTTCTTTTGTTTGCAGGCTGTATCGTTCACAATCAGGGAAGTTTGCTCCCGAACTCCTAGGGCTCGCTGTGTAGACACAGTTTTCCATAGCAAATAGAGCCTCTCTGCCATCAAGGTCCTTGCCAACTGAAAGTGCAACTATCCCTAGGTGGTTTTGGTAATTCCTAACAACATATAGCTCATTGAGCTAATGCTATTTCAAGGTTAATATCTCAGGAAAGCTCAATGATTGGCATGGCATGGATGAGAAAAGTGGACCCCTCAAAATGCTAAGGACAAAGGATTGGCTCAACACTACTAGGAAAAGGGCTATAATGAAATTGACACTAATGGCGCACCAGACAAGTGGTGCGCCACTATTATATACTAATGGCGCACCATGTGCTGATGCGCCATTAGTGTGGAAGACACTAATGGCGCACCAGACACACGGTGCGCCACTAGTGACAATTTTTTTTCATTTTTCCAAACATACTAATGGCGCATCCAGGCAAAGTGCGCCATTACTAGTTCTAACTAGTAATGGCGCACCAGCCACACAGTGCGCCACTACTGTATTTTTTGTTCTTTTTTTTGCAAAACTACTAATGGCGCACCGTGGCATAGTGCGCCATTACTAGTTTAACTAGTAATGGCGCACCATTCCCACGATGCGCCATTACTAACTTGGCCCAAAAATTCCCTCGCATGCACCCCCCCCTGTGGATCGTCTTTTCAGTTTTTTAAAAAATAAAAGAAAATGATGAAAATGTCAAAAAAATAAAAGAAAATAAGTTTCCCATGTGATATGTGGTCTAGTTGTTGGGAAAATTTACAATGAATTTCGACTTTATTTGCAAAATCTCTCTGGAATTTGTAAAATGGGCATAACTTTTGCATATGAACTCGGATTAAAAAGTTTTCTATATGAAAAACCATCTACTCGAAAAGTTACATCCGAATTTTCCAGGGGGAACGCTGTTAAACATTTTCAAAATCCTCAAAAACCTAACATAAAAAAGTTACGGGGCTTTTAAGATCCGGAGGCAAAAAAATTCAAACTTACTAGTGGCGCACCGTATGCTAGGTGCGCCACTAGTAACAGAAAAAAATTAGTTTCGATTTTTTTTTCAGATTTTTTTTTCAAAATATGATATGTAATATGAAGGGAAGTTTGAAATATTTTTTCAAAATTTCATCACACTCATCAACATGAACAAAGTCCTAAACATCAACAAGGTTTATGATTGATATGCTAGATATATCAACAAGTGCCTGTAAAGTGAGCTGGTGCTGGGGTTGGATAGAACTCTGAAGTTTAGCGTGCTTGGGCTGGAGTAGTGTGAGGATGGGTGACCATTCCGGAAGTTTGACCACGGAGTGCAATTTGACCTGAGATTAAGCATATTGACCCAAGATTAAGCCATAGTGACCCGAGATTAAGAAAAAAAATATTTTTTTAAATTTTCTTTAAAAAATTTGAAAAAAAATTGAAAAAAATTAGTACTAATGCCGCACTTCTATGTGGTGCGCCATTACTAAGTCAGATAGTAATGGCGCACCTCTAGGCATACTAATGGCGCACTACAGGTGCGCCATTTAGTATCTGGTATACTAAAAAATACTAGTGGCGTGGTACTAGTGGTGCACCAGTAGTGCGCCATTAGTAGGAAAAACTGGTGCGCCACTAGTAGGCCTTTTCCTAGTACTGCGTTCTTCAAGATTTCTCTCAAAGTTATGGTCCGCCAAGCTATACTCAAAGATAAACATGGTGCTCAACACATGTTTTGTTTTGAGGAGGTCAAGCATTCTTCATCTTCATTCCGAAGTGCAATTCTTTCATATCTCATCTTTTGAGGTGGTGTTATGTCATTCTTGACAATTTCACTTCGTGTTTCATGATTCATAAGTTTTCAAGAATGACATATTTTAAACCCATCATTTTCAATTCGTTCATGAGATCCTTTGCAACCCATCAATCTCTTCATTCCAGTTATCTTGGGTTATATTCACCTAAAGCTTTCCCTAAGGATTGTTGCTATTTATGGTGCTTATAAATGACCCAAATTCTTCATTTATCCTCCCGGTGAAATAAGCTTCTCGTGTCCTTGACGGATATCAATCCAATCTATTGTTTCTGTTAGTGACAGAATTTCACCTCAGTTTTGAGATGTTTTCCATAAGCCCACTACAAGATTATTTGTTTCATTGTTAGTTTTTCCAACAACTCCGTTCTAACCTTCTTGGAAGAGTGCTTTCCTAGTTCATTTGTGGCAGAAGTTGTCATTTTCTTCTTCATCCCTCTATTCCAATGATCTAGCTTCTATTCGTTCATTTCGGAGGCATTGTGATGTTGCAATCTTCGACCCATCATCCATTTTTGGCAAAGATCATGTTCTTTCCTTTGCTTATCCATTCAACCGGAGTGTCATGTCCTTCATTCAAGTTCTCTCATCTTATCAAGTTTTTGCCTCCCTTCTCAACTGGAGTGCCATCTGAAAATCTTTCTTACCCCTTGTGCCATTCTTTCAATAGTTCTGGAGGCAATGTGTTGTTGATCTAATCAAGTATCCTCTCATCTTGTCAAGTACATGTTCAATTCCTTCCATTTACCGTCGGAGTGCTGTCCAAATTATATCATTCTTATTCCGTCTCTATCTTGTTTTAACCGGAGTGTTGTCGTAATTGATCTTTATCGTTCCTTGTAAATCTTGTTTCAACCGGAGTGCTTGCATGTACATCTTGTCCATTGCAACCCTTTGCCTATGTCTTTCAACCTACAAGGCTCTAGTAGGTTCCTTGTGCCTCTTTCTAACGGAGTGTTTTCAACTTTGTTCATCTTCATTGTATTCTTTCTCCCAATTTGTTCAACCTCACAAGGTTCTTTGGTTTCACTCATTTGTCAAAGAAGCAACTTAGTTTTACCTCTTCTCTTCCTCTTCTGCTTCTCTCCGGTGCGATCCTTAGATCTCGGGACGAGATCCTCTTGTAGTGGTGGAGTGTTGTAATGCCCCAAGACCATTGCGCCAGGTGTCTTCCAGTTATGCGCCGTCGTTGCCATGTTTTTCGCTTGTGTGTTGCATCTTGCCATGTAATCATCCGCATTGCATCATCATGTTTTCAAACTTGCATCCGTCCGGTTTTCCCCAGTTCTCTCCGTTGTCCGTTTTGAGCCCAGACACACTTGCATGTGCCCGTAGCACGTCTGAAATATTATTTTATAAGTGGCCGGAAAATGTTCTCGGAATGGGATGAAAGTTAGCATGCGGTGCTTTTATGTTGTCGGTAGACCACCTGTCAATTTTCGTCGCATTCGGAGCTCGTTTGATAGCCCAACCGTTAAATATATAGCGGCAGTATAGCCGGTCTTTTCGTCGGACATTTTCGGTCTCTAGAAATCCTTGCCGGGCTGCACTTCTCCCCTATCCTCAGCCCAACCACCCCTACACAGCCCAACTAAGGCCACCTAACCCCCCCTTGCGACCTGTGTCGTCCGATCGTCATCGGACGGTCCAGAAACCCCCTAACCTAGCAAACCTGCTATATAAACACCCCTCCTTCCTAATTTGGACAACCCTAGTCTAAACCTACCCCCTCCACCTACCTCTAGCCGCCTCCCCCTCAATTTCCGTGTGCCTCCACCTCAGATCCGCCACTTGGCGCGCCGCCACTCGCCGGCGCCGCCACCTGACCGCGCCTCGACCACTCAGCGCCCTCCACATCGCACCCCTGTCTCCCGCCTTGCGTAGGGCCCGTGAAACCTAGATCGGGGCCCTGGAAGCCCATCTGCGCCTGAAACGTGTTGTCGCCCCGCTCCTCCTGAGTTCCCCCGCTCGACCCCGCCGTTGCAGCTCCGAGGAGCTCCTCCATCGACCAGTCGCCGCTGGTGAGCGTAGCCACCAGAGCCCCCTCGCCAGAGATGAGTCCGCTCCTTCTCCTTCCTTCGTTTCCCCTTTCTCCTCATCTCACATCTCGCTCTCTCTCTCTCTCTCTCTCTCTCTCTCTCTCTCTCCCCGTGTTCTTCCCTACAGGAGCCCCTTGGGAGCACTCCGAGCAGCTCTCCCACCGTCCGTTCTGCTTCAGATCCGGCGTCTCGCAGTCGCCCTCACCCAGAACTGCCCGTCCGCTTTGCCACCCGTCGCCAAGTCCCTCGTCGCGCCATGGATTCCTCTGCTTCGTGCTGCCGCCATCTCGAACTGCTCAAGCCCCGCGCGACCGTGCGCGTTGACCGCACCTCTCCTCGTCGTGGTCTCGTTGAGCGCATGGGCCACTGCAGCGCTTGAGCTAGCAGCCTGCAAGCCCAGCTACAACCTCCGCCACCCCGATCCGCTCCACCCGCCGGCCACATGGCCCATGGTGAGCGCCACTAGATCCGGCTCCAACCGCTGCCTCAGCCCATCTCCTCTGTATTGCCAACTAGGCCGAAGCCCATGGTGAGGCCCCCAACGCCTCCTTTGTTTTTTTCTCTGTTGGCCCAACCTGCTCCAGTTTCAGCCCACCATGTTTCCCCCCAGTTCTAGCGAATTTGTCTATTTATTCCAGAAATTGTAGTTTTACAGAAAAGCCCCTCTAGATCATGCATTTAATAACTCATCAACTGTGCATCAGATTAAAATTTTTTAAACATCTACCTTGCTTAGAATTTCATTTAGTTTCATAATATGCAACTTTCATCCATGTTTAAAATCTTAAACCTGCTGTTTGCATTAATTTGCTTAAATGCCATGTTAAAATGTTTTATTTCATAACTAAATAACCGTAGCTCCATTGTAAATAATCTTTATATGTAAATGGGGTAGAAAATTGTCTAGTTTAATACGGTGGCATTACTTTGCATGTTTAACAACTCTAAAATATGGTTTAGGGCAGAATAGTACCAAATCCATAAATTGCATATGAGGATTTTCTGGAATTGTTGTTTGTTATTTCCGGCCTCATCTAAACTTGCCTAGATAGATAGCTTTGTTGTGCTTCACCTCTTTCCATGTTTAACAACATTTAATTTTGTTGGGTACATAACCGGGAGAGAACTAAATAAATGAATGTGGTGTTTCATCAATATGCAACTCATTGCATATTGAGCTCCACTTAATTTGTAGTATTGTTTATTGCACTTTGCCATGCCATGCATATTTAAATCGGACATGCATCATACTTGGTTGTGCATCATGCCATGTTTATGTGATGGTTGTTTACTACGTTGCTTGCTTCTTTCCGGGTTGCTTCTCTCGTTAGCTTCGGCTTCATTCTGGAGTTGTGAGGATTCGTTCGACTACGTTTGTTTGTCTTCTTCATGGACTCATTCTTCTTCCTTGCGGGATCTTAGGCAAGATGACCATAACCTCGAAATCACTTCTATCTTTGCTTGGTAGTTGTTCGTTCTATCGCTATGTTGCGCTACCTACCACTTGTTATATGATGCCTCCCATATTGCCATGTCAAGCCTCTAACCCACCTTTCCTAGCAAACTGTTGTTTGGCTAAGTTACTGCTTTTGCTCAGCCCCTCTTATAGCGTTGCTAGTTGCAGGTGAAGTTAAAGTTTGTTCCATGTTTGAACATGGATATGTTGGGATATCACAATATATCTTATTTTAATTAATGCATCTATATACTTCATAAATGGTGGAAGGCTCGGCCTTATGCCTGGTGTTTTGTTCCACTCTTGCTGCACTAGTTTCCGTCATACCGGTGTTATGTTCGTTGATTTTGTGTTCCTTACGCGGTTGGGTGTTATGGGAACCCCTTGAAAATTCACTTTGAATAAAACTCCTCCAGCAAGGCCCAACCTTGGTTTTACATCTGCCTAACAACCTAAGCCTTTTTCCCTTGGGTTTCCGGAGCCTGAGGGTCATCTTTATTTTAATCCCCCGGGCCAGTGCTTCTCTAAGTGTTGGTCCGAACTAGAGCCCCTTGCAGTGCCACCTCGGGGAAACTTGAGAGCTGGTTTTAGTTGTACGGATTGCTCATCCGGTGTGCAGCTCCTATCGGGATTGTCGGCACATCGGGCGGCTTTGCTGGTATTTTTCTACCATTGTCGAAATGTCTTGTAACCGGGAATCCGAGTCTGATCGGGTCTTCCCGGGAGAAGCAATATCCTTCGTTGACCATGAGAGCTTGTGATGGGCTAAGTTGGGACACCCCTGCAGGGTATAAACTTTCGAGATCCGTGCCCGCAGTTATGTGGCAGATGGTAATTTGTTAATATCCGGTTGTAGAGAACTTGACACTTGACTTAATTAAAATGCATCAACTGCGTGTGTGGCCGTGATGATCTCTTTTCGGCAGAGTCCGGGAAGTGAACACGGTTCTTGTGTTATGTTTGAACGTAAGTGGTTTCAGGATCACTTCTTGATCACTTCTAGCTTCACGACCATTGCGCTGCTTCTCTTCTCGCTCTTATTTGCGTATGTTAGTCACCATATTTGCTTAGTGCTTGCTGCAGCTCCACCTCCTTACCACATCCTACCCATAAGCTTAAATAGTATTGATCTCGTGGGTGTGAGATTGCTGAGTCCTCGTGACTCACGGATACTTCCAAACACTTGCAGGTGCCGATGATACCAATGCAGGTGATGCAACCGAGCTCAAGTCGGAGCTCGATGAAGCTCTTGATCATTGTTTTGTGTCTTTTCCGGTTGATTAGTAGTGGAGCCCAGTTGGGACGATCGGGGATCTAGCATTTAGGGTTGTCTTCTTTTATTTTGGTTCCGTAGTTGGACCTTGATTGTACCCTGGATGATGTATGTTTAACTTGTTATTTGTGTGAAGTGGCGATTGTAAGCCAACTCTTTATCCCTTTCTTATTTAGTACATGGGATTGTGTGAAGATTAGCCCTCTTGCAACAAAACCACCATGCGGTTATGCCTCTAAGTCGTGCCTCGACATATGGGAGATATAGCCGCATCGTGGGTGTTACAAGTATCCGCGGGTATGATTATATGATATGCATCACACAATCTCAGATTCATCTATTCAACCAACACAAATAACTTCAAAGAGTGCCCGAAAGTTTCTACTGGAGAGTCAAGACAAAAACGTGTGCCAACCTGTATGCATAAGTTCACATGGTCACAGAACTCGCAAGTTGATCACCAAAACATACATCAAGTGGATCACGTGAATATCCCATTATCACCACAAATAAGCACATGCAAGACATACATCAAGTGTTCTCAAATCCTTAAAGACTCAATCCGATAAGATAACTTCAAAGGGAAAACTCAATTCATCACAAGGAGATAGAGGGGGAGAAACATCATAAGATCCAACTATAATAGCAAAGCTCGTTGTACATCAAGATCGTGCCATATCAAGAACATGAGAGAGAGAGAGAGAGATCAAACACATAGCTACTGGTACATACCCTCAGCCCCGAGGGTGAACTACTCCCTCCTCATCATGGAGAGCGCCAGGATGATGAAGATGGCCACCGGTGATGATTCCCCCCTCTGGCAGGGTGCCGGAACAGGGTCCCGATTGGTTTTTGGTGGCTATAGAGGCTTGCGGCAGCGGAACTCCCGATCTAAGTTTCTTTTCGGGGGTTTCTGTATTTATAGGAATTTTTGGCATCGGTCTCACGTCAGGGGGGTCTCCGAGTCATCCACGAGGCAGGGGGGCGCGCCTAGGGGGTAGGGCACGCCCTCCACCCTTGTGGATGGCTCGGGACTCTTCTGGCCCAACTATTTTACTCCGGGGGCTTCTTTTGGTCCATAAAAAATCATCAAAAATTGGCACGTCAATTGAACTCCGTTTGGTATTCCTTTTCTGTAAAACTCAAAAAACAAGGAAAAAAAATAGAAAGTGGCACTGGGCTCTAGGTTAATAGGTTAGTCCCAAAAATCATATAAATTAGCATATAAATGCATATAAAACATCCAAGATGGATAATATAATAGCATGGAACAATCAAAAATTATAGATACATTGGAGACGTATGAGTCCTCCTCAGCGGCAGCAGCAGGAGCCACTGAAGCATCAATAGTAGGTGCAGCGACACCAGAATTTTTACCAGGCTCAAGGGGAACGTGCGGTGATCGTCCCACTTGATTTGGAAGGCGACGTTGTTGTTGTTGTTGTAGAGGTGCAACAGGTGGAGCCGCCGGTGATAGTGGAAGACGCGCGAGCAATTCATTAAACATGTTATCGAGCTTTGTTTCAAATATCTTTTCAATGCCATCTATCTTCTCCACGGCCTCTTCAAATATGTTTAGCACATCTTGCACCTTTCCACTCATCATTTGCTGAAATTTATCATGGAGTTGTTTTTTCATCATGTTCTCCCAATCAGTCTCATCAGCTTGTGATCCTGCCATGGTTAGGAGCAATAGAAACACACAAGAATATGAACCTACACACTACTAGGAAGTGGTGGTGGTGGTGGTGTGTCACAAAACCGTCAAGCGAATCTCAAATTCTTACTAGTTCTTACCCATCAGCAGGTGGTGATCGGCAATCGTTGTGGTCAAAACTCTCAAAGCTTGGATAGAGCGATTACCAGGAAGAGTCAAACGCACGACGTAGATGTATGTGGAGCTGGGAAGGCTTATGATGTGGTAGCAAAAATATCAGCAATAATCGATTCAGAGATGCAAAGTTGAATAAATGCTCAATGGCGGTACTGTGCTGGTCCTAGGCTAGACCGTGCTAGAGACGCGAGCCTAGAACACTAACAAAATCACGGCTGCACGTAAACAAGGGAGGAGCACCCTCTCATTTTTTTCTTCTTTTTTTTCACTTTTTTTGCACTTTTTTCCTCTCTTTTTTTGCTCCGCAACAATTTTTTCGAAAAATTCTACAAATGTTCTAAAAACTGCATAGCCAGAATTTTCCAGACTTAGTTTATTTTTGTTTTTTTGAAACTGGAACTATTTTTCTACTGTGGATGGCACGAAAATTGGAGAGTCCTACTCTGTCATGACTCAGAGTATGGCGTGATCTGGAAATCGAAAACAAAAACACAAATACTGGACTCAGCCTGGGACTGGTGGCAGAGATGAAACTAGTGCAAACTCATACTGGTGGCGGATATATGCATGGTGATGGAACATAGACTGGTGGCGAATCTGTGACTGAGGTGGACTCGGATTATCGTGATGGCGGTGGATATGTGGTATATGGCAGCGGTGATGACGATGGTGGTATATGGCAGCGGTGATGACGATGGTGGTACATGGCAGCGGTGATGATGATGGTGGTATATGGCAGCGGTGATGATGATGATGCAGCGGCGGCGTGACAACGTGTGAACAGAACTCGGAATTCTAAAGGACTAGATACTAAGACCAGCAACTAGACACGACGATGCAACCGCAAATTCAACAATGCAAAACCCTAAAAAGATTATGCAAAGGCTCAGATTGGTTCAGATATGATGAACTAACCCTAAATTTTTTTGGCTTTTTCTCGGACTGTAGGTATGAAGAACAGACTTGATCTAAACTACAAAAAACTGTAAAATCTCACCGAGTAACCTGGAAATCTGATACCACTTGATAGAGGCGAAGGTGTTTCGATGAGATGGTGGCTATCATTTTCTGTGGGAGTCAACCTTGACGATCCAACTTTGAACATGCAAGACGTCACGCGTTAGCAATCGCTAAACCAACTTCTGAGGGGTTATTAACCACACGGGAGCACGATCAACCTGACCACGAGGGTCTTTTTCCTGCGAGCAAACAAAGAACAATCAAGAAATTGAGATTGCACTCTGGATATTGCGAATATAAGAGGAAAGCTTTATTAATGAAGGTGGGGTTCTGTGACACCTTTTTCTGGTCGTTCAGCACAAACTAAGTACGCGAAGTTGCAGCTATGGAAAACTTTTAATCTAAACAAAACCCAAAGTCTAAAAGACGCCCTAAGGGTTGTATATATGGAGGAAGTGGTGGGGGGATTTTGTGGCCCTTGGGGGAGGGGTCCGAAACCAACCCTAACTCTTGTTTTCCCACAGATACAGACTCTAAAAATAGCCTATAATCAAGTATTTCGAAATTACATGGGCTTGGACAAAAAATAAGGTGACGCAGCACCTAGAATAGCCTCTGGACGAAATTTATGAAGTGGCATCTTGTATATTTCGTCCAAGGCTTCATGCACTCATTATGGTGGCTTCAAAGTCCTGGAATCATCACTTGTAACTCCGTTCTTGCTCTCCTTGCGCATGCCATCATCTCCATGCTTGAACTTGCTCCAAGGTTCATCTTTCTTGTCCAAGCTAGGCCCTTCATTTGTAAGCAAAACAAATGTACCCAATTTAGGCAGCATTATATTCTCATGAACATTAGAATCGTTACCGAGAAATGAAAGTACCTGGTAATTCAATCGGCGTGCGCGAGCTCTAGTAATTGGTCCAGTATGTATAACAACAGGGGTTGTGGGTGTAACAATGGTATTGATGTCCTCATCAGAGAATCATGCAACACTACGTGAATGGCACCTGCACACAAAGAACAAATACTTGTAACCCGACGTGTTAAAGGGGTTGTCAATCCCTTTCGGGCAACAGTGCTAGAAATTGGCAAGTGGACGTGGGAAAGTTGTAATAATTTGATTGATAGATCGCCAAATAAAATAAATTGCAGAAAGGTATTTTTGGGTTTTTGGAAATATAGATCTAGAAATAAAAGCAAATGAAAATAGATCACAAAGGCAAATGTAATAAGGAAGAGACCTGGGGGCTGTAGATTTCACTAGTGGCTTCTCTCGAGAAAAATAGCAAATGGTGGGTAAAGCAATTATTGTTGGCAAATTGTTAAAACTTCAAATAATCATGACGATATCCAGGCAATGATCATTGTATAGGCATCACGTCCAAGATTAGTAGACCAATTCCTGCCTGCATCTACTAGTATTACTCCACACATTGACCGCTATCCAGCATGCATCTAGTGTACTGAGTTCATGGAAAAATGGAGTAATGCAATAAGAATGATGACATGATGTAAACAAGATCTATTTATGTAGAAATAGACCCCATATTGTTATCCTTAATAGCAATGATACATACGTGTCGGTTTCCCTTCTATCATTGGGATCAAGCACCGTAAGATCAAACCCATCATAAAGCACTTCTTCCCATTGCAAGATAAATAGATCAAGTTGGCCAAACAAAACCCAAATATCAGAGAAGAAATATGAGTCTATAAGAAATCATGATTATGAGAGATCAAAGAGGACTCAAATAAATTTCATGCATAAAAAGATAGATCTGATCATAAACTCAAAGTTCATCGGATCCCAACAAACACACCGCAAAAAGAGTTACATCATATGGATCTCCAAGAGACCATTGTATTGAGAATCAAGAGAGAGAGAGAGGAAGCCATCTAGCTAATAACTATGGACGTGTAGGTCTACAAAAGACTACTCACGCATCATTGGAGAGGCACTAATGGACATGATGAGCCCCTCTCTGATGGTGTCTAGATTGGGTCTGGTGGTTCTGGAACTTCCGGCGGCCGAAATTGATTTTCGTCGACTCCCCTAGGGTTTCTGGAATATTGGGGTATTTATAGAGCAAAGAGGCAGTTCGAGAGGCCACTGAGGTGGGCACAACCCACTAGGGCGCGCCTAGGCGTCCAAGCGCGCCCTGGTGTCTTGTGCTCATCTCGGGCTCCATCTTTGGTACTTCTTTGGCCCACTGGATGTCTTCTAGTCCAAAAAAATCCACAAAAAGTTTTGCCGCATTTGGACTCTGTTTGATATTGATTTCCTACGATGTAGAAATCATGCAGAAAACAACAACTGACACTTGGCACTATGTCAATAGGTTAGTACCAAAAAATGATATAAAACGACTATAAAATGATTGTAAAACATCCAAGAATGATAATATAATAGCATGGAACAATCAAAAGTTGTAGATACATTAGCGACGTATCAATGATGCTACCTAAATTGGATACATTTGTGTTGATTACTAATGAATGGCCTAGCATGGACAAGAGGGATGAACACTGGAGCAGGATCAAGCATGGAGATTAAGGCGTGCACGCGAAGGGATCCAGAATGGCGTTTCTAGTGCATATTTGAGCAGTTTGAAGCCTCTATGACGACCTACAAGGACATGGACAAAATATACAAGATGCCCCTTCATAAATTTTATTCATAGCTTATTTTACAAGCTGCGCCACCTTATTTTTGGGTGAAGCCCGTGTAATTTGGAAATACTTAATTATAGGTTGTTTTTAGAGTCCGTATGTATGGGGCGACAAAGTTAGGGTTGGTTTCCGACCCCTCCTACAAGGAATCACGAAATTCCCCCTACTCCTCCATATATACAGCCCTTAGGGCATCATTTAGACTTTGGGTTGTGTTTAGATTAAAAGTTCGACATAGCTGCAACCTCGTGTACTTCGTTTGTGTTCAGCAACCAAACCAAGACGTCATAGAACCCCACTTGATCAATAATGCTTTCCTCTTTTATTCGCAATATCCAGATTGCAAATTCAGTTTCTTGCTTGTTCTTCATTTGCTTGCAGGAAATACACCGCCGTGGTCATGTTGATCATTCTTCGGCGTGGTCAATAACCTCTCGGAGTTAGTTTAGAGATTTTTAAGGCACAACGTCCGTGCACGTTCATAGTCAGATCGTGAAAGTCTACTCCTCCGAAATGATAATCACCATCTCATCGAAAGACGGGACACCTTTGCCTCCATCAAGTCATATTAGATTTCCAGATTGCTCGGTGAGATTTCACAGTTTTTCATAGTTTAGATCTTGTCTGTTCTTCATACCAACAGTCCATGAAAAAGCCAAAAATTTTTTTTGGGTTAGTTCATCATATCCAAACCAATCTGAGCCTTTGCATAATCTTTTTAGGGGTTTTGCTTTGTTGAATTTGCAGTTGCATCGTTGTGTTGAGTGCTGGTCTTAGTGTCTAGTCTTTTAGAGTTTCGAGTTCTAGTCACAAGTTGCCACGCCGCCGCCGCACCATCATCATCGCCCCAGCCATATACCACCACCGCTTATCCGCCACCTCTTTGAGTCCATATACCACCACCGATCTGAGTTCATATACCGCCACTGATCCGAGTCCATATACCACCACCGATCTAAGTCCATATACCACCACCGATCCGAGTCCATATACCACCTGAGGGAGTCCTGGATTAGGGGGTGTCCGGGTAGCCGGACTATACCTTCAGCCGGACTCCAGGGCTATGAAGATACAAGATTGAAGACTTCGTCCCGTGTCCGGATGGGACTTTCCTTGGCGTGGAAGGCAAGCTTGGCGATGCGGATATTCAAGTCTCCTACCATTGTAACCGACTTTGTGTAACCCTAACCCTCTCTGGTGTCTATATAAAACGGAGGGTTTTTAGTCCGTAGGACAACTTCATCATACAACAATCATACCATAGGCTAGCTTCTAGGGTTTAGCCTCCTTGATCTCGTGGTAGATCTACTCTTGTACTATCCATATCATCAATATTAATCAAGCAGGATGTAGGGTTTTACCTCCATCAAGAGGGCCCGAACCTGGGTAAAACATCGTGTTCCTTTCCTCCTGTTACCATACGGCCTAGACGCACAGTTCGGGACCCCCTACCCGAGATCCGCCAGTTTTGACACCGACATTGGTGCTTTCATTGAGAGTTCCTCTGTGCCGTCGCAATCAGGAAGGATGCCTCTTCCCGTCTTTAATGACGGCGCCGATACTAAGGGAGCCTTGGCTGTCGGCCAAGCTCTCCGGCTAGGCGGTTTTCTCATGACCGCCTGTTCGGCCGTTGCGCCGACGGTGACTCTCGGGTCATCAAAAGCAATGTTCACGTCAGCTCGGAACTCGTCGAGCAGTTAGATCCAATGGAGCTCTCTTTCGTAAACGAGCTCTTGGATCGCATCGCCACCTTGGGGGTCACTACGGATTATGACTAGGTTGGGCTTAAACCCGATCTAAGAGAAATTAATTCTCCCCAAGTCACCCATCACGTTGCCGTGGTAGAGGCACAGTGCGGCAACTCTTCATCTATCTTAAGGACTAGCTACGTCTGGATTCCCGATCCCTCCAAGCTGGATACCCGCAGAGGGGAGGATGTAACTCAAGACCTGAACTTAGAATCAGGCAACGGGCTAGATTCACTAGACAGTTCTTCGCGACGCTTGTTTCTCCCAAGAGGCATTAGATGCCTTCAATTCGGGAGATGCGTACCTCCGTGCCGCTCAAAATGGTTTAGCCAGAGCCACGGAGCAATATGTAAAAGACATACGGGTAAGAAAATTTTGGTAAATATATATATATATATATACCAGTAGCCCCCGAGACTTGAAACAATTAGAGTAACTGATTTAAGGATCATTTGTTATGCAGGTTCTTACAAAGAAGAATACCGTACTGTCCCAGGAGCTGGAAGAGTGCAAAGCCCAACTGGAGGCCGCACTAGCCGCGGCAGGGGAGTCCAAAGAGACCCCCTCTGGTAAGATACACTTCGAAAGATTAGTATCTTGCGAAGTGCGGCGTGGGTGTAAATCTGACAAATCATATTGCAGATGGCACCGGACTAGATCCGGAGAGGCAACAACTCTTGCGCCGGCTAAAGGCCGGTGAGAGTATGTTGACAAGGGTGAGGCGGGAGAAGAATGATCTTCAGGATGCCAACACCAAGCTGGACGTTGAACTTAAAGATGTTCGTGGCCAGCTGTCGGACTCTACTAAGGAGAATCAGCGGCTTCGACGCGGCATATTTAGTAAGTGCTTAAGCGAATCTTTGAAAGAAAAGAGTTTGGCGAGGAAGTCGACTAACAGAGTAATGTCCGTAGGTATGCTAATGGGTCGTCCTGCAGAGGAGATGCCCGGTTCTATGGGTGACCTTCTTCTCGAGCTCTCGCAACTGCACGAGCGAGTTCAGCAGGCGATGCGAGGCGTTGCCCAAACCTTATGGCCTACCCAATCCATGCCCGAGGGCCTTGGAGAGCTTTCGGAGAAGCTTAGGGAGCTCAGCGGCACTTCCGGTTATGGAAGATATCGGCCTGCCGACAAGGCGCTAGGGAGGCCTGGGCCATGGTGAAGACGCGGTACACGAAGTCTGACCCAAACCACATGGCCGAGGTCGGACCTGTGGGGCCTGACGGGAAGGAGATCCCTGTAAGCTTAGTGTACGGCCAAGTAGAATTGGCCGCAGAGTATTCCCAGCAGGACTGTAAGTTAGACAGCCTGTTAGGTGGTATTGAAGAGGAATACAATCAGTCAGAGTGACTATGTAATTTTTAATTGACATGTGTAATGCCTTCTAGCCGGATTGTAGATCGCTTGTCGTTGCCAACCTTTTCGCTTCAACCTCAGGACCTGACGGTCCAGAGTGTGTCCGAATACCCTACCGGTTATGTAAGAACCGGGGTATGCGTGGAGACCAGGCGTAGGGGTCATTAGTGCTTTATCAGACAAGTGCCCAACTACTTATGTTATATTACATGGTTAGTAAGAAACATCTTCCAGAGAGAATAGTTCCGTTAGGGGTTCCTTTCTCCGGGAGGCATGCCCTAAAGTGCATGTCCGGACTGCAAACGCAGGAAAATCATTTGGGGCATATATATAAATAAGTAAAAAAGGTCATCTTTTAGTTCACCGACCGAATATTCCCTTAAGAACTCTAGCTTTTGGCTTCACCCAGTCTGAGGTACACATCCGGCTGATCCGGCAGTAACAATCACAGAGGTGCTCCCTTTACCACCTAGCCGAACCATCGGGAACGTAGGGGTAAGTTTTGGCCAAGCTGGGTTGCCTGGCTCCTGTTCTTAGCCCTACGTTCCCGATTGTTCGGCTAGGTGGTAAAGGGAGCACCTCTGCGATTGTTACTGCCGGATCAGCCGGATGTGTACCTCAGACTAGGTGAAGCCGAAAGCTAGCGTTCTTAAGGGAATATTTGGTCGGTGAACTAAAAGATGACCTTTTTTACTTATTAATATATATGCCCCCAGATGATATTCCTGCGTTTGCAGTCCAGACATGCACTTTAGGGCATGCCTCCTAGAGAAAGGAACCCCTAATGGAACTATTCTCTCTGGAAGATGTTTCTTACTAACCATGTAATATAACATAACTAGTTGGGCACTTGTGTGATAAAGCACTAATGACCCCTACGCCTGGTCTCCATGCATACCCCGGTTCTTACATAACCGGTAGGGTATTCGGACACACTCCGGAGCGCCAGGTCCTGAGGTTGAAGCGAATAGGTCGGCAACGACAAACGATCTACAATCCGGCTAGAAGGCATTACACATGTCAATTAAAAATTACATAGTCACTATGACTGATTGTATTCCTCTTCAATACCACCTAACAGGCTGTCTAACTTACAGTCCTGCTGGGAATACTTTGCGGCCAATTCTACTTGGCCGTACACTAAGATTACAGGGATCTCCTTCCCGTCAGGCCCCACAGGTCCGACCTCGGCCATGTGGTTTGGGTCAGACTTCGTGTACCGCGTCTTCACCATGGCCCAGGCCTCCCTAGTGCCTTGTCGGCAGGCCGATATCTTCCACAACCGGAAGCGCCGCCGAGCTCCCTTAAGCTTCTCCGAAAGCTCTCCAAGGCCCTCGGGCATGGAGTGGGAAGGCCATAAGGCTTGGGCAACGCCTCGCATCGCCTGTCGAACTCGCTCGTGCAGTTGCGAGAGCTCCGGAAGAAGGTCACCCATAGAACCGGGCATCTCCTCTGTCGGATGACCCATTAGCATACCTACGGACATTACTCTGTTAGTCGACTTCCTCGCCGAACTCTTTTCTTTGAAAGATTCGCTTAAGCACTTACTAAATATGCCGCGTCGAAGCCGCTGATTCTCCTTAGTAGAGTCCGACAGCTGGCCACGAACATCTTTAAGTTCAACATCCAGCTTGGTGTTGGCATCCTGAAGATCATTCTTCTCCCGCCTCACCCTTGTCAACATACTCTCCACCTCGGAATTGGTGGCAGACAGCTTGTCCGCATCCTCTGTCGGAGGAGCGTCCGGTGCGCGCCTTGTGCTCGCTTCCGCTTCCGGGCCAGGCTTTGGAGCCTGGCTGGTGGAGGCGCGATTGGCAACCTCTCCGGATGTAGTCCGGCGAGGTCTCTTCGTCCTGAAGACAGCACGAACGTTAATATGCCCTAAAGGAATAACACCAGGGAAAAAGAGGGTGCGCTATACCTTTGCGCCGGCGTCTCAGTCCGGACTCAATTCCTTTTTACCCCACGAGACCCTGCGGCCCCTCGTTGGCTAGCCGCCGCAGGTTCGGCCTCCCGCCTCGGAAAGCTCCCTTGCAAAACACGGTCGTTGTCAGGAAAACTGAAATGCGTGAGAATGGATTCCTTCTCAAGGGGATGAGACTCCGCTCTCTGTTACCTGGGAGGCCGGGATTAACCCTGGGTAATCAGCCGTAATGGCCACCAAGGTATTGTCCTTGCTTAGCTGATGAAACACCCCGTCAATCAGCTCCACCGATATGTCCGGATCCTCTTCGGAGTTCGGATCGAGGGACCATTCTGGATCCTCGGGCTGTGGGGAACGGCTGTTTATATCCTTTACTTCCTGACGCAGTTCCTGCGTTGAAATCGGAAGACTACATATTTAATCATGGGAATATAAAAAGGATGGGCAAGCACAATTGTCCACTTACCCAACTCGGAGGGTTGTACATAGAAAATCTGCCCTTCGGGTTGACGCGGAGGAATTCCTCCTCTTCTCCCTTGTACAAAGAGGATAAGATCTTTACTAGAGCGGCAGCTGAGGCTGGCCCCTTACGACCGTAACGGGTGGCGTCATCCTCCCCGTTAAAATCCCACATGGGTTGGCCTCTATATGGAAGTGGCTGCACCCCCCGCGTAATGCATGCGGCCATGACTTCAATCATGGGTAGTCCGCAATGAGCCAATAGTCTGATCCGACCCATCAGGTGAAGGGCGTCCCTGTCGCCTTCTCTCTGAGAGCTCCGCGGACGCCAGCTTAGGCGTTTCTTTAAGGGAGCACTGTTGAATTCGGGGAGACCGGCCCGGATAGGATCCGGCAGCGGGACATCATCTATATAAAACCATTCCGAAGGCCAGTCCTCGGACGCCTTCTTTGGGGTTCCGGATAGATATCCGGTCCCGATGATACGCCACACTTCGGCTCCGCCCACTTGATATATAGACCCCTCTTGAGAGCGGGGCACCAGGGAGAATAACCTCTTCCACAGCGCGAAATGAGCCTCAACACCCAAGAATAGCTCGCAAAGGGCGACAAAGCCCACGATATGCAATATAGAGGCGGGCGTGAGATTGTGCAGCTGGAGGCCGTAGAACTCCAGAAGCCCACGAAGAAATGGATGAATTGGAAATCCAAGTCCTCTAATTAGATAAGGGACGAGGCACACCCGCTCTCCTTTGGAGGGATTGGGGGTGTTCTCCGCTTGCTCTCCGCCATTATAGGTGGCAAGTCCGGCTCAGACCGGGACCATATAGGCCTGAGGGCAGTGGCGTACCTAGGGGGTGGCCAGGGTGGTCCATGGACCACCCTGGAATTTCCCCATAGCTTGTATCTAGTGTAGTAAAAAATATTTCTTTGAAAATAAATAAACTTATGTAAATATTTCTTTTGATGGACCACCCTGATTTATTGGGCTGGCTACGCCACTGCCTGAGGGAGAAATCCCTTGGCCTGAAGCGACACTAGCTCGCTGTGCGGGATGGAGCACCTCTCCCAGTCTCCAGGTTTAGTACTGGAAGGGCGAGTGCAGGAGCTGCGACGGCTGGCCATGTTGGAATGGACCTTTGCTGGAGGCGCTCTGATGATTACTCGCGGAGAGGAGAAGGTGTGGTTTGGATCTGAATCCCCATCCCATTAAATAGGCGGCTCGTTTATGCGGCTAGGGGTGTGAATGTAAAAACACCCCGACTTTTTGCATTCGTTTAACACGTGGAAGACGGCCATTATTGGGCGTGGAAGCCAAGGTGCGCTACATTATGAAAATCGGACATTATTCAGCAAGTACACGGAATTTGGAGAAGAACCCGCCTTGCAATGCCGAAGACAATCTACGCGCCGGACTCGTCGTCATTGAAGCGTGGTTCGGGGGCTACTGAGGGAGTCCTGGATTAGGGGGTGTCCGGGTAGCCGGACTATACCTTCAGCCAGACTCCAGGACTATGAAGATACAAGATTGAAGACTTCGTCCCGTGTCCGGATGGGACTTTCCTTGGTGTGGAAGGCAAGCTTGGCGATGTGGATATTCAAGATCTCCTACCATTGTAACCAACTTTGTGTAACCCTAACCCTCTCCGGTGTCTATATAAACTGGAGGGTTTTTAGTCCGTAGGACAACTTCATCATACAACAATCATACCATAGGCTAGCTTCTAGGGTTTAGCCTCCTTGATCTCGTGGTAGATCTACTCTTGTACTATCCATATCATCAATATTAATCAAGCAGGACGTAGGGTTTTACTTCCATCAAGAGGGCCCGAACCTGGGTAAAACATCGTGTTCCTTGCCTCCTGTTACCATGCAGCCTAGACGCACAGTTCGGGACCCCCTACCCGAGATCTGCCGGTTTTGACACCGACACCACCATCGCTCTGAGTCCATATACCACCACCGCTCCGAGTCCATATACCAACACCAATCTGAGTTTTATTCATATTAGGTTTGTTTTCGAGATCCATCTATTTTCCGATTCGTGTTTCCTTGCCTGCATAGGTTTCGAAAAAAAAAGTCTGGAGACCCCCCGGGTAGTTTTTAGGCAAAAAAATTGGCGACTAGAAATGTTTTTCCCTATCCTGTTATTAGGTCCTAGGGAGCATTTTGAGACCGTCGCCACCATAGTGAATTTTTTTCACACTTTTTGGTCGTCGTTGCCCTTATTTCCGAAAAAAATCTCAAAAAAAATTCGTGCCTATCTGTTATTTTGACTGGGGAAGAGTTTTGAGATAATCACCTTTATAGTGATTTTGAGTGCAAAAAAGGAGCGCAAAAAAGAGCGGAAAAAAGAGAACAAAAAAATTCAGAGTGTGCTTTTCCCTTGTTTCCATGCAGCGCCGTGATTTTGTTAGTGTTCTAGGCTCGCTTCCCTCGCATGGTCTAGCCTAGGACCAACATAGTACCGTCATTGAGCGTTTATTCAACTTTGCATCTCTGAATTGATTATTGCTGACATTTTTGCTACCATATCATAAGCCTTCCTAGCTCCACATACATCTACATCGTGCGTTTGACACCACCTAGCAATCACTCTGTCCATGCTTTGAGAGTTTTGACTACAATGGTTGCCGATGACCACGTGATGTTGGGTAAGAACTGGTAAGAAATTGAGATTTGCTTGACGGTTTTGTGCACCGTTCAAGATATCTTCTGATATTCCGATAAATCGTCCGATTTATCGCTTATCGTTGTCTGGCTGATAAGATAAATCAGCCGATAAATTAGCCGATATGGCGATAAATCGGCCGATACGTCGATAAACTTGCCGATTTACCCCTTGTCATGGGTCGACCGATAAGTTCCCGATAAGCGATATCCTCAACATTGGTTTTGTGACACCCCACCATCACCACTTTCTAGTAGTCTGTAGGATCATATTTGTGTGTGTTTCTATTGCTGCTAACCATGGCAGGACCACAAGCCGACGAGTTTGACTAGGAGAACATGACGAAGAAGGAGCTTCATGATAAATTTCAGCAAATGTTGGGTCAACGGGTGGAAGACTTGATGGCCAGCTTTGGAAAGGCCTTGGAGAAGATTGATGATGTTGAGAAGAGAATTGATACCAAGTTGGACGCCAAGTTCGATGAAGTACTCGCGCGTCTACCACAACCACTGAGGGAGTCCTGGATTAGGGGGTGTCCGGGTAGCTGGACTATACCTTCAGCCGGACTCCAGGACTATGAAGATACAAGATTGAAGACTTCGTCCCGTGTCCGGATGGGACTTTCCTTGGCGTGGAAGGCAATCTTGGCGATGCGGATATTTAGATCTCCTACCATTGTAACCGACTTTGTGTAACCCTAACCCTCTCCGGTGTCTATATAAACCGGAGGCTTTTAGTCCGTAGGACAACTTCATCATGCAACAATCATACCATAGGCTAGCTTTTAGGGTTTAGCCTCCTTGATCTCATGGTAGATCTACTCTTGTACTACTCATATCATCAATATTAATCAAGCAGGACGTAGGGTTTTACCTCCATCAAGAGGGCCCGAACCTGGGTAAAACATCATGTTCCTTGCCTCGTGTTACCATCCGGCCTAGATGCACAGTTCGGGACCCCCTACCCGAGATCCGCCGGTTTTGACACCGACATTGGTGCTTTCATTGAGAGTTCCTCTGTGCCGTCGCAATCAGGAAGGATGCCTCTTCCCGTCTTTAAAGACGGCGCCGTTACTAAGGGAGCCTTGGCTGTCGGCCAAACTCTCCGGCTAGGCGGTTTTCACATGACCGCCTGTTCGGTCGTTGTGCCGACGGTGACCTCTCGGGTCATCAAAAGCAATCTTCATGTTAGCTCGGAACTCGTCGAGAAGTTAGATCCAATGGAGCTCTCTTCCATAAATGAGCTCTTGGATCGCATCGCCGCCTTGGGGGTCACTACGGATTATGACCAGGTTGGGCTTAAACCCGATCTAAGAGAAATTAATTCTCCCGAAGTCACCCATCTCGTTGCCGTGGTAGAGGCACAGTGCGGCGACTCTTCATCTATCTTGAGGACTAGCTACGTCCGACTTCTCGATCCCTCCAAGCCGGATACCCACGGAGGGGAGGATGTAACTCAAGACCTGAACTTAGAATCAGGCAACAGGCTAGATTCACTGGACAACATCCAAGAATCCAAACTTCAGAGTTCGCAAACTCCTTGGCCTCTGAGTCTTAGATTGGGTGAAGTTCTGGATTTAATTCCACCCACCCACCCGAACATAAGCGATCTATCCGAAATCAGGCAAAAGCCCGAAGAAACAGTACATCATTACTGGGCAAGGTTCCTCCTAGTTATGAACAGGATAAAGGACTGCCGCGAGGAAGACGCAATCTCAATCTTTTGCAATAATTGCACGGACAAGGGAATCCTCAATGCCACAGGTCGTCGTGATATTACACGCTTCTCTGACTTGGCGTCCATAGTACAAAAGTACTTTGCGATGGAAAGCGCCCGGAAAACCGAAACTAAATTTTGGGACAATCCGGCCCTGAATAGAAACCTCGTCCGAAATAAAAGGGTGCATCATCATCAGACACCCGGGTTAAAAACCAAAAAACCAAAACCCTCTAAAGGGCTTGGAACCGTACTGGAGGGATGGCTTAATGGACCCTGTAAAATTCATAGTACAGAGGACGCCACACCAACTCATAGCCTTAGAGCATGTTGGATACTCTGGCAGGTGGCCAAAAGGGGCGAAGATCTCCTAATTCCGGAGGCCGCAGAAAACCACCTTAGGGACTCCAGTACAGTCTTAACAGTCCTCGAAACTTTCGCATCAAATAATATGCAAAAAAGAACACTCTGCAGCCTCGCCGAAGTCTATCAAGTAGCAACAATAAACCCATAGAGTGACACAGCTATTACTTTTAATGCCAGTGATGAACCTAAAATCCGAACAGCTCGATCACCAGTCGCATTGGTACTCAGTCCTATAGTGGACGGCTTTCGCCTCACCAAGGTACTCATGGACGGAGGCAGCGGATTGAACCTCATTTATGAGGAAACCCTTCAAAAATGGAAATAGACTGGAACCGCATTGAGCGAAGCAGCACAACCTTTAGAGGAATAATCCCCAGTCGGGAAGCACGCTGTGCAGGAAAAATCACACTAGATGTGGTGTTCGGCACGCCGGATAATTATAGGTCCGAAGAGGTCACATTCCAAGTGGCCCCGTTCAGTAGCGGATACCACGCTCTGCTGGGGGGGAAGCGTTTACAATCTTCCAAGCAATACCCCATTACGGGTACATGAAGCTCAAGATGCCCGGGCCGAACGGAATCATCACTCTTGCTAGTGATCCGGACATAGCACTCCGCGCCGAAAACAAGACAGCCGCATTGGCCCTTGAGGCACTATCCTAAACCCTAGCGGCTGAGGAACTGACTATGCTGCGCTCCATGATAAACAGGGACGATGTGATACTTGATAAAAGATCCAAGTCCACCTCCTTTAAACCAACGGATGAAATAGTCAAATTCTAGGTCCATCCAACGGACCCCAATAAAACAGCTTCCATCGGGGCACGATTAAACCCCAATGTAGACGCCGCACTGCGAGAATTCCTACGGGAGAACTAGGACATTTTTTCCTGGCACCCTTCAGACATGCCAAGAATCCCACGCAGGCTGGCCGAACACAGCTTAAATATCCTAAAAGGATTCAAACCTGTCAAACAAGCCCTTCGGCGTTCCTCTGAGCCCAAGAGACAGGAAATGGGAGAGGAGCTAGCCAAACTATTGGAGGCCGGATTCATCAGAGATATAAAACATCTGGACTGGCTAGCAAACTTGGTGATGGTACCAAAGAAGGACAAATCCTGGCGCCTGTGCGTTGACTTCAAAGACCTTAACAAGGCTTGCCCAAAGGATCCCTTCCCCCTCCCCCACATCGATCAAATTATCGACGCCACTGCAGGACACGATTCGTTGTGCTTCCTCGACGCATACTCCGGTTACCATCAAATCAAGATGGCCGAGTCAGACCAAGCCGCAACGGCATTCATCACCCCATACGGCCCATTCTGCTTCAACACAATGCCTTTCAGGCTCAAAAACACCGGCGCAACATATCAGCGCATGATTCAGACATGTCTGGCAAACCAGATCGGCAAAACAGTAGAGGCATACGTGGATGATGTGGTCGTAAAAACAAGACATGTCGAATCTCTAGTAGACGACTTGAGGCTTACATTTGACAACCTCCGAGCATATGACATCAAGCTAAATCCGGAAAAATGCGTTTTCGGTGTTCCAGCCGGAAAGCTCTTGGGCTTCATTGTATCCGGTAGAGGAATCAAAGCAAATCCAGCCAAGATCCGAGATTTGTCACAATTGGATATCCCAAAGGACCTCAAACAAATACAAAAATTAACCGGATGTGTGGCGGCTCTAAGCCGCTTTATCTCCCGGTTGGGAGAAAAGGCGCTACCCCTCTATCGCCTCCTTCGGCGCACCGAACACTTCGAGTGGACGGATGCCGCCACGGCCGGACTAGAGGAAATAAAAGCCATATTGGCAACAAACCCCGTCCTAGCCGCGCCAAACATCAGCGAACCAATGCTATTGTACATTGCAGCAACCCATCAAGTTGTCAGCGCAGTACTCGTCGTCGAGCGGGAAACGGACGGACACAAATTCCCCCTTCAAAAGCCGGTTTACTATGTGTCCACTGTCCTCACCCCATGCAGATCACGGTACGCACATTATCAAAAGATTGCATATGCGGTATTCATGGCATCCCGGAAGCTACGACACTACTTTCAAGAGTGTTCAATCACAGTAGCATCGGAAGTACCACTCAATGATATTATAAACAACCGTGACACAATGGGCCGGATTGCAAAATGGGCCATCGAGCTCCTCCTATTCGACATAACTTATAGGCCACGGCGAGCTATCAAGTCGCAAGTTTTGGCCGACTTCGTCGCAGAATGGACAGAGGCCGAATTCCCTAAAGAGTACGGCACATATTCAAACTAGATCATGCACTTCGACGGTTCCAAAATGTTGGCCGGACTAGGGGCCGGCGTCATTTTGACGTCCCCCACAGGAGACACAGTTCAATATGTACTCCAGATTATGTACACGGACTCCAACAATGCAGCCGAATATGAGGCCCTTTTACATGGTCTCCGGATGGCAGTATCCATGGGCATTCAACGCCTAAAGGTGCGCGGGGATTCGAACCTCGCGATATCCCAAATAAATGGAGACTTTGATGCCAAGGATCCAAAAATGGCAGCTTACCGCAATGCCGTCCTCAAAATGTCAGCTCGGTTTGAGTGGCTCGAATTTCACCATATAGCCCAAGAAAACAATCAGGCGGCAGACGTCCTGGCACGCATCGGCGCAAAACGCGATGCGGTCCCCCCCAACATCTTCCTGGAAAGGCTGTTCAAGCCATCCGTAGTATGGGACGGGGAACATGGCAATATTAGCCCGGACCCAACCGCACTGTCCGACGCCGAACAATCTGATATAATCGTAGGCTCTGCCAATGAAATCACAACCTCAGCCCACGTACTAATGGCCGTTATCGCCCCATGGACAGAACCATTCCTAGCCTACCTTACTAGGCAGGAACTCCCAGAGGACCAAAACGAGGCATGCTATATAGTGCGGCGATCTAAAGCCTATAAAGTCCATGAGGGAGAATTATAAGAAAAGCACTACCGGAGTCCTTCAAAGGTGCATCTCCGAAGAGGAAGGGCGGAACCTGCTGGCTGAAATTCATGCCGGACTCGGTGGCCATCACGCCGCAGCTCGGTCCCTTGTAAGCAAGGCTTTCCGTACAAGCTTTTATTGGCCGACGGCCCGGGCGGACGCTCAGGACTTGGTCCAACGATGCGTCAGTTTCCAACTTTTTGCAAACCAAAGCCATATGCCACCCACCACCCTCCAAACTATCACCATCACTTGGCCTTTCACGGTCTGGGGGCTTGACATGGTGGGACCCCTTAAAGGTGGAACCCACAAGAAAAAATACTTACTGGTCATGGTGGATAAGTTCACCAAATGGATAGAAGCCAATCCTGTTAAGACGGCCGAATCCGGACCTATGATAGACTTTATATCTGGGGTCGTACACCGTTATGGCGTCCCCCACAACATCATCACCGATAACGGCATGAACTTTAAGGCCGATGAGGTAAAACTCTGGTGCAAAAACATGGGCATCAAGCTCGATTATGCTTCCGTCTATCACCCACAAACTAACGGTCAGGTCGAACGTGCAAATGGTCTCATCATGAGCGGCATCAAACCCAGATTAGTGCGGTCCCTCAAGGAATCTAACACACACTGGGTAGAGGAGCTCGACTCCGTACTCTGGGGGCTGCGGACCACGCCGAATCGCACCACCGGATACACACCATTTTTTATGGTGTACAGCGCAGAGGCAGTCTTGCCCTGCGACATAATTCATGACTCACCTCGAGTGCGCATGTACGAAGAAAGGGAAGCCGAGCTCGATCGTCAGGACGTTTTGGACGCCTTAGAGGAGGAGCGCGACGTGGCAAAGGCCCGTTCCGCATTCTATCATCAGCAGGCTCAAAGATATCAAAGCAGAGAAGTGCGGGCCAAAAACTACAACGTTGGCGAATTAGTTCTACGCCTGCCGGACAAGAAAAAGGACAAGCTGAAGCCCAAGTGGGAAGGTCCCTTCATAATCAACCAAGTCCCGACTGGTGGAGCATACCGCCTGCGAGATGCGTCGGATAACCGACTCGAGCCGAACCCATGGAACGCAGCCCGTCTCCGAAGATTCTACGCCTAGCGCCGGACTCTGTGTTTGTCTCCCTCCTCTGTCCATTTTTTACATTTTCTGTCTCACATTTCTCTCCTTCCCCTCTTTTCTTTTATAGCCCTTAAAGGCTCCTCAAGTGACGTGCTACTCGCGCTCATTAAACCTGGGGGCTTCTTTAACAAAAGCTTATTTATACGGGCTTCATGCCCACCACATGTGTCAAACTTCCGCATGTACCTTTTCTTCACCATTATATGCATCGATATGACTTAAGTTTTGGCTAAGCTGGGTTGCCTGGCTCCTGTGCTTACCCCTACGTTCCCGATTGTTTGGCTAGGTGGTAAAGGGAGCACCTCTGCCATTGTTACTGCCGGATCAGCCGGACGTGTACCTCAGACTGGGTGAAGCCGAAAGCTAGCGTTCTTAAGGGAATATTCGGCCGGTGAACTAAAAGATGACCTTTTTTACTTATTTATATATATGCCCCCAGATGATTTTCCTGCATTTGCAGTCCGAACATGCACTTTAGGGCATGCCTCCCAGAGAAAGGAACCCCTAACGGAACTATTCTCTCTGGAAGATGTTTCTTACTAACCATGTAATATAACATAACTAGTTGGGCACTTCTCTGATAAAGCACTAATGACCCCTACGCCTGATCTCCATGCATACCCCAGTTCTTACATAACCGGTAGGGTATTCGGACACACTCCGGACCGTCAGGTCCTGAGGTTGAAGCGAAAAGGTCGGCAACGACAAACGATCTACAATCCGGCTAGAAGGCATTACACATGTCAATTAAAAATTACATAGTCACTCTGACTGATTGTATTCCTCTTCAATACCATCTAGCAGGCTGTCTAACTTACAGTCCTGCTGGGAATACTTTGCGGCCAATTCTACTTGGCCGTACACTAAGCTTACAAGGATCTCCTTCCCGTCAGGCCCCACAGGTCCGACCTCGGCCATGTGGTTTGGGTCAGACTTCGTGTACCACGTCTTCACCATGGCCCAGGCCTCCCTAGCGCCTTGTCGGCAGGCCGATATCTTCCACAACCAGAAGCGCCGCCGAGCTCCCTTAAGCTTCTCCGAAAGCTCTCCAAGGCCCTCGGGCATGGAGTGGGAAGGCCATAAGGCTTGGGCAACGCCTCACATTGCCTGCCGAACTCGCTCGTGCAGTTGCGAGAGCTCGGGAAGAAGGTCACCCGTAGAACTGGGCATCTCCTCTGCAGGACGACCCGTTAGCATACCTACAGACATTACTCTGTTAGTCGACTTCCTCGCCGAACTCTTTTCTTTCAAAGATTCGCTTAAGCACTTACTAAATATGCCGCGTCGGAGCCGCTGATTCTCCTTAGTAGAGTCCGATAGCTGGCCACGAACATCTTTAAGTTCAACGTCCAGCTTGGTGTTGGCATCCCGAAGATCATTCTTCTCCCGCCTAACCCTTGTCAACATACTCTCACCGGCCTTTAGTCGGCGCAAGAGTTGTTGCCTCTCCGGATCTAGTCCGGCGCCATCTGCAATATGATTTGTCAGATTTACACCCACGCCGCACTTCGCAAGATACTAATCAATCTTGCGAAGTGTATCTTACCAGAGGGGGTCTCTTTGGGCTCCCCTGCCGCGGCTAGTGCGGCCTCCAGTTGGGCTTTGCACTCTTCCAGCTCCTGGGACAGTACGGTATTCTTCTGTGCAAGAACCTGCATAACAAATGATCCTTAAATCAGTTACTCTAACTGTTTCAAGTCTCGGGGGCTACTGGTATATATATATTTATCAAAATTTTCTTACCTGTATGTCTTTTACATATTGCTTTGTGGCTCTGGCTAAACCATTTTGAGCGGCACGGAGATACGCATCTCCCGAATTGAAGGCATCTAATGCCTCTTGGGAGAAACAAGCGTCGCGAAGAACTGTCCGGCGACGCCTGTGGTTCATGGCACTCTCCACCTCGGAATTGGTGGCAGACAGCATGTCCGCATCCTGTGTCGGAGGAGCGTCCGGTGCGCGCCTTGTGTTCGCTTCCGTTTCCGGGCCAGGCGTTGGAGCCTGGCTAGTGGAGGTGCGATTGGGAACCTCTCTGGATGTAGTCCGGCGAGGTCTCTTCGTCCTGAAGACAACACGAACGTTAATATGCCCTGAAGGAATAACACCAGGGAAAAAGTGGGTGCGCTATACCTTTGCGCCGGCGTCTCAGTCCGGACTACATTCCTTTTTACCCCATGGGGCCCTGCGGCCCCTCGTTGGCTAGCCGCCGCAGGTTCGGCCTCCCGCCTCGGAAACCTCCCCTGCAAAACACGATCGTTGTCAGGAAAACTAAAATGCGTGAGAATGGATTCCTTCTCAAGGGGATGAGAGTCAGCTCTCTGTTACCTGGGAGGCTAGGATTAACCCTGGGTAATCAGCCGTAATGGCCACCAAGGTATTGTCCTTGCTTAGCTGATGAAACACCCCGTCAATCAGCTCCACGGATATGTCCGGGTCCTCTTTGGAGTCCGGATCGAGGGACCGTTCTGGATCCTTGGGCTGTGGGGGGCGGCTGTTTATATCCTGTACTTCTTGACGCAGTTCCTGCGTTGAAATCGGAAAACTACATATTTAATCATGGGAATATAAAACGGATGGGCAAGCACAATTGTCCACTTACCCAACTCGGAGGGTTGTACATAGAAAATCCGCCCTGCGGGTTGACGCGGAGGAATTCCTCCTCTTCTCCCTTGTACAAAGAGGATAAGATCTTTACTAGAAAGCACAAGTGCTCCCTAGGTGGTTTTGATAATTGATGACAACATATCTCTTGTTGGACTAACATTTCTATCTAGCATGTTTCAGATAAGTTCAACAATGGAGTGGCATGGACTAAAGGTTGTGGGAACTCCTTCAAGATGCTAAGGAGAAAGGATTGGCTAAAGCTTCAAGCTCAAGACTCTTCATTTTACATTTTAGTGATCCAAGATCACATTGAGTCCATAGGAAAAGCCAATACTATCAAGGAGGGATGAGGTGTAGCTTAATGAGCCTCTTGCTTCATGTGCTTAATGATATGCTCAGAAATCCTCAGCTACTTTCCCACTTCCACATATGACCTAAACCCAAAGCCAAACTCGGACCTACCAATTATTCCTATCCGGCGCCACCAAGTTTCACCTGTCATAGCCACTGCCAGAAACCCTAATCAGTTCGGTCTCACCGATGGGATCTCGGTCTCACCTAGATGGGCTTGCAAACTCTCTGTTACCTATTGCAATATTTTCGGTCCCACCGAGATATGCAATCGGCCCCACCGAGTTTGCTTGGCCAACTCTCTGTTTCACTTATTACCCAAATCGGTCCCACTGAGTTTGAGTAATCGGTCAAACCGAGTTTTGGATTTACCCTAACCCTAGCACATTGGTCCCACCAAGTTGATCCAGTCGGTCCCACCGAAAATCTCTAACGGTCACTAGGTTTCCTATTTCGGTCTGACCGAGTTTGTTGATTCGGTCCCACCGAGATTGGTAAATCGTGTGTAACGGTTGGATTTTTGTGTGGAGGCTATATATACCCCTCCACCTCCTCTTCATTCGTAGAGAGAGCCATCAGACTAAGCCTACACTTCCAGCATCCTATTTCTGAGAGAGAACTACCTACTCATGTGTTGAGGCCAAGATATTCCATTCCTACCATATGAATCTTGATCTCTAGCTTTCCCCAAGTTGCTTTCCACTCAAACCTTCTTTCCACCAGATCCAAATCCTATGAGAGAGAGTTGAGTGTTGGGGAGACTATCATTTGAAGCACAAGAGCAAGGAGTTCATTACCTACACACCATTTGTTACTTCTTGGAGAGTGGTGTCTCCTAGATTGGCTAGGTGTTACTTGGGAGCCTCCGACAAGATTGTGGAGTTGAACCAAGGAGTTTGTAAGGGCAAGGAGATCGCCTACTTCGTGAAGATCTACCGCTAGTGAGGCAAGTCCTTCGTGGGCGATGGCCATGGTGGGATAGACAAGGTTGCTTCTTCGTGGACCCTTCGTGGGTGGTTGCTTCTTCGTGGACCCTTCGTGGGTGGAGCCCTCCGTGGACTCGCGCAACCATTACCCTTTGTGGGTGGAGCCCTCCGTGGACTCGCGCAACCGTTACCCTTCGTGGGTTGAAGTCTCCATCAACGTGGATGTAGGATAGCACCACCTATCCGAACCACGGGAAAAACATCCGTGTCTCCAATTGCGTTTGAATTCTCCAAACCCTTCCCCTTACATTCTTGCAAGTTGCATGCTTTACATTCCGCTGCTCATATACTCTTTGGATGCTTGCTTGATATGTATTGTGTATGTTGAAATTGTGCCTAAAACTCCACTCAAACCAAAAAGGCCTAAAAATTGCAACTTTAGCACTAAGTGTCTAATCACCCCCCCTCTAGACACATCTACTTCTAGATCCTACAAGTGGTATTAGAGCTTTTGTCTCCATTGCCTTGGTTTAATCACCATTGGAGGAAGATGGATGTGTCTACCTTAGGGAGTCTTAGACATAGAGTGCCTATTCTTGATGGAGAGTATTTTCATGAGTGGAAAAATGAGATGCTTGTAATTTTCAATCAATATCATTTGAACAAGTATATTGCTATCCCTTGTGCACCTCATATTGATCCTTTGCATCCTACCCTAGATGAAGATATTGACATGATTCGCAATCTTAGAACTATTGAGCTCATCATTAGAGGATTGCCCAAAAATTTGATTGCTAGTTTGCCTACTCTTAATTGTGCCTATACTATATGGAAATTTCTTGAGGAACGATTTCCCGATCATTCCTTGAAAAATTTGGATGAAAATCTCCATAAATCTATTGCCTTGAGTAAGATGAACTCTAGTGATCCTAGTTTTGGTAATTGTCTATTTGAACTTATGTCACACCCTAGCTAGTCATGCATTAGAGTGTTGCATCATGTTTACTCTTTCATCAGAAACCTGAAATGGGGATGACAGAACCCCCAAGTCCCCTCTGAAACCAACTAGGGTTTACTAAAAACTTTTTCAATGAACCTGAAATGCCCTTCTAAAATGCCCATCATTTTTGTCTTGGTTCAGAACCTCTGCCAAAAGTGGTGCACATTTTCCTAGGCCATCCTAGGGTTTTTGAATTAAATCATAAGTATTTGAATTTGGGCATTTAAAATTATATAAAATATTTAAATGCTCAAATAACTCCAAACTAAAATGTTTCATGTTGGAAATAATCCAACTATGGACCAGGAGTAGTTTGGTGATTTTAGGAGTAGCCTAAGTATTTTATTTAATTCAACAAAGTGGCAGAAGTATTAATAAAAACAGAAAACAGAAAAAGATGGGAAAAGGCTTACCTGTCGCCCAGCACCGGCCCACCTGCCGGCCCAGCCCAGCACCGCGCCAGCGAGCTGCTTGCCGGCCAGGCAGGCAGGCAGGTGCTCGACGGCGAGCACCGCATGGGTGCCACGCACCTGCTCGCCGCCTCGCCGCCTCCCTCGCCCGGCTAACGCCGTGAATCGGCCTCCCTCTCTCCCCCGAACCCCCCAGACACCCCCTCTCCTCTCCAGCTCCTCTCCTTCGCTCTCCCACGCCATGGCCGACGCCATCGCCGCCACCCCCTCGCCGTAGCCACGCCCTCCGTCAACCCCACGCCGTGCCGCCGTGTCCAGGAGCTCCGCCGCCGTCCACTTCATCGAGCTAGCCGAGCCCCGTGTGCTCGTGCGGCCCAAGACCACCGCACCGACCTCGCCGGAGCTCGCCGTCGCCGGAGATCCCCTTCAATGCCGTCGCCGCCTCAGCTCGTCCCCGACCCCGCCGGTGGCCTCTACGGGAGCACTGTGAGCCCAGCTATCTCTCCGACCCTCTCTCTCTCATTCCCGAGTCGTGTAGCCACCGCACGAAGATCACCCGCACGCACCGCCGCGGATCTCGTCGCCGACGTGCTTCCGGCCATCCTCCGGCCAACCCGCGGTGTCCAACGCACTCACCACGCTGTGTTAGACCCAACCGTGCACTCCCCGCACCTCACCGATCCCCCTAGCGACAAGTTCGACTTTGGCCGAACTCCGGTGGCCGCCAAAGTCGTCGCCGGCGCCAACTCCGGCCACCCCGACCCCAATGGACTCCACCAAGAGCTGCGGCTCGACCTCAGCTCCGCTCCGGTGCCCTCCGCGGCTCGTTTGGTTGCCGGAATGGCAAAAATCACTTCCGCCGCCGCGTCGGGCTCGCCGGCGGCTAAACGCCGGTGCAGCCGACCCGGGTTTGACCACGGGTGGGCCCTGGTTGACTCCCCTGAGTCAATGACAGGTGGGGCCCAACCCTGTTAATTAAACAGGTTTAGTTTTAATTAAACTTTAATTAATTAATCACCCTGACACGCGGGACCCACTGTCAGGTTTGACCTGGACCTGTTCCGTTGACCTGCTGACGTCACACTGACGTCAGGCTGACGCAATAATTGATTTTCTGGAATTATTCTAATATAGGAAATTCCAGAATATAATTTAAACTTCAAAAATTCATAACTTTTATTCTGTAACTCCAAATCAGACAAATTATATATGAAAATGATCAGAAAAATCCAATCTATCCATCTGTACTATTTTCATGCATGATTAAACAAGTTAACTTGATGTTTAATGCAGAACAAGGAAAAGCACTTTAAAAGGCCATGTTTGAGTTTGAAATTTGAATCTTTGATTCAAATTGGTGCAAACCCTTCTGGTCTTAGTTGCATTAGCCCAACACACTCATATTGCTATGTTTCACGCATGCATCATATTGTTGCACATTGTTTGGTGATGGTTGTGTATCGGTGTTCTTTGCTGCAGGATCTGCCTCCGAGGAGTACCGTGATTACCCTAACGAAGAACCGTATCAGTGCATCGAACCATCAGGCAAGCAACCAACCATTTGATCATATCGATACAATCCCATGTTCTCGCTCCTGCTCTCTTTTACTGCATTAAGACAACACGTTTCAAACTGCTGTATGCTACGGTAGTTGAACCCATTTCCTCTGCATGACCTGTCATTGCCACAGTAACTAGATGAAACCCACTAGCATGTGTAGGAGTTGATTGAGCCATATGTATGTGTTGTTCCTACCTTGCTATGCCTGCTATGCTTAGAGTCGTGTCAGGTCTGGTTCATCTGGGTGATGGGCTAGAGTGAAATGATTATGTCAGTAATGAGAGTGGTGTGGTGAACACGATTTGGTAAAGGTATCGATGAGAGGCCATGTAGGAGTACATGGTGGGTTGTTTCATTGAAGCCGACCTTAAGCACTGAGATCTGTGTGTGTGATTTAAGATACAGCTACTACCATGCATTGGGCCCTGAAATATGACCCCGCTCGACTTCTTATTCACCCTAGCTCTCTGTCCAGGAGTTGCAAGTAGTTTCTGGTGTTTGCAGCCTACTGGAGGCCGCGGACAGCGCTGACCGTAGGGGTGGGCTGTGATGCGGTAGGTACATGGCCGGGTGTACCGAATACCCGTTAGGTTTCTCGGGAACCCTGTTCACATCGTTCGGGGCCGTATGGGAAACCTCGACCGGACTCCCTGCGGATGGAACCTGGATAGGCGATAAACCTGGACTAGAGGCTTAGGTGTTTAGGTAGGTCGTGGTCTACACCCACGTCGGCTTTCGCTTGAAGTCTGCCGAGCACATGTCGTGTGCAGACGCTAAGTGGTGGAAACATGTATGAAGAAGTACACCCCTGCAGGGTTATCATGATCTATTCGAATAGCCGCGTCCGCGGTAAAGGACTACTTGGTTGCCTATACAGTTCATAGACAAGTAAATGAAAACTACTAAAAGCCTCAAGATAAGTGTGAGTGCCGAGGATGGCTCTTCCGTAGGAAGACGGAGGTGGATCCTCGGTAGTGTATTGAAGTGGTGATTAGTGGACTCGTGTGCGAAAAACCATTTCAAGTTGGAGTCTCGTAGGTTAGCCTAGCCAAGAGTCAAAGCTAGCTTGCTGCAATAACTCCACCAACCCTTCTTGATAATATGCATGTATGTAGGATCTGATGTAAGTCTTGCTGAGTACCTTTGTACTCATGTTGCTATAATTTACATTTTTACAGAAGATGCTGCAACCCCTTCTGATGGGTTCTACATAGACGTTGACATCAATGAGTAGGCTAAAGGCCCAGGTGGTGATCCTGAGCTTGTGAAGGACCACGTAGTATAGCTAGGCTTTCCAAGCCTCTTTTACCTTTCTAGTTGTCTGTACTCAGACAAGTTACTTCCGCTGCTGGTTTGTATGACTGTATGACTTGAATGCTGGGTCGTGAGACCCGTACCTTGTGTATGTTATGTATGGTTCTCTGAGCCTTAAATAAAGTACTTGTGTCGTAGAGTCATGTTGTGATGCCGTGTTGTATTTGCACATATCGAGCATATTGTGTGTATGATTGAAATGCTTGGTATGTGTGGGATCTGACTATCTAGTTGTTTATCTTTAGTAGCCTCTCTTACCGGGAAATGTCTCCTAGTGTTACCGCTGAGCCATGGTAGCTTGCTACTGCTCTGGAACACTTAGGCTGGCCGGCATGTGTCCTTCTTTGTTCCGGTGTCTGTCCCTTCGGGGAAATGTCACGCATTGAGTACCGGAGTCCTGTTAGCCCGCTACAGCCCGGTTTACCGGAGTCCTGCTAGCCCAGTGCTACAGCCCGGACCCACTTGCTGATGACCGACACGTTTGAAGCTGGGTCATGGATGCCTGTCCCTGTAAGTCTGTGCCACTTTGGGTTTACGACTAGTCATGTCAGCCCGGGCTCCTTATCATATGGATGCTAGCGACACTATCATATACGTGAGCCAAAAGGCGCAAACGGTCCCGGGCAAAGGTAAGGCGACACCCGTGGGGATACCGTGCGTGAGGCCGCAAAGTGATATGAGGTGTTACCGGCTAGATCGATGTGACATCGAGTCGGGGTCCTGACAACTTACCAATCTTAAGCATGCTAAAGGAGATGTTGGAATCATTAGTGATATCATATTCGAAGCTATAAGAATTCATAAAAGTGACCACTTTGATGATCATTTATCTAATGAATTACCCTCTCTAGGAAATGATGAGTCACAAGATCATGATGAACATGGATACTATGATGATGATGATGATGATGATAGTGACTTCGATCTTGATGATGCAATGAGACATTTTGGTCTTATGGCAAATCTTCGAGGATATGAATCAGGAGGAAAGGAATGGGTTCTTGATAGTGGATGTACTGATCATATGACCGGAGATGAAGAGATGTTTCGTGAGCTTGCTGAAAATGATGGCCCTCGAAAATATGTCACCTTTGGTGATAATTCAAAGGGTAAAGTGGTTGGCCTTGGTAAGGTGGCCATCTCACATGATAGTTCCATTCAAAATGTCATGCTCGTTGAATCTCTCGGCTACAACTTACTTTCAGTATCTAGACTTGCTGATTCGGTTTGAATGTCCTATTTACTGAGGTAGATTGCCAAGTATTTCGTCGAGACCATCATAAAATGGTCTTTATGGGTATGCGTAGAGGTGATCTTTACATTGTCGATTTCTCTAAAAAGGCACAAGCTAAAACTTGCTTTGTTGCTAAATCCTCAAAAGGTTGGTTGTGGCATAGACGACTAGGTCACGTTGGCATGAGAAACCTTGACAAGCTTATTAAAGGAAATCATATCCTTGGAGTTAACGATGTCATATTTGATAAGGATAGACTTTGCAGTGCTTGTCAAGCAGGTAAACAGGTTGGAGGAAGGCATCCTGTGAAGAACATCATGACCACAAGAAGGCCACTCGAGCTACTTCATATGGATCTTTTTGGTCCCAACGCCTACAAGAGTCTCGGTGGAAATTCTTTTGGTCTAGTTATAGTTGATGATTTTTCAAGATTTACGTGGGTGTTCTTTCTTAATGACAAGTCGCAGGTCCAGAAGATCTTCAGAAACTTCGCTAGGAAGGCCCAAAATCAGTTTGACGTGAAGATCAAGAAGGTTCGGAGTGACAACGGAACGGAGTTCAAGAATGCAAATGTGGACACCTTTCTTGACGAAGAAGGGATTTCACACGAGTTCTCGGCTACGTACAGACCTGAGCTAAATGGAGTTGTTGAGAGGAAGAACCGGACGCTCATCGAAATGGCAAGAACGATGCTTGATGAATACAAGACGCCGAAGCAGTTTTGGGCAGAAGCGGTTGAGACAGCTTGTCACGCAACAAATCGCTTATATCTTCACAAGCTACTCAGCAAGACGGCATACAAGCTTATCACCGGTAACAAACCCCAAGTTGGATACTTTCGAGTATTCGACTCAAAGTGCTACATTCTTGATAAGCATCGTCGTTCAAAGTTTGCTCCTAAATCTCATGAAGGTTTTCTACTTGGTTATGGCTCAAACTCTCACACTTACCGTGTCTACAACAATTTCACCCGAAAGGTTGAAGAGACGGTAGATGTGAAGTTTGATGAATCTAATGGCTCGCAAGTAGAGCAATTGCCAATTGATGTAGGAGACAAAGACCCTTCAGAAGCAATCCAAGACTTGTCCATTGGCAAAATTCGTCCAACGGAGGTGAAGGAGAGTACTTCATCCGTCAAAGTGGAAGCTTCTACTTCACGACAAGGTGAACCAAGAATCGACACGGAAGCATCCACAAGTGGGACACACCAAGATGAAGAAGACAAGGAAATGCATCAAGACGAACATCAACAACCTCTTTCTCCACCATGTCAAGAGAACGACGACGTCAACAATGAAGAAGGCCAAGAAGAAGAACAAGATGAAGAAGATGTTCAACGAAGACCCAAGCAAAAGCTCTCACGAGTTCGAGCAAGAATTGCCAAAGATCATCCCGTCGAGCAAATCCTCAATGATATACAAACCGGGAGAATCACTCGCTCAAAAACTCGTTTAGCTAACTTTTGTGAAAACTATTCATTCATCTCTAGCATTGAACCTATGAAGGTTGAAGAAGCATTGGAAGATCCGGATTGGATAAACGCTATGCATGAAGAGCTACACAATTTTGAGAGAAACCAAGTTTGGACATTGGTTGAGAAGCCCGAAAACAACCACAACATCATTGGTACCAAATGGGTGTTTCGCAACAAGCAAGATGAAGATGGACAAGTGGTTCGCAACAAAGCACGTCTCGTCGCCCAAGGATACACACAAGTCGAAGGTATGGACTATGGTGAGACATATGCTCCTGTTGCTAGACTTGAGTCCATTCGCATCTTACTTGCCTATGCTAATCACCATAATATCACCTTGTACCAAATGGACATCAAAAGTGCTTTTCTAAATGGTGAAATAGAGGAGGAAGTTTATGTCAAACAACCTCCCGGTTTTATCAATCCTAAGAAACCAAATCATGTTTACAAACTTCACAAAGCTCTTTATGGTCTTAAACAAGCTCCTAGAGCATCGTATAAATGCTTGACCAAGTTCCTTATTACAAGTGGTTTTGATATTGGTAAAATTGATTCTACTCTTTTTACTAAAAGGGTTAATGGAGAACTATTTGTATGCCAAATTTATGTCGATGATATCATATTTGGTTCAACTAACCCTCTCTTTAGTGAAAAGTTTGGAAAGCTAATGTCAGAGAAGTTTGAGATGTCTATGATGAGTGAACTCAAATTCTTTCTCGGTTTGCAAATCAAGCAAACTAAGGAAGGTACATTTGTCTCTCAAACGAAGTACACCAAGGACTTATTCAAGAAGTTCAATATGCAAGAATGCAAAGGTATGTCTACACCCATGCCTACTAGTGGACATAATGATTTAACCAAAGATGGTGAACCGGTTGATCAAAAGGTTTATCACTCTATGATTGGTTCATTGTTATACCTATGTCCTTCACGTCCCGATATTATGCTAAGTGTGTGCATGTGTGCACGATATCAAGCTGCTCCTAAAGAATGTCATCTTAAGGCTGTGAAAAGGATAGTGAGATATTTAATCCATACACCAAATTTTGGCATTTGGTATCCTAAGAGGTCTTCTTTTGATCTTGTTGGCTATTCCGACTCGGATTATGCCGGAAACAAGGTTGATAGAAAGTCCACTTTGGGTACTTGTCAATTTCTTGGTAGATCTCTTGTGTCTTGGTCTTCCAAGAAACAAAACTTGGTATCCTTATCCACCGCCGAAGCGGAATACATTGCCGCTGGTTCATGTTGTGCTCAATTACTTTGGATGACCCAAACTCTTAAAGATTATGGGATTTATGTGAAACATGTTCCACTGCTTTGTGACAATGAAAGTGCTATCAAAATTGGTCATAATCCTGTACAACATTCTTGAACTAAGCATATTGAAGTTCGTCATCATTTCATTCGAGATCATGTTGCTAAGGGTGACATTAATCTTAAGCACGTTCGCACCGATAAGCAATTGGCGGATATATTTACTAAACCTCTTGATGAGAAAGTATTTTTCAGGTTGAGAGGTGAATTGAACATCATTGATGCTTCGAACTTGGAGTAGAAACTCCATTGGATACATGCAAGACATGAGCTTATGACTAATCCATGATATATCTCTTATGATGACTATCTTATGTCTTGGATATATTTGTACCTTGCATGTTGTCTAACCCATGTAGGTGCTTGGTTGAATCTAATTCCATGAGATTGCGACTCACTCACATCTTGAGCAATCTCTACATCACCAAGTCTCTACACAATGGCGGTTGAAGACAAGGAAGCACAAAACCATTCAAACATATCCTTTGACAAATTCTATGTTGAGCTTCATGATTGTCATTTTTGGATACACAAGTGCTCTTCCTTGCAAGAACTAACCCATGTAGGTAGATGAACTCAAACTCCAAGTGGTACTCTCAACTCTTGATGAGCTACATCAATCTTGAGCACCCACACAAGTTCAACTACATGAGCAAGAACCACACCACCACCCAAGGTATGTTATTCCATCTTAGAGAAGCTTTACTCCAAGACATGAGTCAAAGCAACTCAACAAGATGTGAATACATCAAGATGCTTAAACGAAAAATGGTAACCCCATTTTGAGCTTAAACGATGAGTATGACCTATGATCAAGTGTTCTCACTTGACTCCTAAGTCAATATACTCTAACATAGGTGACTATGTCACCGCCCAACTCTAGATGAAGTTCTCTTGTGTTCTTTTCTGTGTTATTGCATTTGTCTCATGCATGTTTAGTTTCTTTCTCTTTTTCAAAAACAAAAAAACTTCATCTAGATCTTTCAGTTTCTTCTCTTTTCTTTCTGTTTATGTTCTGCATTTTCTGCATTTAATTCCTTGCAAATCCTTCAGGTAATTCATTGCAATTCTTTGTGAGATCCTACATGTCTAGTGAGCTGAGGTGACAAGTGTTTTTCTCTGTGTGAACTCGGTTTCACCGACTTGTAATTTTCGGTCCAACCGAATCTTTTCGGTGCCACCGAAACATACCACTCGGTGCCACCAACTTCGCAACAGGAAAAACAGTTTGCCACTTGTTCTATATTTCTTCTGATCCAGCTCTACTCAATGAATCTTGTCTCTACAAGCATCACAGTTTTATCCATTGCTTTGTGCTGAGTCTCAAGGACCAAACCTATACGATGGATTCCAGAAAGCCCTTCTTGGAAATTGATGTCAAAGGGGGAGAGAGAGATCACATCAAAGCTTGTAGGAGAGAGAGATCACATCAAGGGAGAGAAAAAGTCTCAAGGACCAAACCTACAAGAGAGAAAGTATTAAGGGGGAGAGAGAGACTTCCAGGGGGAGAGAATACTCAAGGATCCCAGATGTCCCAGATGCTTGATGCTTGATGTTCAAGAGGAGAGATGTCACATGTCTTTTTAGGGGGAAAGACATGTTCATTTGTATCTTTCAGCTCTGATTTGCTGTTCCTTATCTTCTCCCAATATCCCATGTAAGATTCTGGGGGAGCAAGACACCTAAGGGAAAGAAATCAGTCAAATTCATTGCATATCTTTATTCTTGGGGACTTGTTGAATCCAATGTGGTACCTTGTACTCACTCTCTACATGTCATCCCAGTCTTGGTATTCTTGTGGTTTCTTTTGTTTGCTCTGGCTAGTGGATGTACCTATGTTATCTAACTTTGTTTGTGCAGGTTCATTCCATCCTAAGCCAACTCAAGACCACAAGATAAGTATATGCATCAAAATCATGAGTATGAGGAGTTCTTGCTTATGTACATACTGTTTGCAAGAAGGACTCATGAGCATGAAGGTATTTTCCTTGATAATCTTTTGCTCTGATGCATATGGCCAAGATACATGTAACACATTGCCTACTCTGTCATGGTTATGCTCTCACATGCCTCTATATTTCATATTTACATGAGTGCATACATGTAGGGGGAGCCTATGCTTGTTACATGTCCTTCCAAAGCTTTACTTGCTATTCTTTATATCTTTATCTAAAGCTTTGATGTATGTTGCCATCAATTACCAAAAAGGGGGAGATTGAAAGCACAAGTGCTCCCTAGGTGGTTTTGATAATTGATGACAACATATCTCTTGTTGGACTAACATTTCTGTCTAGCATGTTTCAGATAAGTTCAACAATGGAGTGGCATAGACTAAAGGTTGTGGGAACTCCTTCAAGAAGCTAAGGACAAAGGATTGGCTAAAGCTTCAAGCTCAAGACTCTTCATTTTACATTTTAGTGATCCAAGATCACATTGAGTCCATAGGAAAAGCCAATACTACCAAGGAGGGATGAGGTGTTTCTTAATGAGCCTCTTGCTTCATGTGCTTAATGATATGCTCCAAAATCCTCAGCTACTTTCCCACTTCCACATATGACCTAAATCCAAAGCCAAACTCGGAGCTACTGATTATTCCTATCCAGCGCCACTGAGTTTCACCTGTCATAGCCACTGCCAGAAACCCTAATCAGTTCGATCTCACCGATGGGATCTCGGTCTCACCGAGATGGGCTTGCAAACTCTCTGTTACCTATTGCAATATTTTTGGTCCCACCGAGATATGCAATCGGCCCCACCGAGTTTGCTTGGCCAACTCTCTGTTTCACTTATTACCCAAATCGGTCCCACCGAGTTTGAGTAATCGGTCAAACCGAGTTTTGGATTTACCCTAACCCTAGCACATCGGTCCCACCGAGTTGATCCAGTCGGTCCCACCAAAAATCTCTAACGGTCACTAGGTTTCCTATTTCGGTCTGACCGAGTTTGTTGATTCGGTCCCACCGAGATTGGTAAATCGTGTGTAATGGTTGGATTTTGTGTGGAGGCTATATACACCCCTCCACCTCCTCTTCATTCGTAGAGAGAGCCATCAGACTAAGCCTACACTTCCAGCATCCTATTTCTAAGAGAGAACTACCTACTCATGTGTTGAGGCCAAGATATTCCATTCCTACCATATGAATCTTGATCTCTAGCTTTCCCCAAGTTGCTTTCCACTCAAACCTTCTTTCCACCAGATCCAAATCCTATGAGAGAGAGTTGAGTGTTGGGGAGACTATCATTTGAAGCACAAGAGCAAGGAGTTCATTACCTACACACCATTTGTTACTTCTTGGAGAGTGGTGTCTCCTAGATTGGCTAGGTGTTACTTGGGAGCCTCCGACAAGATTGTGGAGTTGAACCAAGGAGTTTGTAAGGGCAAGGAGATTGCCTACTTCGTGAAGATCTACCGCTAGTGAGGCAAGTCCTTCGTGGGCGATGGCCATGGTGGGATAGACAAGGTTGCTTCTTCGTGGACACTTCGTGGGTGGTTGCTTCTTCATGGACCCTTCGTGGGTGGAGCCCTTCGTGGACTCGCGCAACCATTACCCTTCATGGGTGGAGCCCTCCGTGGACTCGCGCAACCGTTACCCTTTGTGGGTTGAAGTCTCCATCAATGTGGATGTAGGATAGCACCACCTATCCGAACCACGAGAAAAACATCCGTGTCTCCAATTGCGTTTGAATTCTCCAAACCCTTCCCCTTACATTCTTGCAAGTTGCATGCTTTACATTCCGCTGCTCATATACTCTTTGCATGCTTGCTTGATATGTATTGTGTATGTTGAAATTGTGCTTAAAACTCCACTCAAACCAAAAAGGCCTAAAAATTCCAACTTTAGCACTAAGTGTCTAATCACCCCCCTCTAGACACATCTACTTCTAGATCCTACATTACTAGAGCGGCAGCTAAGGCTGGCCCCTTATGACCGTAACGGGTGGCGTCATCCTCCCCGTTAAAATCCCACATGGGGTGGCCTCTATATTGAAGCGGCTGCACCCCCCGCATAATGCATGTGGCCATGACTTCAATCATGGTTAGTCCGGAATGAGCCAATAGTCTTATCCGACCCATCAGGTGAAGGACGTCCCTTTCGCCTTCTCTCTGAGAGCTCCGCAGACGCCAGCTTAGGCGTTTCTTTAAGGGAGCACTGTTGAATTCGGGGAGACCGGCCCGGATAGGATCCGGCAGCGGGACATCATCTATATAAAACCATTCCGAAGGCCAGTCCTCGGGCGCCTTCTTTAGGGTTCCGGATAGATATCCGGTCCCGGCGATACGCCACACTTCGGCTCCGCCCACTTGATATATAGACACCTCTTGAGAGCAGGGCACCAGGCAGAATAACCTCTTCCACAGCGTGAAATGAGCCTCAACACCCAAGAATAGCTCGCAAAGGGCGACGAAGCCCGCGATATGCAATATAGAGGCGGGCGTGAGATTGTGCAGCTGGAGGCCGTAGAACTCCAGAAGCCCACGGAGAAATGGATGAATTGGTAATACAAGTCCTCTTATTAGATAAGGGACGAGGCACACCCACTCTCCTTTGGAGGGATTGGGGGTGCTCTCCACTTGCTCTCTGCCATTATAGGTGGCAAGTCCGGCTCAGACCGGGACCATATAGGCCCGAGGGAGAAATCCCTTGGCCTGAAGCGACACTAGCTCGTTGTGCGGGATGGAGCACCTCTCCCAGTCTCCAGGTTTAGGACTGGAAGGGCGAGAGGAGCTGCGACGGCTGGCCATGTTGGAATGGACCTTTGCTGGAGGTGCTCTGATGATTACTCGCGGAGAGGAGAAGGTGTGGTTTGGATCTGAATCCCCATCCCATTAAATAGGCGGCTCGTTTATGCGGCTAGGGGTGTGAATGTAAAAACACCCCAACTTTTCGCATTCGTTTAACACGTGGAAGACAGCCATTGTTGGGCGTGGAAGCCAAGGTGCGCTATATTATGAAAATCGGACATTATTCAGCAGGTACACGAAATTTGGAGAAGAACCCGCCTTGCAATGCCGAAGACAATCTGCGCGCCGGACTCGTCGTCATTGAATCCTGGTTCGGGGGCTATTGAGGGAGTCCTAGATTAGGGGGTGTCCGGGTAGCTGGACTATACCTTCAGCCAGACTCCAGGACTATGAAGATACAAGATTGAAGACTTCGTCCCATGTCCGGATGGGACTTTCCTTGGCGTGGAAGGCAAGCTTGGCGATGTGGATATTTAGATCTCCTACCATTGTAACCGACTTTGTGTAACCCTAACCCTCTCCGGTGTCTATATAAACCGGAGTGTTTTAGTCCGTAGGACAACTTCATCATACAACAATCATACCATAGGCTAGATTTTAGGGTTTAGCCTCCTTGATCTTGTGGTAGATCTACTCTTGTACTACTCATATCATCAATATTAATCAAGCAGGACGTAGGGTTTTACCTCCATCAAGAGGGCTCGAACCTGGGTAAAACATCGTGTTCCTTGCCTCCTGTTACCATCCGGCCTAGATGCATAGTTCGGGACCCCCTACCCGAGATCCGCCGGTTTTGACACCGACAACCACCAACCGCATTTGCTGCACCATTGAACAACAACAACCACCTCCACGTCGCGATCTAGTAGGGCGAGAGCAGCGTGTTCCTCTTGAGCCTGGACAAACTTCTGGTGCTGCTCCTACTGCCGTTGATGCTTCTGTAGCTCTTGCTGCTACTGTAGAGGTGTAGGACCATTATGAGGATGAGGTTGATCAAAATCAGAACTACGTGCATCCACCAGCAGCACCACCACCAGGTTGTCCTCATCCATATCGTCGCAATGGTAGGGCTGCACCACCACCTGAGGTACGAGAACATGACCATCTTCCTAAACTAAAATTGAATATTCCACCATTTGAGGGTAGATATGTTCCTGATATATATCTTACTTGGGAATTAGAAACTAAGCAACGTTTTACATGTTTACAATATCCTGAGGAGAGACGTGTTCCTGCCGCTGTTTGTGCTTTCACTAGTTTTGCATGTATTTGGTGGCCTGTACATTGTAGATTATATCCTATTCTAGCTACTAGGGATGCTTTGAAAACCGCTAAGAATACTCATTGGATTCCACCATATTATCAATGTGAATTACTTCAAAAATTGTAGTGTTTAAGACAAGGAAAAAGTTTCGTAGAAGAATATTATCAGGAATTACAAACTGGCATGATTAGATGTGCTATTGTTGAGGATAATGAAGCTATGCTTGCACGTTTTATGGGTGGATTAAATAAAGAGATTGAGACTGTTCTAGAGTATAAGGAGTATAATGATATCACCCGTTTATTCCATATTGCTTGCAAAGGTGAACATGAAGTGCAGGATCGACAGGCATTGGCGTGAACTAATTTTTCTGCAGGTCGATCTTCATCATGGACACCACATACATCCTCTACTCCCACACGTCGTACTGCAGCACCACTGTCTTCAGCCGTGAATTCCAACTAAGATATAAGAAAACATGCACCACCACCATCTGCCAGGAGTACACCATCTGGGCCTACCCAGAGCTCTTCCTCATCCATGGCATCAACAGGGCACACACATGACATTATTTGTCGTCATTGTAAGGGAAGAGGTCATTATGTGAGAGAATGCCAATCTCCACGTGTTACGATTGCTACTGAGGATGGTGGGTATGAGTCCGCTATTGACTATGATGAGGAGACTTTGGCTCTTATTACAAGTGATGAACATGGTGGAGATGATTTTGATCATGAGACGCAATACATGGCTGCTGAAGATGCTGACAGTTATGAAAGTTCAGTTGCTCAACGTGTTTTGAGTGTGCAGGTCACACAAGCTGAGAAAAATCACAGGCATAATTTGTTCCATACAAAGGGAGTTGTGAAGGAACGTTCTGTTCGCGTCATCATAGATGGAGGGAGGCTGCAACAACCTGGCTAGCATCGAGATGCTGGAGAAGCTATCTCTCACCACAAGACCATATCCACATCCTTACTACATCCAATGGTTCAACAATCGCGGCAAGGTTAAGGTACCACGTACTGTTTGTGTGCATTTTAGTATCTCTACATATGCTAATTATGTTGATTGTGATGTGGTACCCATGCAAGCATGTTCCTTATTACATGGTAGACCATGGCAATTTGATAAAAATTCTATACACCACGGTAGAATCAATTAGTATACTCTTGTTCATAAGGATAAATATATTACTTTGCTTCCTATGACTCCTGATTCCATTTTGAAAGATGATATTAATAGAGCTAATAAAGCAAAACAGGGGAAAAATAAGAGTGAAAATCATATTGTAGCAAAAGAATTTGAGCTACAAATGAAGCCTAATAATAAACCATCTAGTGTTGCTTCTGAAATTAAATTGAAAAGTGCATGTTTACTTGCCACCAACTCTGATATTGATGAGCTAGATTTCAGCAAATTTGTTTGCTATGATTTTGTGTGCAAAGAGGTATAGTGGCATGCCATAAAGTATGTGCGCGACAACAAAGAACAAGATGGTATTCCTCGCATTCAAAATTACATATGTGGAAACAATATCCTTAGTATCGATGTCACAAAATTTTGGGACAATGCGTCGAATGCGTCACAGGAAAATGAAGTTCATATAATGGACCGGTGTTTACAAAAACGGTCATAACTTTGTCGTGCGGAGTTTCTTTCTGACCCACTAGTACTCAAAATGCTCATGATGAGTGTGCAAACCCTAGAAATACTCCCCGCTTGCGCCAGAAGCCCCAGAGGACCCTCAAATTCGGGCCCAAAGCTGGACTTTTTGCACTCGAAAGTCAAAGAATATCATTCACTACTGCTTTTCAGACAAGATTTTGAACCCATTTACACTTCCTTTGGAGTGAAATTCGACAGATTATGGTGGGTATACACATTAGCCCGCTTGGTAAGGACAAACGTTTCTTTGCGCATATGCTCTATGATCGAGGCTATCCCATTTGGTCATAAATTAAATAATAAATGGCGACTATAAGCCTTATTCTCCTTTTTTCGCCCAGTGGCATGCCGTAAAATATGTGCGCGACAACAAAGAAAACAAGAAGGTATTCATCGCATCGATCAATACATATGTGGAAACAATGCCTTCAGTATCGATGTCACAAAATTATGGGACAACGCGCCGTAACACGTCCCGACAAAATGAAGTTCTTTCAAGGAGTGCAATATAATGGACATGTGTTAATTACCTAAAACGGTCATAACTTTGCGACACGGAATGCGTTTATAAGCCACAAGTACTCAAAATGGTCGCGACGAGCAACCAAAGTAATACACCACACTTGTGATAGGAGCCTTGGGGGACCCTCAAATTCGGCCCCTAAGGTGGACATTTTGCACTTGAAACTCAAAGAATCTCATTTGCCGCTGCTTTTCAGACAAGTTTTTGAACCCATTTACACTTCATTTGGAGTGAAATTTGACAAATTATGGTGGGCATACACATTAGTTCGCTTGGTAAGGACAAATGTTTCTTTGTGCACATGCTCTATGATTGGGGCAATCCCATTTGGTCATAAATTAAAGAAAATATGGCGATTATAAGCCTTATTCTCCTTTTTAGCCCAGTGGCATGCCATAAAGTTTGTGCGCAGCACCAAAGAACAAGAGGGTATTCCTTGCATTGATCAATACATATGTGGAAACAAATCCTTAGTATCGATGTCACAAAATTTTGGGACAACGCGCTGGAATGCGTTATAGGAAAATGAAGTTCTTTCAAGGAGTGCCGCATAATGGACAAGTGTTCACTAAAACGGTCATTACTTTTCCATAAAGAGTCTGCTTCCAACCCACAAGTACCCAAAATGCTCGCGTCGAGTGTGCAAACCGAATAAACCGAAGTAACACCCCCAGCTTACGCGAGGAGCCCAGAGGACCCTCGAATTTGGCCACCAAGCTGGATTTTTTTCACTCGGAAGTCAAAGAATATCACTAACCGCTGCTTTTTAGACAAGATTGAGAAGCCATTTACACTTCCTTTGGAGTGAAATTTGACAGATTATGGTGGGTATACACATTAGCCCACTTGGTAAGGAGAAACATTTCTTTTTGCATATGCTCTATGATCGGAGCAATCCCAGTTGGTCGTAAATTCAAGAAAATCTAGCGACTACAAGCTTTATTCTCCTTTTTTCACTGAGTGGCATTGATGGAGGCAAAGGTGTCCCGTCTTTCAATGAGATGGTGGCTATCGTTTTAGAGGAAGTCGACTTTGACGATCCGACTACGAACGTGCGAGGACGTCGCGCCTTAGCAATCACTAAACCAACTCCGAGGGGTTATTGACCACGCCGAAGCACGATCAACCTGACCACGAGGGCCTGTTTCCTGCGAGCAAACGAAGAACAAGCAAGAAACTGAGATTGCAATCTGGATATTGCGAATATAAGATGAAAGCTTTATTGATCAAGGTGGAGTTCTGTGACGTCTTGGTCTGGTCGTTGGACACAAACGAAGTACGCGAAGTTGCAGCTATGGCGAACTTTTAATCTAAACAAAACCCAAAGTCTAAACGATGCCCTAAGGGCTGTATATATGGAGGAGAGAGGGGGAATTTCGTGGCCCTTGGTGGAGGGGTCCGAAACCAACCCTAACTCTTGTTTCCCCACACATACGGACTCTAAAAACAGCCTATACTTAAGTACTTTGAAAATACATGGGCCTGGCCCAATAATAAGGTGACGCAGCACCTAGAATAGCCTCTGGACAAAATTTATGAAGTGGCATCTTGTATATTTCGTCCCATGCTTCATGCACTCATTATGGTGGCTTCAGAGTCCTGGAATCATTACTTGTAACTCCGTTCTTGTTCCCCTTGCGCATGCCATCATCTCCATGCTTGAACTTGCGCCAAGGTTCATCTTTCTTGTCCAAGCTAGGCCCTTCATTTGTAAGCAAAAAAAATGTATCCAATTTAGGCAGCATCATATTCTCATGAACATTAGAATCGTTACCAAGAAACGAAAGTACCTGATAATTCAATTGGCGTGCGCGTGCTCTAGTAATTGGCCCAGTATGTATAGCAGGAGGGGCTGTGGGTGTAACAATGGTATTGATGTCCTCATCATCCTCCCCTTCTTGAAATGAAGTCGTCCTCGACAAAAGTTCATCGTCCTCACCCAAATAAGGCTTCAAATCTGCAATGTTAAAAGTGGGACTAACCCCAAAATCTGCAGGCAGCTAAAGTTTATATGCATTATCATTTATTTTCTCTAACACCTTAAAAGGACCATCAACACGTGGCATTAGCTTTGATTTGCGCAAATTAGGAAATCTATCCCTACGCAAATGTAACCAAACAAGATCTCCAGGTGAAAACACAACATGTTTTCTACCCTTATCTCCAGCAAGTTTATATTTAGCATTCATACGCTCAATGTTTTCCTTAGATAACTCATGCATTTTTAAAATCAATTCAGCAAGTTCTTTAGCATCAAAATTAACCTTCTCCGAAGATGGAAGAGGCAACACATCAATAGGTGCACGAGGTAGGAAACCATACACAATTTCAAAAGGGCACATCTTAGTAGTAGAATGCAATGAACGATTATAAGCAAATTCAATATGAGGCAAGCATCTTCCCAGAGTTTCTTGTTATTCTTCAAAACAGCCCTAAGCATAGTAGACAATGTTCTATTGACTACTTCAGTTTGTCCATCAGTTTGGGGATGACAAGTAGTACTAAAAAGCAGTTTAGTGCCCAACTTAGCCCATAAACATCTCCAAAAGTGGCTAAGAAATTTAGTATCACAATCAGAAACAATAGTATTTGGCACACCATGCAAGCGAATAATTTCATGAAAGAACAAATCAGCAACATTAACAACATCATCACTTTTATGACATGGTATAAAGTGTGCCATTTTCGAGAATCTATCCACGACAACAAATATGCTATCCCTCCCCTTCTTTGTTCGAGGTAAACCTAAAACAAAGTCCATAGATATATCATCCCAAGGAACACTAGGTACAGGCAAAGGCATATATAAACCATGAGGATTGAGTCGTGACTTAGCTTTTTGACATGTAGTGCAGCGAGCAACAAAACGCTCAACATCCCGTCTCATCTTTGGCCAAAAGAAATGTGTAGCAAGTATATCCTCCGTCTTCTTGATGCCAAAGTGTCCCATTAATCCTCCTCCATGCGCCTCCTGCAACAACAAAAGATGAACAGAGCTAGCTGGAATGCATAGCTTGTTAGCACGAAACACAAATCCATCGCTAAGAACGAACTTGTTCCAAGTTCTCCCTTCCTTACAATTCTGCAATACATCTTTAAATTCAGCATCATGCACATATTGATCTTTGATGGTCTCCAAACCAAATATTTTAAAGTCAAGTTGTGAAAGCATAGTATAACGACGAGACAATGCATCAGCAATAACATTTTCTTTACCCTTCTTGTGTTTAATGACATAAGGAAAAGTCTCAATGAATTCAACCCATTTAGCATGTCTACGATTCAGTTTTGCTTGACTTTTAATGTGTTTCAAAGATTCATGATCAGAATGTATAGCAAATTCCTTGGGCCATAAATATGTTGCCATGTTTCTAAGGTCCGAAAAAGAGCATATAATTCTTTGTCATAAGTAGAATAGTTCAGACTAGGCCCACTCAATTTTTCGGAAAAGTATTCAACAGGTTTGCCATCTTGTAATAACACACCTCCTAATCCAATTCCACTAGCATCACATTCAAGCTCAAAAGTCTTATTAAAATTAGGAAGTTGGAGTAAAGGAGCATGTGTCAACTTATCTTTCAATACCGTGAAGGCTTCTTCCTGTGCGGTACCCCAAACAAAAGGCACATCCTTCTTTGTAAGCTCGTTGAGAGATGCAGCAATGGTGCTGAAATCTCTCACAAAACGCCTATAGAAACCAGCGAGGCCAAGGAAACTCCTCACTTGTGTGACCGTTTTGGGCTGCGGCCAACTCTCAATAGCTTCAGTCTTGGCTTTATCAACTTCAATTCCCTGTGGAGTAACAACATAGCCAAGAAAAGATACTCGGTCGGTGCAAAAGGTGCACTTTCCAAGGTTACCAAACAAACGTGCATCACGTAGAGCAATAAAAACAGCACGTAAATGTTCCAAATGTTCCTCCAAAGATTTGCTATAAATCAATATGTCATCAAAGTAAACTACCACAAATCGTCCAATGAAAGCACATAAAACTTCGTTCATTAACCTCATGAAAGTACTAGGTGCATTAGTTAACCCAAAAGGCATGACTAACCACTCATATAATCCAAACTTAGTTTTAAATGTTGTTTTCCATTCATCTCCCAATTTCATACGAATTTGATGGTATCCACTATGCAAATCAACTTTGGAGAATATTGTAGAGCCACTCAATTCATCAAGCATATAATCTAGCCTAGGAATAGGATGACGATAACGAATAGTAATATTATTAATGCCTCTACAATCAACGCACATACGCGACGTACCATCCTTTTTGGCACTAAAATGATAGGAACAGCACAAGGACTAAGGGATTCGCGTATATAACCTTTGTCGAGCAGTTCTTGTACTTGACGCATAATCTCCTTCGTCTCCTCTGGATTGGTACTGTATGGTGCACGGTTGGGTAATGATGCACCGGGAATTAAGTCAATTTGATGCTCAATCCCTCGAATAGGTGGTAATCCCGGTGGCACGTCTTCTGGAAAGACGTCAGCGAACTCCTGCAAAATGTTAGTGACAACAAGAGGTAAAGAGGAAGGCACGTCCTCGAATGAAAATAATGCCTCTTTGCACACAAAAGCATAGCAAACGGATTTGCTGAAATCTAGATCATCAATATCAGATTTTGTGGCAAGTAAACATGCACTTTTCAATTTAATTTCAGAAGCAACACTAGATGGTTTATTATTAGGTTTCATTTGTTGGTCAAATTCTTTTGCCACAATCTGATTTTCACTCTTATTTTTCTCCTGTTTTGCTTTATTAGCTCTATTAATATCATCTTCCAAAATGGATTCAGGAGTCATAGGAAGCAAAGTAATATTTTTATCCTTATGAACAAGAGTATACTGATTGTTTCTACCATGGTGTACAGAATTTTTATCAAATTGCCATGGTCTACCAAGTAATAAGGAACATGCTTGCATAGGTACCACATCACAATCAACATAATCAGCATATGTAGAGATACTAAAATGCACACGAACAGTACGTGTTACCTTAACCTTGCCGCTATTGTTGAACCATTGGATGTAGTAAGGATGTGGTCTTGTGGTGAGAGATAGCTTCTCCATTATGTCCATGCTAGCCAAGTTATTGCAGCTCCCTCCATCTATGATGACGCGAACAGAACGTTCCTTCACAACTCCCTTTGTATGGAACAAATTATGCCTCTGATTTTGCTTAGCTTGTGTGACCTGCACACTCAAAACACGTTGAGCAACTAAACATTCATACCTGTCAGCATCTTCAGGAGCCATGTATTGCGTCTCATGATCAGAATCATCTCCATCGTGTTCTTCACGTGTAATAAGAGCCAAAGTCTCCTCATCATAGTCACTAGCGGACTCATACCCACCATCCTCAGTAGCAATCATCACACGCTGAGATTGGCATTCTCTCGCAAAATGTCCTCTTCCCTTACAACGATGAGAAATAATATCACTTGTGTGCCCTGTTGATGCCATGGAAGAAGAAGAGCTCTGTGCAGGTCCGGCGGGTGTGCTCTTGGCAGGTAGTGGTGGTTGTGCCTGCTTTCTTGTATCACGGCTGGAGGTGGCACCTGATGGAGGTGCTGGTGGAGTGGAAGTAGAGGATGCACGTGGTGTCCATGATGCAGATCGACCTACAGAAAAGTTAGTTCACGCCAATGCCTGTCGATCCTGCACTTCACGTTCAGCTTTACAAGCCAGATGGAATAAACGAGTGATATTAGTATACTCCTTATACTCTAGAATGGTCTGAATCTCTCTATTTAATCCACCCATAAAACGTGCAAGCATAGCTTCATTCTCCTCAACAATACCACATCTAATCATGCCAGTTTGTAATTCCTGATAATATTCTTCTACAGAATTTTTTCCTTGTCTTATACGCTGTAATTTTTGAAGTAATTCACATTGATAATATGGTGGAACCCAACGAGTACGCATAGCAGTTTTCAAAGCAGCCCAAGTAGCTAGAATAGGATATAATCTACAATGCTCAGACCACCAAAGACATGCAAAACTAGTGAATGCACAAACAGCAGCAAGAACACGTCTCTCCTCAGGATATTGTAAACATGTTAATCGTTGTTCAGTTTCTAACTCCGAAGTAAGATATATATCAGGAACATATCTACCCTCAAATGGTGGAATATTCAATTTTAGTTTAGGGAGATGGTCATGATCTCGTACCTGAGGGTGAGGCCTACCATTGCCATTATTTGCATATGGACGACCTGGTGGTTGTTGTGCTTTCGGTGGCACGTAGTTCTGATTTTGATAAACCTCATCCTCGTAATCTCCCACAAAATCATCCTCCGCCGCATCAGCTGCAGGAGCCACAGAATTATCAACAGCAGCACCAACAGTTTGGCCAGGTGCAAGAGGGAGACGGCTCGCTCGGCGGAGGGCTGTATCGTGATGTGTAGGCAGTCATTGTTGTTGTTGTTGTAGAGGTGCGTTAGGTGCAGCCGGTGGTGGTGGTGGTGAAAGACGCACGAGCAATTCATTAAACCTGTTATCGAGCTTTGTTTCGAACGTCTTCTCCATGCCATCTATCTTCTCCATGGCCTCTTCAAATCTGTTTCGCACATCTTGCACCTGTCCACTCATCATTTGCTGAAATTTATCATGCAACTCCTTATTCGTCAGGTTCTCCCAGTCAGTCTCGTCGGCTTGTGATCCTGCCATGTTTAGCAACAATAGAAACACACAAGAATATGATCCTACAGACTACTAACAAGAGGTGGTGGTGGTGTCACAAATTCGTCAAGCAAATCTCAAATTCTTACCAGTTCTTACCCAGCAGCAGGCGGTGATCGGCAATCGTCGTAGTCAAAACTCTCAAAACTTGGATAGAGCGATTACCAGGGAGAGTCAAATGCACGACTTAGATGTATGTGGAGCTGGGAAGGCTTATAATATGATAGCAAAAAGGGTCAGCAATAATCAATTCAGAGATGCAAAGTTGAATAAACGCTCAACGATGGTACTGTGCTGGTCCTAGGCTAGACCGTGCTAGAGACGCGAGCCTAGAACACTAACAAAATCACGACGCTACACGTAAACAATGGAGGAGCACACTCTGAATTTTTTTCCTTTTTTCACTTTTTTTGCACTTTTTTTTTGCTCCGCAACAAATTTTTTCAAAAAAGTCTACAAATGGTCTAAAAACTGCCTAGCCAGAATTTTCTAGACTTAGTTTTTTTAGTTTGGAACTATTTTTCTTCTGCGGGTAGCACGTAATCTCGGGAGTCCTACTCTATCACGACTCAGAGTATGGCGTGGTCTGGAACTCGAAAACAAAGCAACAAATACTGGACTCGGACTAGGACTGGTGGCGGAGATGAATCTGGTGGAACTCGGACTGTGGTGGTATATCTGGACTCGGATTGGTGGTGGTATATGGCGATGGTATATCTGGACTCGGATTGGTGGTGGTATATGGCGATGGTATATGTGGACTCGGATTGGTGGTGGTATATGGCAGCGGCGATGTATATGGTGGGGTGGTGGTATATGGTAATGATGATGACGATGGTGCGGCGGCGGTGTGACAACCTGTGAACAGAACTCGAAACTCTAAGGGACTAGACGCTAAGACCAGCAACTCGACACGACGATGCAACCGCAAATTCAACAAAGCAAAACTCTAAAAAGACTATGCAAAGGCTCAGATTGGTTTGGATATGATGACCTAACCCTAATTTTTTTTGGCTTTTTCGTGGACTATAGGTATGAAGAATAGACTCGACCTAAACTACGAAAAACTGCAAAATCTCACCGAGCAACCTGGAAATCTGATACCACTTGATAGAGGCAAAGGTGTCCCGTCTTTCGATGAGATGGTGGCTATCGTTTTAGAGGAAGTCGACTTTGACGATCCGACTATGGACATGCGAGGACGTCGCGCCTTAGCAATCGCTAAACCAACTCCGAGGGGTTATTGACCACGCCGGAGCACGATCAACCTGACCACGAGGGCCTGTTTCCTGCGAGTAAACGAAGAACAAGCAAGAAACTGAGATTGCAATCTGGATATTGCGAATATAAGATGAAAGCTTTATTGATCAAGGTGGAGTTCTGTGACGTCTTGGTCTGGTCGTTGGACATGAACGAAGTACGCGAAGTTGCAGCTATGGCGAACTTTTAATCTAAACAAAACCCAAAGTCTAAACGATGCCCTAAGGGCTATATATATGGAGGAGAGAGGGGGAATTTCGTGGCCCTTGGTGGAGGGGTCCGAAAGCAACCCTAACTCTTGTTTCCCCACACATACGGACTCTAAAAACAGCCTATACTTAAGTACTTCGAAAATACATGGGCCTGGCCCAATAATAAGGTGATGCAGCACCTAGAATAGCCTCTGGACGAAATTTATGAAGTGGCATCTTGTATATTTCGTCCCATGCTTCATGCACTCATTATGGTGGCTTCAGAGTCCTGGAATCATTACTTGTAACTCCGTTCTTGTTCCCCTTGCGCATGCCATATTCTCCATGCTTGAACTTGCTCCAAGGTTCATCTTTCTTGTCCAAGCTAGGCCCTTCATTTGTAAGCAAAAAAAATGTATCCAATTTAGGCAGCATCATATTCTCATGAACATTAGAATCGTTACCAAGAAACTAAAGTACCTGATACTTCAATTGGCGTGCGCGAGCTCTAGTAATTGGTCCAGTATGTATAGCAGCAGGGGCTGTGGGTGTAACAATGGTATTAATGTCCTCATCAGGCATGCCATAAAGTATGTGCACGATAGCAAAGAACAAGAGGGTATTCCTCGCATCGATCAATACATATGTGGAAACAATATCTTCAGTATCCATGTCACAAAATTTTGGGACAACGCGATGGAACACGTCATGGCAAAATGAAGTTCTTTCAAGGAGTGCAATATAATGGACCGGTGTTGAGTAAAACGTTCATAACTTTGCCATATATAGTGTGTTTCTGAGCCACAAGTACTCAAAATATTTGCGACGAGCAACCAAAGAAATACACCACGCTTGTGATAGGAGCCTTGGGGGGCCCTCTAATTCGGCCCTAAGGTGGACTTTTTGCACTTGAAAGTCAAAGAACCTCATTTGTAGCTGCTTTTTAGACAAGTTTTTGAACCCATTTGCACTTCCTTTGGAGTGAAATTTGACAAATTATGGTGGGTATACACATTAGCCCACTTGGTAAGGACAAAAATTTCTTCGTGCATATGCTCTATGATCTGGGCAATCCCATTTGGTCGTAAATTCAAGAAAATCTAGAGATTATAAACCTTATTCTCCTTTTTCGCCCAGTGGCATGCCGTAAAGTATATGCGTGACAAAAAACAACAAGCGGGTACTCCTAGCATACATAATTACATATGTGGAAACTATATCCTCAATATCGATGTCACAAAAATTTGGGACTACGCGACGGAACGCATCATCGGAAAATGAAGTTCTTTCAAGGAGTGCCAAATAATGGACCGATGTTCACAAAAACAGTCATAACTTTGCTATACGGAGTTTTTTTCTGACCAACAAGTACTGAAAATGGTAACGAAGAGCATGAAAACCCAAGAAATAGTCCACGCTTGGGCCATGAGTGCCAAAGGACTCTCAAATTCGGCCCATCAGGTGGACTTTTTGCACTTGAAAGTCAAATAATCTCATTCTCCGCTACATTTCAGACAGGTTTTTGATCCTATTTACACTTCCTTTGGAGTAAAATTCGATAGATGATGGTGGATATACACATTTTCCCGCTTGCTAAGGATAAATGTTTCTTTTTGCACATGCTCTATGATCCAGGCAATCCCATTTTGTCGTAAATTCAAGAAAATGTAGCGACTATAAGCCTTATTCTCCTTTTTCGCCTAGTGGCATGTCTTAAAGTATGTGCCCGATAGCAAAGAACAAGAGGGTATTCCTTGCACCCATAATTACGTATGTGGAAACTATATCCTCAGTATCGTTGTCACAAAATTTTGGGGCAACACAACGGAACGCGTCACGGGAAAATGAAGTTCTTTCAACAAGTGCCATATAATGAACCGATGTTTACTAAAACGGTCATAACTTTGCCACACGGAGTTTGTTTCAAACTCAAAATGCTCGCGACGAGTGTCCAAACCGAAGAAATACTCCCGGCTAGTGCCAGGAGCCCAGAGGACCCTCAAATTCAGGCCCTATGCTAGAATTTTTGCACTTGAAAGTCAAAGAATATCATTAACCGCTAGTTTCCAGACAAGTTTATCAACCCATTGAGACTTCCTTTGGAATGAATTTGACAGATTGTGGGTGGGTATACACATTAGCCCGCTTTGTAAGCACAAACGTTTCTTTGTGCACATGCTCTATGATGGGGTAGTCCCATTTGGTCGTCAATTCAGGAAAATCTTGCGACTATATATAAGCCTTATTCTCCTTTTTTCGCCTAGTGGCATGCCATAAAGTATGTGCGCGACAGCAAAGAACAAGAGGGTATTCCTCTCATCGATCAATACATATGTGGAAACTATATCTTCAATACCGATGTCACAAAATTTTGGGACAACATGCCGGAGCGCGTCACGGGAAAATGAAGTTCTTTCAAGGAGTGCCATATAGTGGACCGGTACTCACTAAACCGTCATAACTTTGTCACATGGAGTCTGTTTCTGACCCACAAGTACTCAAAATGGTCGCTACGAGCGTGCAAACCCAAGAAATACTCCCCGCTTCTGCAGGAGCCCCGGTGGACGCTCAAATTCAGCCCCTAAGGTGGAATTTTTGCACTAGAAAGTGAAAGAATCTCGTTCACCGCTCCTTATCAGACAAGTTTTTGAACCCATTTACACTTCATTTGGAGTGAAAGTCGATAGGTTATGGTGGTAATACACATTAACCCGCTTGGTAAGGACAAACGTTTCTTTGTGCACATGCTCTATGATCAGGGAAATCCCATTTGGTCGTAAATTCAAGAAAATCTAGCCACTATAAGCCTTATTCTCCTTTTTTCGCAAAGTGGCATGCCAAAGTATGTGCAGGACAGCAAAGAACAAGTGGGTATTCCTCTCATACATAATTACATATGTGGAAACAATATCCTCAGTATGGATGTCACAAAATTTTGGGACTACGCGGTGGAACGCATCATGGGAAAATGAAGTTCTTTCAAGGAGTGCCATATAACGGAGCGGTGTTCACTAAAACGGTCATAATTTTGCCATACGGAGTTTGTTTCTGACCCACAAGTACTGAAAATGGTCACGACGACTGTGCAAACCCAAGAGATACTCCACATTTGGGCCATGAGCCCCGGAGGACTCTCAAATTCGGCCCATAAGGTGGCCTTTTTGCACTTGAAATTCAAATAATCTCATTCGTTGCTGCTTTCCAGACAAGTTTTTTTGAACCCATTTACACTTCCTTTGGAGTGAGATTCGACAGATTATCGTGGGTATACACATTTTCCAGCTTGGTAAGGAAAAATGTTTCTTTTTGCACATGCTCTATGATCCGGGCAATCCCATTTGGTTGTAAATTTAAGAAAATATAGCGACTATAAGCCATATTCTCCTTTTTCCCCTAGTGGCATGTCGTAAAGTATGTGGCCGACAAAAGAGGGTTTTCCTCGCGTCCATAATTACATATGTAGAAACAATATCCTCAATATCGATGTCACAAACTTTTGGGACAACGCACTGGAACGCATCACGGGAAAATAAATTCTTTCAAGAAGTGCCATATAATGGACCGGTGTTCACTAAAACGGTCATTACATCGCCACACGAAGTCTGTTTCAGACCCACAAGTACTCAAAATGCTCGCGATGAGTGTGCAAACCCAAGAAATACTCCCGGCTAGTGCTAGGAGCCCCGGAGGACCCTCAAACTTAGGCCCTATGCTAGAATTTTTGCACTCAAAAGTCAAAGAATATCATTCACCACTGCTTTTTGATACGTCTGCAACATACCTATAATTTTTGATTGTTCCATGCTGTTATATTATCAATCTTGGATGTTTTATAATCATTTTATAGTCATTTTATATCAATTTTTGGTACTAACCTATTGACATAGTGCCAAGTGCCAAGTGCCAGTTGTTGTTTTGTGCATGTTTTTTACTTCGCAGGTGATCAATACCAAACGGAGTCCAAACGCAGCGAAACTTTTTGTGGATTTTTTTGGACCAGAATACAACCAATGGGCTGAAGAAGCACCTGGGGGCTGCTCCGAGGGGAGTACAACCCACCAGGGCGTGCCTGGAGGCCCAGGCGCGCCCTGGTAGGTTGTGCCCATCTCGGGTGCCCCTCGGACCTCCTCTTTACTCTACAAATACCCCAATATTCCAGAAACCCTAGGGGAGTCGACGAAAATCAATTCAAGCTACCGTAGAGTCTAAAACAACTAGTCTGACGCCCTCGATGCGGCTATATCTCCCACGTGTCGAAGCACGACTTAGAGGCATAACCGCATTGAAAGCAATGTCGCAAGTGAGGTAATCTTGACACAACCCATGTTATACATAAGGGAAAAAGATACATAGTTGGCTTACAATCGCCACTTCACACAATACATGAAAAGCATTACATCAATCAGAATACAATCAAGGTCCGACTACGGAACCAAAATGAAAGAAGACTACCCCAAATGCTACACAGACCCCCGATCGACCCCAACTGGGCTCCACTACTGATCAACTAGAACGAAACAACACAAAGGACAAGATCTTCATCGAGCTCCTCCTTGAGCTCGGTTGCGTCACCTGCACGGTATCATCGGCACCTGCAAACTGGTATTGGAAGTAATCTGTGAGTCACGGGGACTCAGCAATCTCACACCCTCGCGATCAAGACTATTTAATCTTATGGGTAGGTGAAAGGTATGAGGTGGAGCTACAGTAAGCGATTAGCATATCTAGTTACTAACATACGCAAATGAGAGCGAGAAGAGAGGGCAAAGCATGTTCGAGAAATCTATGATCAAGAAGTGATCCTAGAACAACCTACGTCAAGCATAACTCCAACACCGTGTTCACTTCCCGGACCCCGCCAAGAAAAGACCATCACGGCTACACACGCGGTTGATGCGTTTTAATTAAGATAAACTTTAGGTTTTCTACAACTGGACATTAACATATTCCCATCAGCCCATAACCGCGGGCACGGCTTTTGAAAGATCAAATCCCTGCAGGGGTGTCCCAACTTAGCCCATCACAAGCTCTCACGGTCAACGAAGGATATTCCTTCTCCCAAGACAATCCGATCAGACTCGGCATCCCGGTTACAAGACATCCTTGACAATGGTAAAACAAGTCCAGCAACACCACCCGAATGTGCCGACAAATCCCGATAGGAGCTGCACATATCTCGTTCTCAGGGCACACTTAGATGAGCGCTCCATACAACTAAAACCAAACCTCGAGTTTCCCCAAGGGGGCGCTGCACAGGGCTCTAGTTTGGACCAACACTCCGAGGAGCACTGGCCGGGGGGGGGGGGGGGGTAATAAAGATGACCCTTGGGCTCCGGAAACCCAAGGGAAAAAGAGGCTAGGTGTCAAATGGTAAAACCAAGGTTGGGCATTGCTGGAGGAGTTTTGTTCAAGGCGAACTATCAAGGGGTACCCATTATAAGCCAACCGTGTAAGGAACACAAAATCCGGGAACATAACACCGATATGACGGAAACTAGGGCGGCAAGAGTGGAACAAAACACCAGGCATAAGGCCGAGCCTTCCACCCTTTACCAAGTATATAGGTGCATTAAGATAAACAAGGTAATATGGTGATATCCCAACAATAAACATGTTCCAACAAGGAACAATGTAGTCGAACGGATCCTCAAAACGGACGTTATCGGAACCAACCCGAAGAAGCAACACCGGAAAGAAGCAAACCACACAGTAAACAACCACCACATGAACATGACATGATGCACAATCAAGTATGATGCATGTCCGGTTTAATGAAGCATGGCATGGCAAAGTGCACAAACAATCTTACAAATTAAGTGGAGCTCAATATGCAACGAGTTGCATATTAACGGAACACCACATTCAAGTTATTTAGTTCGATCTCGGTTATGTACCCAACAATATTAAATGTTGTTAAACATGGCAAGAGGGTGAAGCAAATGAAAACTACCTATCTAGGCAAGTTTAAATAAGGCCGGAACAACAAGCAACAAGTCCGGAAAAATCCTCATGTGCATATTTTGGTTATGGTACTGTTCTACCCTAAACACAATTTTAGAGTTGTTAAACATGCAAAGTGATGCCACCATGTGAAACTAGGCATTTTTCTACCCCATTTACATATAAAGTTTGTTAAATTCAGAGCTACGGCTAAATAGTTATGAATTAAATCATTTTAACAAGTTATTTGAGCAAATTTAAACAAACAACATTTTAAACATGCATGAAAGTGGCATATAATGAAACTAGATGAAAAACTAAGCATTTTTCATATATAATGTTTTTACAAAAGATGCCCAGTTGGTGAGTTATGATATGCATGGAGCTTAGGGGTTTTTCCGCAAATCTGTAAACTCTGGAAAATAACTAAATCGCGGATCCTAAAAAAACCTACATGGGCCGGATCTGTAACAGGGCCCAACAGAGAAGAAAAAAAAGGTGGGGCGCTGGGGTGGCTCACATTGGGCTGAGGCCCAGTTTGGAAGAGGCTGCAGCAGGCCGGATCAGGGGAAGTAGGGTGGATCTTGGCAGTGGCCCAGTGAGGCGATGGGAGAGCGCACGGTCAACGGGAGCAGGCACGTCTTCGTCCTATTGATCGAAGCAGAGGGAGCCAGCAGGCGCGGCGATGGACTCCGGCGACAACGAGGCAGAACAGCGGTGAGGCGAGGCGGGGACCGGCCGGATCCGGCGGGGGTCGGGACTAGGACGACGACGAGGAGGTCGACGGTGAGCACCAGCGGCAGCGTCTTGCTGCAAGGGAGAGAGAGAGAGAGAGAGCTGGTGAGGAGAAGGAGCAGAGAGGAAGCCATTGATGGAAACGGAGCAAGGCGGCGGCGACCTAGACTGGAGGCGCAGGGGCGAAGCTGATGACGTCGGCGCACGGGCGAGGCATAGGACGGCGGGTCCTGGCGGCGAGGTAAGGAGACCCGATGGAGGAAGCGAAGGCGTCGGGCAGCTCGACTCCGTGGCCCGGCATCTCTGGTTGATGACGGTGATGCCCTAGGTGGTCGTCGGAAGAACTCCGGCGAGGCTTGCTGGAGTCGATGAGGCCGCGATCGACATGAGGACGCTGCTGCTGCTTGAAGGAGACGGAGGCGCGACGATGGATCGAAAGAAGAGGCCGGCCATGGCGTCCTGTGGAGGCGATAGAGAGAGATAGCGAGGAAAAGAGAAGAAAATAGAGAAAGGGAAGGGAGAGCAGGGAGGAAGGGCGCGGTCCTGCGTGCTTGGGGCGAGGGCGCCATGGATCGAGAAAGGGAGCTTGAGCTCCTGGTTGCTGTCGGAGGTCGACGGGTTCTGGGTCGGTGGCTTCGGTTGCCGGCGGGAGAAGTGGCTCGGGGTCGTGGGCGATCGAGGAGGGAGACGGTTGCGCTGGTTGGGGGAATTGGACGGATCGGATCTGGGGGGAAATCCCGAGAAAGAGTGGCGGCGGCGCTTGGGTAGGATCCCTAGAAAATAGGGTTTTGTCCAGATTTAGACTAGGGACTATATATATAAGGAAAGAGGGAGAGTTTAGGGGCTAATCCGTCCCTCCAATTAAAATCGAGCGGTCGAGAAAAATACACTAGGTAGTCCAAAAAAGAAAACGGTGATGTTTTGTAGACGTTTGGGGATGATCCGGATCCAACGGTGACGACTGCTCGGGTCGGGTCCGGAACAGCTTTTCGGGCGCGCGCGCGAGGAGGGCCACGGGCTGACGAGAGAGGTTAGGTTGGACCTGGCGGTAGGTAGTGGGGTGTGTAGACGGTCTCGCGCTGAGAGAAGAGAAGAGAGGGAGGCCCGGCGACTGTTTCCGGAGACCGAAAACGTCCAACATGTGTCTGGCCATAATGCCGCTATAGTTTAACGGTTGGGCTATCAAACGAACTCCGAATGCGATGAAACTTGACAGGCGGTCTATCTACACTAAAATAAGACCACACGCCAACTTTCAACCCATTCCGAGAACATTTTCCGGCCACTTATAAAATAATATTTCGGACATGCCGCGGGCGTGTGCAAGTGTGTCTGGGCTCAGAACGGACAACGGACGGAACGAGGAGACCGGGACGGATGCAAGTTTTGAAAACATGATGATGCAATGCAGATGATGACATGGCAAGATGCAACACGCAAGCAAATGACATGCCAACGACAGCGAATAACTGGAAGACACCTGGCACGTCGGTCTCGGGGCGTTGCAACACTCCACCACTACGAGAGGATCTCGTCCCGAGATCTAGAATGTCACCGGAGGAACAAACGGAAGAGAAAGAGAAGAGGTAAAACTAAGTTGCTTCTTTGACAAACGCTTGAAACCACGAACCCTGAAAAGGTTAAGCTATTTCGAGAAAAGAATAGAACGGAGATGAACGCAGTTGAAAACACTCTGTTAGAAAAGAGTAACAAGGAACATTACTAGAACCTTGTAGGTTGAAAGACATGAGAAAAGGGTTGCAATGGACAAGAAGTACATGCAAGAACTCCGGTAGAAACGAGATGTACAAGGAACGATAAGGATCAATTACGACAACACTCCGGTTGAAAAAGGAAGGCATAGAATATGAACTTGGCAAAATTATAGCACTTGGATGAGACTCCGGTTAGGAGAGTTATGATAGACACAACACTCCGGCTAAACAAGATAGAGAAGGAATAAGAATGATATAATTTGGGCAGCATTCCGATTGAAAAGAAAAGGAATTGAATAAGAACTTGCTAAGATGAGAGGATACTTGAAAAGAGGACGTGACACTCCAGTTAAATGGATAAGCATGAAAAGAACAAGGTCCTGACAAGAACAAGAAGAAGGGTTGACGAGAGCAACAACACAATGCCTCCGGAAGAAAAGAGAGAAATGGGATGGAATGAACGGAGGAGAAAACGACATCTTCTACCTTAAATGAGCTTGCAAAAGCATCTTTAGGAGAAGGTTCGAACGGAGTTGTTTGAAAACGAACAATGAAATAAACAAGGTTGTAGTGGACTTATAGAAAACATCTCAAAACTATGAGGTGAAATTCTGGCACTAACGAAAAACAATAGATTGGATTGATATGAACAATACGAGAAACTTATTTCTCTGGAAGGATTAATGAAGAACTTGGATAATTTATAAGCACCATAAATAGCAACATTCCTTAGGAAAGGCTTTAGGTGAAACATGACACAAGATAACTCCAACGAAGAGATTGGTGGATTTAAAATACCTCATTCTTGATAACTTGTGAATCATGAAACATGAAGAAAATTATCAAAAATGACATAACACCACCTCAAAAGATAAGATGGAACGAATTGGACTTTGGGATGCCAGATGAATAATGCTTGAACTCCTCTGAAAAGAATCTTGACAAGCACTTCGAGAAGGAATTAAATCATTGGTGAACCATCATGTAGAACCTCCATGAAGAACTCCGGTAATCAAAAGGAATGACCGAACGGAATGAAAGAGACGTTGAAAACACAAAGTGAAGCCTTGCGATGATTTAGATGGAGCTTCGTGGTGATGAGGGTTTGGAGCTCCGGGAAAAGAAAAGATGAATCAAGTGAAACCGAGAATTTGATGAACCTCCGGAATAAGGAATTGAATTAGCTCGATGAAACAAGAATAAGAATTACATTATGCTCATCCTTCACCAATTTAAATTGATGACAAATAATGGATTGCATACACTTATTCTCATAGAAAGGATTAAGATAGATATAGCCCAAACTTGGGAAGGTCTTCAACGAACCACTAGTAGGATTGGAAAGAATGAATGGATTGATATGAAAAATGAGGGAAGAAGAATCTTTGAATGAACCACCGTAAGAATTAAAATGGATGAAGAAAAGACAAAGGAACACCGGGAAGAATTATGAAATGAACGAAGATACTTGAGAGAATTTAGATACAAGAGGATGAATAGATCATGAACTTAATAGAGAATATTTGAATGATGCACCGGTAAGATTTGGGGAACGAGAGCTAAAAGTTGAGAATGAATAACTTTGAGATGATGGGCTCCGGATAATCAAACTGAAAAGACTCTTGAATTGCTCCGGATGGGTGAAGAGAATTCTCACGACCGGAAATAATTATGAGAGGATGGGTACAAGCTAGAATCACGAATCTTTGAAGAGAATGAAGCAAGATTTAAAAGAAACTCTTCTTCGGTCTTCAAAATCTGAGAATGACGATGGGAAACACCACCAAGAATTGTTGAGATACTCTGGATTAAGATTGGAAAGGTTGAACCAACGATGAAAATAATTTGACCGATCTTGGAGAAATACATATGACTGATTATAATTCATTCTTACGTCAAACTTCGAGAAGAATTTGGGAGTAACTCCGGGAAAAATTAGAAGAGTCAGGTAAGATCCTGGGAAAAGACCTGTGGGTTAGGGCCCACTCAACGGAAACACAGTTGAAAGATTTAAAAGATAGATTGCGCCTGTTGAATTAAATGGCTTGAATGAGATAACATCCTCGAAAGATTAGAATGACTACAGAGTGTAAACATGAATCTTTTGAACTATCTTCAGCACTCCGGAACAAATGAATAGAGAGAAGAGGATAGTTGAGAGGTGCACCGGCATGAGAAAGCATTGAAATGAGGAAAGGGGTATGATCAACAAAGCTTGACTTGAAACCACCGGAGATGAAAGGAATGAAGAATGACGAACTTGTAGAGCATCTTCACGAGAACCACCGGGTAAGAACATTGACGGAAAAGAATGGAGAGACTTCACATCAATAAGCTAGATACTTGATAAAGAAATCTTAGTCCTTGAAGAAAAAAGGGTGGGTGGGCGGGTAAAAACAAAAGCAACTTGGAACGGATGAAGCAAACAACATTGAGAAAGCTTTGAGTTGAACTTGCGAATGTTGGAATGATCGGATCCACTTGACGAGAAACACACCGGTTGAAAAGGATTGGCATGACAATTTCGATTAACATGAAGGATTGGTATTCACACAGAAATATGAGAACACCGCTTAGGAAAGGTATGGAATCCACACTTGACATTGAAGCAACACGAATACCACAACTCAAACAAAACAAAGGATTGGCTTGCAAAATAAGCCGAAACAAACATATGATAGAGATTTCGTCCGAAGTTTTCGTGGTGGGGCCCACACGGGCTCGATCGTACAGCACCATCATGTACAAGGCAGTGCACATGACATACGAAGCGTCCCCGAGTCAGCATAGCCAAGGACTCTTTAAGACACAACAAGACTACTGTAAAACCAACCGTGGATAGGCGGACCACTAGACGTCGAACCCCAATCTCATATCATACATCTGTCGGAAAGATATCCTAAGAGCTACTTGAATTCCCACTTAGAAACTCCCGAAACTTTCCGGTTATGCAATCAGGTGTTGGGGATACAGGGGAAGCATAATATCTCACCCAAAACTAGCAAATCCTACATCCAGCTGTATCCATCCTTCAACACATAACCAAGAAACCTTCAGAAATCATTTACCTCAACCTTCGAAAAGCATCTGTTATACGAGTTATGGCAATGCTCCCGAACTCCCGCCCAGTACTGGGTGGCGTCGAGGTTATCTCACCAACAACTGCATAAAAGAAATTTTCGATGTCGGCGAAACTCAGGTATTCAAGAACTACAACGATAAAATTGTGACGACAACACCTCGGAGCTCAACTCCCTGGGACACTGCCACAACCCCTAAATGTGAGGAGGCACCAAGAACAATGTTCTCGTCACAAAACCATCGGAACGGTTCCAAGATACCCGCGTGATCCTAAAAATAATTTAGTGAAATTTGAGAAGAGAAGAGTCAAAACTCTACGTCAGATGCCTCACCAGAGCGATGAAGGGACTGAGGAGTAAAAAGAACCCTACTCCCCAATATATATAATCCTAAATGACTCAAAACATTTTTCTAGACTCAACAACGCCAGCGATTCGATCAAGCAGGGGGATCCTAAGGTCGGGGAAGGCTCTGAAACCAACTTGTGATGCCCTCGATGCGGCTATATCTCCCACGTGTCGAAGCACGACTTAGAGGCATAATCGCATTGAAAGCAATGTCGCAAGTGAGGTAATCTTCACACAACCCATGTTATACATAAGGGAAAAAGATACGTAGTTGGCTTACAATCGCCACTTCACACAATACACGAATAAATCATTACATCAATCAGAATACAATCAAGGTCTGACTACGGAACCAAAATGAAAGAAGACTACCCCAAATGCTACATAGATCCCCGATTGACCCCAACTGGGCTCCACTACTGATCAACTAGAACGAAACAACACAAAGGACAAGATCTTCATCGAGCTCCTCCTTGAGCTCGGTTGCGTCACCTGCACGGTATCATCGGCACCTGCAAACTGGTTTTGGAAGTAATCTGTGAGTCACAGGGACTCATCAATCTCACACCCTCACAATTAAGACTATTTAAGCTTATGCATAGGTAAAAGGTATGAGGTGGAGCTGCAGCAAGCGATTAGCATATCTGGTTACTAACATACGCAAATGAGAGCGAGAAGAGAGGGCAAAGCACGTTTGAGAAATCTATGATCAAGAAGTGATCCTAGAACAACCTACGTCAAGCATAACTCCAACACCGTGTTCACTTCCCGGACCCCGCCGAGAAGAGACCATCATGACTACACACGCGGTTGATGCGTTTTAATTAAGATAAACTTTAGGTTTTCTACAATCGGACATCAACAAATTCCCATCTGCCCATAACCGCCGGCATGACTTTCAAAAGATCAAATCCCTGCAGGGGTGTCCCAACTTAGCCCATCACAAGCTCTCACGGTCAACAAAGGATATTCCTTCTCCCAAGACAATCCGATCAGACTCGGCATCCCGGTTACAAGACATCCTCGACAATGGTAAAACAAGTCCAGCAACACCGCCCGAAGGTGCCGACAAATCCCGATAGGAGCTGCACATATCTCGTTCTTAGGGCACACTCAGATGAGCGCTCCATACAACTAAAACCAAACCTCGAGTTTCCCCGAGGGGGCGCTGCACAGGGCTCTAGTTTGGATCAACACTTAGAGGAGCACTGGCCCGGGGGGGTAATAAAGATGACCCTTGGGCTCCGAAAACCCAATGGGAAAAGAGGCTAGGTGGCAAATGGTAAAACCAAGGTTGGGCATTGCTGGAGGAGTTTTATTCAAGGCGAACTATCAAGGGGTTCCCATTATAACCCAACCGTGTAGGGAACGCAAAATCCGGGAACATAACACCGATATGACGGAAACTAGGGCGGCAAGAGTGGAACAAAGCACCAGGCATAAGGCCGAGCCTTCCACCCTTTACCAATTATATAGGTGCATTAAGATAAACAAGATAATATGGTGATATCCCAACAATAAACATGTTCCAACAAGGAACGATCTCCAATCTTCACCTGCAACTAGCAACACTATAAGAGGGGCTGAGCAAAGCGGTAACATAGCCAAACAACGGTTTGCTAGGACATGGTGGTTTAGAGGTTGACATGCCAATATGAGAGGCATGATAAGCAAGTGCTAGGTATCGTAGCATAGGCAAAGAAAAAGAGCGAGCAACTAGCAAGCAAAGATAGAAGTGATTTTGAGGGTATGATCATCTTGCCAGAGATCCCGCAAGGAAGAAGAACAAGTCCACTAAGAAGACAAACGGACGTAGTCGAACGAATCCTCACAAACGCGACGTTATCAAACCAACCTGAAGAAGCAACACCGGAAAGAAGCAAACCACACATTAAACAACCACCACATGAACATGGCATGATGCACAATCAAGTATGATGCATGTCCGGTTTAATGAAGCATGGCATGGCAAAGTGCCCAAACAATCTTACAAATTAAGTGGAGCTCAATATGCAACGAGTTGCATATTGACGGAACACCACATTCAAGTTATTTAGTTCGATCTCGGTTATGTACCCAACAATATTAAATGTTGTTAAACATGGCAACAGGGTCAAGCAAATGAAAACTACCTATCTAGGCAAGTTTAAATGAGGTCGGAGCAACAAGCAACAAGTCCGGAAAAATCCTCATGTGCATATTTTGGTTATGGTACTGTTCTGCCCTAAACACAATTTTAGAGTTGTTAAACATGCAAAGGGATGCCACCATGTTAAACTAGGCATTTTTCTACCCTATTTACATATAGAGTTTGTTAAATTCAGAGCTACGGTTAAATAGTTATAAATTAAATCATTTTAACAAGTTATTTGAGCAAATTTTAACAAACAACATTTTAAACATTTTAAACATGCATGAAAGTGGCATATAATGAAATTAGATGAAAAACTAAGCATTTTTCATATATAATGTTTTTACAAAAGATGCCCGGTTGGTGAGTTATGATATGCATGGAGCTTAGGGGGGTTTTCGCAATCTGTAAACTCTGGAAAATAACTAAATCATAGATCCTAAAAAAACCTACACGGGCTGGATCTGGAACAGGGCCCAACAGAGAAGAAAAAAAGGTGGGGCGCTGGGGTGGCTCACATTGGGCTGAGGCCAAGTTGGGAAGAGGCTGCAGCAGGCCAGATCTGGGGAAGTAGGGTGGATCTTGGCAGTGGCCCAGCGAGGCGATGGGAGAGCGCATGGTCAACGGGAGCAGGCGCGTCTTCGTCCTGTTGCTCGAAGCAGAGGGAGCCAGCAGGCGCGGCGATAGACTCCAGCGATAACGAGGCAGAATGGCGGTGAGGCGAGGCGGGGACCGGCCGGATCCGGTGGGGGTCGGGACTAGGACGACGACGAGGAGGTCGACGGCGAGCACCAGCGGCAGCATCTTGCTACGAGGGAGAGAGAGAGCTGGTGAGGAGAAGGAGCAGAGAGGAAGCCGTTGACGGACAAGGAGCAAGGCGGTGGTGACCTGGACTGGAGGTGCAGGGGCGAAGCTGACGACGCCGGCGCATGGGCGAGGCATAGGACGGCGGGTCCGAGCGGCAAGGTAAGGAGACCCGATGGAGGAAGCGAAGGCGTCGGGCAGCTCGGCTCCGTGGCCCAGCATCTCTGGTTGATGATGATGATGCCCTAGGTGATCATCGGAAGAACTCCGGCGAGGCTTGCTGGAGTCGATGAGGCCGCGATCGACATGAGGACGCTGCTGCTTGAAGGAGACGGAGGCGCGGCGATGGATCGAAAGAAGAGGCCAGCCATGGCGTCCTGTGGAGGCGACAGAGAGAGATATCAGGGAAAAGAGAAGAAAATAGAGAAAGGGAAGGGAGAGCAGGGAGGAAGGGAGCGGTCCTGCGTGCTCGGGGCGAGGGCGCCATGGACCGAGAGAGGGAGCTTGAGCTCCTGGTTGCTGCCGGAGGACGACGGGGTCCGGGTCGGTGGCTTCGGTTGCCGGCGGGAGAAGTGGCTCGGGGTCGTGGGCGATCAAGGAGGGAGACGGTTGCGCTGGTTGGGAGAATTGGACGGATCGGATGTGGGGGAAATCCCGAGAGAGAGTGGCGGCGGCGCTAGGGTAGGATCCCTAGAAAATAGGGTTTTGTCCAGATTTAGACTAGGGACTATATATATAAGGAAAGAGGGAGAGTTTACGGGCTAATCCGTCCCTCCAATTAAAATCAAGCGGTCGAGAAAAATACACTAGGTAGTCCAAAAAAGAAAACGGTGATGTTTTGTAGACGTTTGGGGATGATCCGGATCCAACGGTGACGACTGCCCGGGTCGGGTCCGGAACAGATTTTTGGGAGCGCGCGCAAGGAGGGTCGTGGGCTGATGAGAGAGGTTTGGTTGGACCTGGCGGTAGGTAGTGGTCTGTGTAGACGGTCTCGAGCTGAGAGAAGAGAAGATAGGGAGGCCCGACAACTGTTTCTGGAGACCAAAAACGTCCAACGTGTGTCCGGCCATAATGCCGCTATAGTTTAACAGTTGGGCTATCAAACGAACTCCGAATGCGATGAAACTTGACAGGCGGTCTATCTACACTAAAATAAGACCACACGTCAACTTTCAACCCATTCCGAGAACATTATCCAGCCACTTATAAAATAATATTTCGGACATGCCGCGGGAGCGTGCAAGTGTGTCTGGGCTCAGAACGGACAACGGACGGAATGAGGAGACCGGGACGGATGCAAGTTTTCAAAACATGATGATGCAATGCGGATGATGACATGGCAAGATGCAGCACGCAAGCAAATGACATGGTAACGATAGCGAATAACTGGAAGACACCTGGCACGTCGGTCTCGGGGCGTTACAACCAGATCCAATCTAGAAACCATCACGGAGGGGTTCACCACTTCCATTGGTGCCTCTCCGATGATGCGTGAGTAGTTCTTTGTAGACCTTCGGGTCCGTAGTTAGTAGCTAGATGGCTTCCTGCTCTCATTTGATTCTCAATACAATGGTCTCTTGGAGATCTGTATGATGTAACTCCTTTGCGATGTGTTTGTTGGGATCCGATGAACTCTGAGTTTATGATCAGATCTATCTCGTTTTATCCATGAAAGTTATTTTAGTTTCTTTGATCTCTTAAATGCATGATTGCTTATAGCCTCATATTTCTTCTCCTATATTTGGATTTTGTTTGGCCAACTTGATCTATTTATCTTGCAATGGGAAGAGGTGCTTTGTAGTGGGTTCGATCTTACGGTGCTTGATCCCAATGGCAGAAGTGGAACCGACACATATGTATCGTTGCGACTAAGGATAAAACGATGGGGTCTATTTCTACATAAATAGATCTTGTCTACATCATGTCATCGTTCTTATTACATTACTCCATTTCTCCATGAACTTAATACACTAGATGCATGCTGGATAGCGGTCGATGTGTGGAGTAATAGTAGTAGATGCAGGCAGGAGTCGGTCTACTAATCTTTGGCATGATGCCTATATAATGACCATTGCCTTGATATCATCATGATTATTTGAAGTTCTATCAGTTGCCCAATGGTAATTCATTTACCCACCGTTAGCTATTTTTCTCGAGAGAAGCCACTAGTGAAACCTACGCCCCCCAGGTCTCTTTCTCGTATTATTTGTCTTTGAGATCTATTTTATTTTCCTTCTATTTTCAGATCTATTAAACCCAAAAATACAAAAATATTGTGCTACAATTTATTTTATTTGGCGTTTGATCTATCAATCTACTACAATTTATTCATGTTTGTTTGCCAATCCTAGTGCCCTTACCTGAAAGGGATTGACAACCCCTTTAATACGTCGGGTTGCGAGTATTTGCTATTTGCGTGTAGGTGCCGTTTACGTGTTGTTTCTTGGTTCTCCTACTGGTTCGATAACCTTGGTTTCATCACCGAGGGAAATACCTACCATCCGTGCCTCGCTCAGACACACTCGATACGTCTTTCTCTCCGTAGCCCCCACGATATGTAGACTTCTTACACACGCACAGTTGTAGTGATGATGACGCTGAACCCAATGTGCCTTGTTTTTACTGGCCTCATGTGAAAGTTTTCACCCTATTTTCTGTTAATTAACAAGGCAACCTTTTCTTTGTTACTACTAGTGAATCTAAAATCATTCAGGGCAGACATAGAATATATCACTTCAACCCAATTATCGCAGTAACTATTTTAAAAGAAACTAGCTAAATGCCCGTGCGTCACACGGAACATCAAGATGCATTTGTATGAGTAGTTTATCTTGTGAGAGAAAAGGATGAACAAGGGAGGCCCTTACTTGCAAACGTGGAGAGGGGTGTGCGTATCTTTTTGCATAATTGCCATAGTTTCCTTCCTATCCGTTAAATACAAATCCAACGGCCTATATTGCAGGATGACGCACACACCAACATCACCAACTTTGTTTTCTACTCCCTTCGTTCCTAATATTTGTCCTTTTAGATATTTCAACAAGCGACTACATATAGAGAAAAATGAGTGAATCTACAGTCTAAATATGTGTACATACACATCCGTATGTGGTAGTCCATTTGAAATCTGAAAAAGACAAATATTTAGGAACAGAGGGAGTATAAGAGTAGACATGGGGATATATCTCCAGCATGGTCCACAACAAAAATGTGCTGCACTGATTAGCGTCGGATGCTCGCAACGCGATGATCTGAGTTCGAATTATGTCTTTAACTTTAGATTTTTATATTATATATTACTTATTTAATATATACTTCTTTTGCTACTGTACTTGTAAGTGCATCTAGTGCCACCCCTAGTTGGTTTTGGAGTATTGACGACAAACCAAGTTGAGGGACTAATGTGTTTGTGAGAATTGCAGGAAAACACAGGTAGAAGTTCCTCATTGATTCGGTTTTACTACCAGAGATGAACCCTAAAAATGTATGAAGAGATTGAAGACAAAGGTGGTATATGAAGATATTCACATTGAAGACTATGACAAAACAAGACACGTTATGAAGCCTATGGAACTCGAAGACTTAGATCTTTCGTAGTTCTTTTTATTTTGTGTTGAGTCATAGGAACCACCGTACTGTTAAGTGGGGTCCAGGAGAACCAGTCAGAATGACTGAAGTGATGCCTAAATCAAAAACCTATGTCTTCGAGTGAAGACAATGAGAGCGAGTCTTGTTCAGAGCCGGACAAGTCAGCTTTACTTGTAGCCCAAGTAAAGTTGCCATGAGAGTTCGAAATCTGACCGTTGAGACACGTGTCAGTTCCTTAGTGACCCAGGGTCATTTCGGACAAATCAGGTCGGGTTGCCAAGTGGCTATAAATAGCCCACCCCCACAACCATAAACGGTTGGCTGCTCAGATTTCAGTGCACGACTTTTGTCGTTTGAGAGCAACCCACCTCGAAGCCTTTGAGAGAAAATTCCTAGTGAGGAGAAAAGCCCTAACCACCCAGAGCCAGAGTAAATTGGGCATCACTTAAGTCTTCTTGTCTGTGTGATCTGAAGACTTATTACACTTGAGGACTGTGAATCCTCCAGACGGTTAGGCGTCGCGTTCAGAGCATCCAAGAGACATTGTGGATTGCCAGTGAACGAAGTCTGTGAAGGTTTGGGAGTCTACCTTGAAGACTTACCAGAGTGATTGGGCGAGGACTAAGTGACCTTAGCTCAAGGAGAATACGGTGAGGACTTGGTGTCCTGAACTGTGTGTTCAGGACTGGGTGTCCGGGACTGTGTGTCCTAAGGTTTAAATACCTAGCCGCTCCAACCAGACATACAGTTGTCACAGCAACTGGAACTGGTCCAACATATCATTGTCTTCAACGAGTCACTGGTTTCATCTTCACTTCCTCTTCATATTGTCACACATTGTGAAGCCATTGCATGCTTGCTTTATCTTTAGTCTTTAGAACGTGAATGTATGAACTGTTTGGCTTCATAACTTCTTCCTACCTGATCCTTATTACATTGCAGTTGTTTGTCATTGTTCTTTCACTCTATTGGATATATGACCATGGCTGGCCTAGTGTAATCTAACTTCCGCTGCATAGTAATAGGCATAATCTTCGCTGTTTGTCTTCATAACTCTCATGTATTGAAGACTTTCGTAAAAATCGCCTATTCACCCCCCTCTAGTCGATATAACGCACTTTCAATTGGTATTAGAGCAAGGTGCTCCCTTATTCTGTGTGATTCGGTTTAACCACCTGGAGTTTTAGCTATGTCGACTGCAGGGATAATCAAAGTCTCCGCTGCGTGCCCCGTCTTCGATGGAACTGAATATCCCTACTGGAAGAATAAGATGCGAATGCATCTTGAAGCCATTGACGTCGACTTATGGTATGTCATCGAGAACGGCGTTCCCAAGGCTGGAGAAGGTGTCACTGCTACTGATGTCAAGAAGTTCACTCAACTGGACTCTACTGCCAAAAATATCATCTGTGGTCATCTGACAAATGGACAGTATGGCCGTGTGAGTGCCTTGAAGACATCCAAGCTGGTCTGGGACTGGCTCTCCAAGGTCAATGAAGGCGTCTCAACCCAGAGAGATCAAAGAATCAGTGTTCTTCGCAACCTCTTCAACCGCTTCAAGCGAAATGACAATGAGAATGTCCAGCACACATTTGACCGACTCACTGACATCACAAATGAGCTTCAAGCCCTCGGCGCCACTGAAATCACCAAACATGAAATCGTCAAGACGCTGCTGAGATCACTTGATAGTTTGTTTGACATCCTGGCCCTGATGATTCAAGAACGTCCTGATTTCAAGACACTCGATCCGTCTGACATACATGAGAGGCTCAACACACATGAGTTTCAGCTTTCTGAGAAAAGCGATATCTACGGTCCAAACTATGGGCGAACTCGCGCCTTGAAGGCAAAAGCTGTCTCCTCATCTGAAGAAGAATCTGACTGCAGTTTTGATGATCCTGAAGACATTGGAAGAGAACTTGCAATGCTAGTGAAGAAGTTCCAAAAATTCACCAAGAAGAAAGGCTTCAGAAAATCTTCACGATCAAGCTCAAGGAATGATGAAGCTTCTGCTCATGACTACAAGAAGAAAACATGTCACAAGTGCAAGAAAACTGGACACTTCATCTCTGAGTGTCCACAGTGGGACAATGAGAACAGAAGGAAGAAGAAGAGCAAGGAATATGATTCTGACGACAAGAAGAAGAAGAAATACTCAAAGTCTTCTTCCAAGTCTTCATCAAAGTCTTCATCACACAAGAAGAGCTCATCTGGCAAGGCACGTGCGTTTGTTGGAAAGGAGATGGATTCAGAGGAGGAGTCCGTATCTGAGGAGGCAGAGGTGGAGTCTGAGGAGGAGTCTGATTCTGGCATTGCGAGTCTGGCTACAGCATACGTCGCCAAGTCTTCTTCAACACTGAAGACAATGATTGCATCACCGACACCGACGCAAATGACAAGAACGACTCCACTCCTACCTACTGCTTCATGGCACGCGGTGCCAAGGTAAGCACACGCACTACTCGCTATCAAACATCTAGTGACGATGACTCTGACTATGATTCAAAACCTAGCTACAAAACACTTGCTAAAATTGCAACTGAACAACAGAAAGCTATGGAACATATTCAAAAACTGTTAGATAGAAGCGATGATCTGTTGGGTGCTGAAATGACTCGATCTGAATCCTTAATTGAAGACATAAAAAACCTTCACGTTAAGTATCAGGAACTTGAAGATCGTCATGATACTCTCTCAACAACTCATGAAAAGCTTTCCTATGATTATCTTCAAAGGAAGCAAGAACTTAAGAAATTGAGGGTGGCTCATGAAGATCTTCAAAAGGAAAACGAGTCACTTCGCTCCGAACAGATCAGTCCCACTCAGGAAGGATTTGAACCACCATGTCTTAAATGCATTGAGCGTGATAATGCTAATTCTGTTGCTGAATTTTCCACTGCTACTGCTGTTGCAATATCTTCAACTGTTGACGTGGTAACTAACCCCTCTGCTGAGGATACCACTGCTATTGCTGATGAGAATGCTATGTTGAAGACATTGCTTGAAACAGGGATGTACAAAAGTCTTAAAGGACATCAGACATTATGTGATGTCCTCAAGAAGCAGATCCTGAACCGAAACCCTAGGAAAGAGGGTGTTGGATTTGTGAGGAAAATCAATGCAGATGGCACTTACTGGAAACCTGAGCAATACCCCAAAACCACATGGGTTGCTGCAAAGGAACTTTCAGCAGATCCATCCAACTTATCTGGCTTCACTTGTGCTAACACCATTATCATTGATGAATCGTTTGATGCAAACTATAAACTGTTTAAAAATCAGAATGGTGAAGTGTTTGCCAGGTACATTGGTACTAACTGCAGGAATGGACCGCCTATGAAGAAGATCTGGGTTTCCAAAAAGTGTCTGGAAAATCTTCCTGTGAATGTCTTCATGACACCTCACTTGAAGAAGACAAACCTCGGACCAAAGGCTTCATACAGTCCAATGGCTTCATACAAACAGAGGAATCACCTGAGTCACACTAACGCAAATGTTTTGCAGGGAAACTATACTCAGGCATATGAATATGAGAGCGGTTCATCGAACCGTGTTCATGTGACCAAAAATTATTCTGCTTATTCCTATGAGTATCATTGTCCACCTGCTAGACTGTTTGCTAAGGCTTCAAAGCCAAAATTCTCAGATGCTGCACTTAGACTTATTGCTTCTAAGCCACCCTTGAAGATGTGGGTGGTTAAGAAAGCTTAACTCTCTTTTGCAGGGAAAGGTCTCCAGTAGAAAAACAAAATCTTCTGATGCTATTGCTGGGGACCTTAAAAATCTTGTAGGGCGCAAGATAAAATTCCTGAATGGCATCATTATGTACTTCGTTCCTGAATCGCATGCTACTCTCCCTATTAGTCCTAATCTGGATCTAAGTTTTCATAACCCACTGGTTCGTCAAATGTTTATGCTTCACAATTCTCTTCGTGAAGCCTATCCCCCTAACTGTACTGTAGGGTACGACACCAGCGACTTCAAAGTCTTCAGAATGGATTATTGACAGTGGGTGTACAAATCACATGAGTGGCAGAAGAAGCCTTCTTATGGACTCAACATTACGTCCATCCGACAAGAGCCACATCACATTTGCTGACACTGGTAAAAGTAAGGTATTGGGTCTAGGTAGAGTTGCAATCTCAAAGGATCAACACATGGATAAAGTCATGCTTGTTGAATCCCTTGGCTTCAACTTAATGTCTGTCTCAATGCTTTGCGATTTGAATATGATTGTAATGTTTGGAAAATATCGTTGCCTGGTGCTAATGGAATCTGACAAATCTCTAGTGTTTGAAGGGTATCGGAAAGGTGATTTGTACGTGGTAGATTTCTCAGCAGGACCACAACTTGCAGTATGTCTTCTTGCAAAAGCTTCAGAATGCTGGCTTTGGCATCGGAGGCTTGGGCATGCTGGCATGAGGAACCTCCACACCCTTGCGAAGAAGAAGCATGTCATAGGCATCGAGGGCGTCAAGTTCAAGAAAGATCATTTATGCGGTGCCTGTGAAGCAGGGAAGATGACAAGGGCAAAACATCCTTCGAAGACAATCATGACTACTACACAACCCTTCGAACTGCTCCACATGGATCTTTTCGGTCCCACTCACTACTCAACTTTTACTACTTCTGCTTGCCTCTATGGCTTCGTCATTGTTGATGATTACTCTAGATATACTTGGGTACACATAATCCTTTACAAGACTGAAGTGCAGGATGTATTCAGACGCTTCGCCAATCGAGCTATGAACAATTTTGGCGCCAAGATAAAGCACATCAGAAGTGACAATGGCACTGAATTCAAGAACACTGGCCTTAATACATATCTTGATACCTTGGGCATCACACATGAATTCTCAGCTCCGTACACGCCACAGCAGAATGGCGTCGTCGAACGCAAGAACAGAACACTCATTGAAATGGCCAGAACAATGCTAGATGAATACAAGACTCCAAGAAAATTCTGTACTGAAGCCATTGATACTGCATGCCATACAATCAATCGTGTTTATCTTCACAAGCTTCTGAACAAGACATCTTATGAACTCCTAACTGGCAAGAAGCCAAATGTCAGTTACTTCAGAGTATTTGGCGCAAAGTGCTGGATCAAGGACCCACACCACACCTCAAAGTTTGCACCAAAAGCACATGAGGGCTTCATTCTTGGATATGGAAAGGATTCACACTCCTACAGAGTCTTCAATCTCTTCCATTACAAAGTGGTCGAAACAGTGGATGTGCGGTTTGATGAAACAAATGGTTCACAAAGAGAGCAACTGCCAAATGTGCTAGATGAAGTTCCAGCTAGTGAATCAATCAAGCTCATGGGAACTGGAGAGATTATGCCTTCTGAAGCTCATCCTGAAGAAGAACTCATCATCTCAGCACCTGATCAACATGAAGACATTCCTCCAAACAACAACGCAGATCAGCAAGAGCAAAGTCTTCGCCCTGTACATCCTCGTGTTGCAAATGAAGTGCAGATTGACAGAATACTTGACAGCATCAATGCACCTGGTCCACTCACTCGTTCAAGGGCAACTCAGCTAGCAAATTTTTGTGGGCATTTTGCATTCGTCTCAATATCAGAACCCAAGAAAGTTGAAGAAGCCTTCATGGAACCTGAATGGATTCAAGCTATGCAAGAAGAGCTTCAACAGTTTGAGCTGAATAATGTATGGGAACTGGTTAAGCGTCCTGATCCACGGAAGCACAACACAATAGGCACCAAATGGATATACCGCAACAAGCAAGATGAGCATGGTCAAGTTGTCAGAAACAAAGCTCGTCTCGTTGCTCAAGGATATACTCAAGTGGAGGGCATTGACTTTGATGAAACATTTGCTCCTGTGGCTAGGCTTGAAGCCATACGCATACTGCTGGCCTATGCAAATCATCATAACATACTTCTATATCAAATGGATGTGAAAAGTGCCTTTCTCAATGGCAAGATTGAAGAAGAAGTGTATGTTGCACAAACGCCTGGCTTTGAAAACCCAAAACATCCTGATATGGTATACAAGCTCAACAAGGCACTGTATGGCCTCAAACAAGCCCCTAGGGCCTGGTATGACACACTCAAGTACTTTCTGAAGAGCAAAGGCTTCATACCTGGTTCCCTGGATCCCACTCTTTTCACAAAGACATATGATGGTGAACTGTTTGTGTGCTAAATATATGTGGATGACATTATCTTCGGCTGCACCAATCAGAAGTACAGTGAAGAGTTTGGATATATGATGCAAGAGCAATATCAGATGTCCATGATGGGGGAGCTGAAGTTCTTCCTTGGTCTTCAAATACGACAACAGCGCAATGGCATCTTCATATCTCAAGAGAAGTATCTCAAAGATTGCCTGAAGAAGTTCGGTATGCAAGACTGCAAAGGCTTCACAACACCAATGTCAGCCAAACATCATCTAGGTCCTGACGACAATGGTAAAGAGTTCGATCAAAAGGTATACCGCTCCATGATTGGGTCTTTGCTTTATTTATGTGCATCTAGGCCAGATATCATGCTTAGTGTCTGCATGTGTGCTCGATTTCAAGCGGCACCAAAGGAGTCGCATCACTTAGCTGTGAAGCGAATTCTTCGATATTTGGCTCACACCCCAACTCTAGGATTATGGTATCCAAAGGGCTCAGAGTTTGATTTGGTTGGATTTTCGGATGCTGATTATGCTGGTGACAAAGTTGATCGCAAGTCTACATCAGGCACATGTCACTTTCTGGGACGATCACTTGTATGTTGGTCTTCAAAGAAGCAGAACTGTGTATCTCTCTCCACTGCTGAATCTGAATACATTGCTGCTGGATCTTGCTGCGCTCAGCTTCTGTGGATGAAGCAAACACTCAAGGATTATGGCATTCATCTGAAGCAAGTGCCACTTTACTGCGACAATGAAAGCGCCATCAATATTGCCAACAACCCAGTTCAGCACTCGAAGACAAAGCACATTGAAATTCGTCATCACTTTCTCAGAGATCATGTTATGAAGGAAGACATTGATATCATACACGTCAACACTGAAGAGCAATTGGCAGATATCTTCACCAAGCCCTTGGATGAGAAGAGGTTTTGCAAGTTACGGTGTGAGCTAAATATCCTGGAATCCTCAAATGTCCTGTGATCAGGCACACATCCTAACACTTATGCATATTGATGACTTAGATGTGCAACACACAAAGTAAAGTATATCTTCAATCAATGAAGACATACATTCTAAGTGTGAATACATTAATGTGGAATTTGACTTCGGAGCGCCACGATAATTGTGCGCCGTGTCTGGGTCTAATACTTCCTATACAGTGGGTAACGCCACCACCAAACGTTCCATTTTGAAGTGTTTAACTCTTGGCATTACCTTGCAATATCTTCACATTTAGCTTGGCTTCGAACTCAATATGTCTTCATGATTATCTTCATTACGTTGATTATATAGATATATATGCTCTAGTGTTCTGTCCTCTACAACATTCACTTATCGCTATGTCTTCTTGGTTGAATCTTTTGAACTAAGTGAATGTGATCGGACCCTAATCTCTCTATGCTTTCTATCTCAAACTCTATCTCTCCAAGTCATATGCATTCTGTTGAAACTGTCGAATGTCTTCACTGTGTCCTTGTCAGCTGAAGACATAGAGACAACCATAAAAGTCCGTTTTTAATGCTCATTCCTCCACATAAGATCCGGAGAAGCAGGAACCGCCCGACAATTTAGGTGTGCGTGGGACGTGGAACAAACCCCAAACTTCCGCTAACTGGCCACGCGTGCCTCAAATGTGAACCGCCAGGGGCACCTGCGTAATAGCACAGTGCCGCCTCTGAGTCTATAAATTCACACTTACCGCGGTCATTATCTCCTTCTTCCATCCTCGCACGAACCCTAGCGCCACCGCTAGCACTCGACGATGCCGGAGACGAAGCGCTTCGCTGCCGCAACCTCTTCAACGCCGTCCTCACGCCGACCGCGGACATCGTCCTCTCCGCCGTCGCCGTAGGTGTTTTCCGTCGCCAAGTTAGGGCACGGAGGACTGAACTGCTCGGCATCAACTTCCTTCCGTCTAGCAGTTCCAGTGTGGTAAATAAAACTTCTTTTTACAGCCTCTTTTTATCTCATGGTTCTGTCACTTTCTACCATAAGAAGTTTCTCTTTACACCAGTTAGATCTCTCACTGCATCTCATAACATGCCTAGTATATTCACTTGTGCTTCATAAAGTAGTTAGATTCCTCACTTGTACTGATCTATGGGTTCGTACAAATCTGGAACCAACTTCTTATCTATAAGTGAATGTCTTCGCACAATGAGGTCAATGTCTTCTAAACTGATTAATCTTGAAAACCTTCTGAGAATGCATATGACCTCTTCCCCTTCCCTCGCACCTTAATGCTGTCACAGGTACATGTCCGTGGGAGAATCCTTCGGTTCTCATAGTCTGCATTCATTTGCAAAATTCCTACAGCATCACATAAACTCTCCTAAAGCCAGTTCCTGTTGGTCTATAAAAAGAAAGCCTTTGAAGCCTTTGAAAGTTTTGAAGCCTTTCAAGTTAAAGTTTATGGCTTCAGTTGCAGCAGCAAGAAAGGGGGGCAGACAGAGACGTGAGGGAACTTCCAAGGATCTGCCTGAAGACTTGGCAGAAATGTACAAAACATATCCAAAAGAGAGCTATGGGCAGCGCAAGACTCGAATCCAATGGATTCGATGCTATTGGGCAGAATAGTGGTTCAAATACCGCTTCGTCACCCAGGAGTATGCCGAAAAGAATGCTATCAAGAATCCATGGGGGGATATCTTATACAAGAACCTTGTACCCAGGACCAGAGATGAAGCCATTGCTCAAGGCTTCTACCCATGCATGGTCCGAGGACCACAGCCTGATGATGCACATCCGTCGTCACTTCTCTGGTGTCGTGACGACAATCTCTTCAAACGCAACTTTCAGTTTGCTCAACAGTCAGCGAAGCTAAACAAGAAGAACCCAATATCATCGGTCCGTTTGCCAATCTTGAGGGCCTGATCACCCACATCTTAGTCCAAGGGACTACTGTGAATGACCCTCCAGCTGATTCTGAGTCAGATGAAGCTCCTACTGTGCCGAAGCCAAAGCAGACAAAGAAACCAAAAGCTTCGAAGCCGGCCCCTGCCTCAAAAATCTCAAGGGCGAAGCCATTGAAAACTGCACCTCCTGAAGTCAGTGTGCAGTCTGAAGACGTATCCCGCGTCTCCAAGCCCCTGAAGGAAAAGGAGCCCAGCAACAAACAGGCAAAGAGCTCACTACTGCTGCCATTCTACGCAGTGAAGCCATTGATCTATCAAGCGATGAAGATCTGGGCGATGACGCACTAGAACAGCTCATCAAAAGCAAGGAGGAAGCGGAAATCTTCAACAATCTGCCTCTCTTTGATGTCGCCATCATCCACAGCTTCATCGATGAATGGTTTGACACACCAGATATAAGCTTCAATGATCTGCAGCTGCCTGTTGGACTCAGCGTCGCCTTCCAAGGCGCAATTGCTTCAGAACTGGCCATTGCTCAGCGCATTGTTGAGCTGAAGCAGAAAATTGATCACGAAAAAGCTCAGTTCAAGAAGCACATGGCCAGCCTCAGCGTGCAGGAAGTGAGGAGCTTCAAAATCATGCTGCATGATCTCAAAGAAAACTTTCTGAAGAAGCATGCTGAAGCTCAAGGCTCGCGTGAAAGGATGAAGTCTTTGGCAGACAAATGTGTTCAAGCCTACAACGAGGCTGAAAAGCGCATGGCACTTGGGCGTCCTGGCATCGACCCCAAGATGGCCGCAAAGAAGAAGAAGCATCCTGTTGTGAGTGAATCAGAGGCATCAAAACAAGCAGCTATTCCGATTGTCTTCCCAACCGCCACGACCGGCTCGAAGCCAAAGAGCCGGTCAACAGCTTCAGAGCTAAAGAAGACAAGAGCTGCAGAAGTTGAAGCCAAAAAGGAAGAGCTCTGAAGCCTCTCCTACTGCCCCCAGCAAAAAGAAGCGCAAGACCAAGAAATCTATGGCTGCTCCCACAGAGCCCTTGATGGTTGAACCCCTTTCTGTCATTCACCCCAATGCAGAAAGAAGACTGACAGTTCCTGAGCCTGCTCCCACAGAGGCACCTGACACTGAAGATATTCCAGCAGCCGATCCAATAGCTGCTGAAGACATTGGTCATCAGGACAATGTGCAAGGTGATGCAGCCCTTCCTCAGCTTGAAACAAGCGAACTCATCAGCATTGGACATCCTCTGACGCCAATGGCACAAGATGAGTCATGGGCGGATCGCCCTCAGGAGGAAGAAGACTTTGAGGCCTAGACCACTCCGACACCACAAGCGTCGTCTGCGTTCCGTAGGCTTCGCAAAGGTCCACGGCCTCAAGTCCAGTCTGCAGAAATTCCGGCTGCATCAGCCGAAGACAATGAAGAAGCACCTCCAGAACCCACTCCCTCGCTCCATCAAGATGCAGTTCCCCAGGAGAACGTGCCTGAAGTTGTCCCTCAAACTACAAACACTGAAGCCAATGTGGAGCCTGCCCCACCAAATGCTTCAGCGGACAGCGAAGCCACTGAGCCAGACACTTCAGTTCCTGAGTCTGCTGCAGGTCCACAATTTGATTATCACATAGAGCACAGGCCTCATGTCCAGAAGCCAGTCCCAAGGCTTCCAAGGTTCCCAGGTCCTGCATCAGCACCTGGCTCCTTTGATATAAACAGCTTCAAGGCAGACAACACATTTTTCAATAGCTCCAAGAACCCCTATTCAAGGGAAAGGATTGTATCAGACAGGTTCTGGAGCTATTCACAGCGCAGCTATTATTCATGCATCTTATACAACCAAGGTCGCATCTTCCCTCACAAGCGCCTTGAGGTTGAAGCCATTGCTGGTCTGCCATGTCTTGAGGAAGCTTTGGACTGCTTCAGGCAAGTGGGTCTGCTGCCGTTCGTGACTGATGAAGAGCACTGGAACGAAGAGCTTCTGCTTCAGTTTTATGCCACTCTCCATATCAAAGGATACAACAGAGATCCGAAGACTTGGATCCTGGAGTGGATGACCGGAAATGTCCATCATGAAGCCAATGCATTTGATATCATTGAGCTCACCGGCCTGCCCACTCCAGGCGAATTCTTCGAGGAAGGCTGCCAACCACATTCTGAAGCTATTGAGAGTATTTTCCAGAGACAAATATGAGTTAGATGCTCTCAAAGATGAAGCCATTACCTCAGGATGCACCCTATCCAACTGAGTTCTTCGTTGAAGACCTAGAGTACCTGCCCAGGACCATATATCACATTATCCGGCGGACTCTCTGGCCCATTAAGGGACACTCTCCACATACCAAGATTGAGGCTGCAATGAAGACTCTCATATTCTATATCATGCATGGCAAGTGCTTCAACGCACAGGATCTTTTCATACAACAACTTGCAGCGTCAGGCTCGGACTTATTTGGTCTAAAATTCTATGCCCCTTGGGTGATGAGGCTGATCAAACTGCACTCTACAATTTCGTATCAGCCCTCAGCCCGAAACCATCGCATCTTCCTGCCAGATGTGGATATCTCTGCTGAAGCAATATACCCTGAGCCTGCCAAGCAACCGATAAGTCTTCAGAATGCCGAACACCAGAGCTTCACACAGAATGTTGAAGGTGTTGAAGCCATGTCCAGGGTCTATCCGATGGCTGGCACTACACGTGCACCAGCATCAACTGAAGCTACAGATAGCACAAACGCTCCAAGACCCAAGAAGCGTGCTCGTGTCCTCACTGACCGAGAGCTTCTTGTGGCCCTTCACCAAAAGCAAGATAGGCATCACGACTGGCTGAAACGTCAGATGAAGAGCCTCTTGGTGGATGTCAATCGTCTTCGAAACCTGGCCACCAAGAATGCCTTCGTTACACATGAGACTTGCCGTCGTACGTGGAAAGGGCTCTCAATGATCTGCAACTAAAGCTGAACTTGAAGAGGATGGCTTCACAGAGCGCTTCAAATTTGACACCACACCTCCTAGGAGGGCTGTGATGCGCAACACACCGTCACTTGAAGACTCTGAGTTTTCCTCATCTGCTGCCACCGTCACTGCAAGGATCATTGATGAAGATGATGATGCTACTTCACCACCACCTGCTTCAGCACCTCAAAGCTCAGCACCGCCAAACAACTCCACCGACCCTGCTGCGCCTGGGAACGCGTAGAAAACTCTATGTCTTCAAACCTTTTTGGTCATTCCTGACAAAAGGGGGAGAAGCATATGATGTTTATAGTCTTCAAGCGGGTCAACATGGGCGGGTGCCTTCTTTTGTTATACTTTGCTTCGTGTTTACAACTCTTGTTTTTGCTTCATTTGGTTCTTTTGAGTTGTAAACACTAAAACTCGATGGTCGTCTGCTACTTGTTTACCACTCTGTTTGCTAAGATAAATTCCGCATGTGCGACGATAAATTCCGCACTCATGTCATTCTGCAGACGTCCATTTTCCATTATGCATGTCATTATCTTCATATACTTTCACATGCATAGTGGATTGTCATCATAAGCTGAAGCTGATCTCCACAAGTACAACCTGCCATGTGCATTTCCATTCCAAAAGCAAATTAACTTATATGCACATCTTCAGGGGGAGCTCTTGCAACTTATGAAGACAATTCCTTTACAAACTTCACACTTTATATTCCCCGTTGAAAACTTCAACTAGTTTGTCATCAATCACCAAAAAGGGGGAGATTGTAAGTGCATCTAGTGCCACCCCTAGTTGGTTTTGGAGTATTGGCGACAAACCTAGTTGAGGGACTAATGTGTTTGTGAGAATTGCAGGAAAACACAGGCAGAAGTTCCTCATTGATTCGGTTTTACTACCAGAGATGACCCCTAAAAATGTATGAAGACATTGAAGACTGTCACATCCCTAGTTCTGGCTTGTCCTATGCCTGCTTCCATCTGAGCATCATGTTTAAATTTTTGAAACCTGAACTGAGGAATTTTAGAAGCCTCAAAAACTTAAATAAAAGAAGGGCAAAAACCCTAAAAATCTCATTCATTGCTCCAAAATGCTCTTCTTAAATGTTTGATAATTTTGGTAAGGGTTCTGGTCCCAACCAAAATATTGAACATTTTTAAGGATTTATTTTTGGGACTTTGAATTTAAATCATTAGCTATTTGAATTTGAATTATATTCATATAATTAGAATATAATTTCAAATACCCCTGAAATATTTTATAAGCTTTTGGAAGAGTCCATCTAGCAATATAAAATATTCAGAGGAGTTTTTGGCATTGTTTGAATTATTTTAAATTCAAAACAGTGGCTAAATAAATTAAATAAAACAAAACAGAAATAAAAGACAAAGGAGAGAAACCTTACCTGGACTTACCTCTGCAGCCCACCAGGCCCACCTGGCCAGCCCAGCCCATCTCCACCCCCCCCCCCTGTCGTCTTCCTCCCTGCCAGGAGGACAGACACCGCGACGCCGCCGCGCGCGCCACCTCCTGCTTCCCCTGGCCACCTCCTGCTTCCTCCCCGAGCCCTCTAGCGACGCCACGGAGTCGTCCCCGACCGCTATCCCTCTCTCTGCTCGCTCTGGCTCTCTCCCTCTCCCGATTTGGAGCACTACCGAGAGCCACC